>NC_081416.1:173552872-173855808 GCF_949786415.1 Peromyscus eremicus | reverse complement strand
AAATAAATCATTAAAAGTTTTTTTTAAACAAAAGAGAGAGAGGAGATGATGCTGGGCATAATGGTGAATGCCTTTAAGCCCAGCACTTGGAGGCAGAGGCAGGAGGAACTATGTGAGTTCAATGCCAACTGGTCTACATAATGAGTTCCAGGACAGCCAGAGCTACAGAGAGACCCTGTCTCAAAAACAAATAAATAAAAAGGCAAATGCTTTAAAAAGAAAGAAAACACAACGGTAGTGGTTTGGGTAAGAATGTCCCTCGTAGGCTCAAATATTTGAATGCTTGGTCCCCATTTGGTGGTGCTGTTTGGGTTTGGTATGTTCAGAAGGTGCTGACTTTCTGGAGAAGGTATGTCACTGGGGTGTGCCACTGTCCTTTCCCAGTTCGCTCCTTCTGCTTCCTGCTTGTGGTTTAAGATAAAAGTTTTGGGGGCTGGAGAGATGGCTCAGAGGTTAAGAGCACTGACTGCTCTTCCAGAGGTCCTGAGCTCAATTCCCAGCAACCACATGGTGGCTCACAACCATCTGTGATGAGATCTGGTGCCCTCTTCTGGCCTGCAGGCATACACGCAGGCAGAACACTGTATACATAATAAATTAATTTAAAAAAAAAGATATGAGTTTTCTCATGTCGATGTCCATGGTCCGTGTTACCACCAAAGGCAATGGGAATGTCTGTGGTCTGAGCTGCCACCTGAATCGGTCAATGTCCATGATCCCTGCTGTGTCCAGAAACCATGTTGATGTCCATGACCCATGTTATCTAAATTATTCTATTATTAGTAAAAACTAGGGAGTCAGATAGTAGGGTCTGAACCTGGTAGATCCAAAAAGCAATGAAGAAAAAGCCCAGCTGACCCTCCTCTCTCTTTTCCAAGATCCTAAAGGCCCATGAAACTCCTAAGCCCCTCCTCCTTCCTGTGTCCCTCTCTCCCCATCTGAGTCCCCAAAAACACTGGACATACATCGATCCACATGTATCCTATAATGTCTTTTCTACCAGAGCCAATTTTCCTCAACCTCATCTGATAATATTCTTGGACTATTTAAATCCTTATCACCTTGTAAGGTTTGAAATAAATTACTTTTTTCTTGAGTTGTTGATCCAATTATGGGCCATAGCCAGTTAATATCTCCCAGCAATTTTTGAAAATCATTAAGAGTTCATAATTGATCTCTCCTGATTTGTACTTTCTGTGGTTGAAATTGTTGTAAAGCTAACTTATATCCTAAATAATTAATACAGTCTCCTCTTTGTATTTTTTTTTCAGGAGCAATTTGTAATCCCCAGCAAGGCAATTTTTTCTTTACCTCTTCAAACATTTTTTTTCCTAAGGTATCTGCATCTGAATCAGGTGGTAAGATATTTATCCATATAATGGTAAATTATAGATTGAGGGAACAGTTACAAATTATTCCTCATGGCTATTGTGTAAATATTTACACAAGGTGGGGCTGTTTAAGATCCCTTGTGAAAAAGTTTTCATTGATACCTTTTAACAGTCTGGGAATTATTATAAGTAGTCACCGTGAAGGCAAATTTTTCTCTCTCCTATTCTTGTAAAGGTAAAAAAGGAATCTTTCAAATCAATCATTGTACTAGACCATCTTTTAGGCAATAGAGAAGGCAAGGGCATTCCAGGCTCTAAAGAGCCCACTGGCTGAATCACCTTATTAATAGCTCTTAGATCTGTTACCATTCTCCGTTTTCCAGATTTTTTTTTTAATGACAAATTAGGAGAATTTCAAGAACTGGTTGACTCTTCAATATGTTGAGCATCTAGCTGTTCCTGTACCAGCTGTTCTAGTGCCTGTAATCTTTCTGGTGTCAAAGGCCACTGTTCCACCCACACAGGTTTGTCAGTGAACCATTTAAAGGTAGGGCTACTGGTATCCCTGAAAGACCACCAACTGTTGTGCCTTGCTTATGTACAATCTGAACATTTCTTTTTGTTTTATTTTGTAAGATAGGGTTTCTCTGTGTAGACCAGGCTGGCCTGGATCTCACTCTGTAGACCAGGCTGGCCTCAAACTCAGATATCCACCTGCCTCTGCCTCCAGAGTGCTGGGATTAGAGGGATGCACAACCACCACCTGTCTCCTGAATGGTCATTAATAATATATTTTAGGGCTGGAGAGATGGCTCAGAGGTTAAGAGCACTGGCTGTTCTTCCAGAGGTCCTGAGTTCAATTCCCAGCAACCACATGGTAGCTCACAACCATCTGTAATGAGATCTGGTGCCCTTTTCTGGCCTGCAGGCATACATGCAGACAAAACACTGTATACATAATAAACAAATAAATTTTAAAAAAGGGGTTGGGGATTTAGCTCAGTGGGTTCGGTCCTCAGCTCTGAAAAAAAATTATTTAAAAAAATAATAATACATTTTAATATTTCTCTCAGAAGTGTTCTTTATTTCATGGTTTGTTTCTGAGGCTAGAGGAATGTTAATCTGTGTTTTTCAGTTGCTGCAACAAATCACATCCTCATAAATTCATTGCTATGTTAGCCACATATGTTTTTAATTTTCCTCTCTGTCCTTCTAGCTCTATACACTTGACCCATCTTGCACGTTGTTTTACTGAGATAAAGTTCCCATCCCTAGAAGCTGAACATTTCCCTCCTGAAGAGGTCAATCTGGATGCCAAGATTTGGTGAAATTATTATTACATCTGTACCTGTGTCTACTAAACCCTCAATTTTCAATACCATTTATAGATATTTTTAGCTTTTGTCTCTGATCATTTATATCACTTTGCTAAAATATTTGTTTTCTTGTCTCTCCTGAACTTTTTTTTGTATCTATAGAAGTTGTTCTGTCGTTGGTCACATCCAGAGCAGTGTGGTTTTTAACAATAGGCATTAAATCTTTTAATTGGTCTGTGGAGGAGTTTCCCCAATGCTTACAGAAAATGATTGAGTTAAATTTGACATTTGACCCTGTGAAAGGCCCGCCCCCCAGGCATTTTCTGATGGCAAAGGATTATCTTGCCTGTCTCTTGTTGATCTGCTTTCGTTAGTCCAGTGATGGCCTTAGCTACCTTTTCTGCATATTTCAGAAGGCTGGAGCCTACTGTTTGGATTACCTCTAGAAAAAAACATTGTTTCTAGGAATATCTTGCCTACAATCCCTTTTCTTTTCTTTCTTTCTTTTTTTTTTTTCCAAGATAGGGTTTCTCTGTGTAGGCCAGGCTGGCCTTGAACTCACAGAGATCTGCCTGCCTCTGCCTCCTGAGTGCTTGCATTAAAGGCTTGCACCACCACTGCCTGGCTTACAATCCCTTTTCAAATGACTTTGTTTACCACAATTAAAATATCTGAAATTTGATTTTTTCTTAAAATTTCTGGAAATTGCTGTGCAGCAGTGGCACATGCCTTTAATTCTAGCACTCAGGAGGCAGAGCCAGGTGGACCTCTGTGAGTTCGAGGCCAGCCTGGGCTACAGAGTGAGTTCCAGGATAGGCTCCAAAGCTGCACAGAAAAAAAAATAAATAAAATAAAAAATAAAATAAAGGCCTAATCACCCTTTTACTTTCAGCATTAGCATTTCAAAAGCCAAAGATTCAATTAATATTTGTCTGTCTCCTGGACCTGATATCATTCTATCTATAGCAGAAGTCAATCTTTGTAAAAAATCAGTGAAAGCTTTCTTTTGGGCCTTGTATAATTTCAGGAAATGATTCAGTCTTTTTTTTCATGATTCTTCAACCTTGTCCAAGCATTCAAAGCTGCTGTATGACAGAGCACCAAGGTATGATCATCAAATCTAAACTGTCTTTACAAATAAACATATTTGCCCTCACAGAGAAGTTGATCTTGGGCTATTTCCATACATCTAGCCCTATTTTGCTGTTCTGTGACCTTATAGCTTCCTCTCTACCATGTTTTCCATTGTAACTGAGGACCAGCCTCCAATATTGCTGTAACTAAATCTTTCCAGTCTTGTAGAATAATTCTGTCCCTAGTGGCCCATGAATTTAATATTTGCTTCACAAAGGGTGAATACATACCATATGAAATGACTGTTTCCTTAAATCTCTTCAAATCTAACATTTCTACAGGATTCCAATTAACTTCTGAATAGCCTTGGGGGTATCTATCATTTGGTGGTCATTCATGTATGGTAACTGGATAAATTAAGGTTTGTTTTCTAATAACCTTGGGCCGCCCCTCTTCAGTTGCATAGTGCAATGGTGTGGTAAGTTCTGCTCTGAATGCCTGTCTGCGTCTGAGTATTTTTTTATTTTCATTAGTAGGTCTTTCTAAGGCTTGTATCAATAGTAAGTTTTTCTAAAGCTTGAATCTTATCATAGCAATAGTAAATCTTTTTTTCATTTTGTTTTTTGTTTTTTGAAACAGGGTTTCCCTGTGTAGTTTTGGTGCCTGTCCTGGATCTCACTCTGTAGACCAGGCTGGCCTCGAACTCACAGAGATCCGCCTGGCTCTGTCTCCCGAGTGGTGGGATTAAAGGCCTGGGCCACCACTGCCTGGCAATAGTAAATCTTTTTAAGGCTTATATCTGATCAGTCAAATTATCATATTTGGCACAGTTATCAAGCTATTTTTTAAAGGATAAAATGTGAATTAACAAACTGATAATATTTTATGATCAACATTTTATCAATCCCAGCTAAGTTGTTTATCCCCTCATTATTTTTTTTTTCCATTTGCAAGCCATAGTAGCACTAAACAGGGTACTAACTCCCTACATTGTGATATTTCTCATTCTTTTTTTTTTTTTTTTTTTTTTTTTGTTTTTCGAGACAGGGTTTCTCTATGTAGCTTTGTGCCTCTCCTGGAACTCACTTGGTAGCCCAGGCTGGCCTCGAACTCACAGAGATCCGCCTGGCTCTGCCTCCCGAGTGCTGGGATTAAAGGCGTGCGCCACCACCGCCCGGCTGATATTTCTCATTCTTAACATGGGAAAGATCCTCCCCCCCACGCCTTTTTTTAAAGCTAATTCTCCCTTTAAGATTTCCTGGCTATCTCACCAGATCTGCTGACAATGGCAGTGAAGGCAGAGCTGTGCATGAGGGTAACCAGCTGTGCATGAGGGTAACCAGCTGTGTCATTGGTACTTGGCTGTGGGGGTGGGGGTCCCGCAGTTAGCTGCCTCTGCTCAGCACAGCAGGCAGAGGATACAGGTGGTGAACATCTGGGCCCCTTGGCGGCTTGCAGTGGTGACAGCAGCAGTAAAAGCCTGAGCCCCAAGTGGGTCTCAAGATGGTCGAGCTGGCCTGGTTGGTGGCCCATGGAGGGATTGGCAGTGGGGTGTGTAATCCCAGAAATGTTTAGGGCCCGGGGTGGGCAGCAGGTGGCTCCTGCTGTAGAAACACTGTGATGGATAAACCCCAGATGCAGAAAAGCAGGTGCATAGAGACCGTGGAGAGGAAGACAAAGCCAGTCGCAATGGTGGTGAAGTGGCAGGTTCACCACCTTGTCGTGGTTTAATAATGCCCCACGTCGAACGCCAGATGTAACCATCATCTAAATTATTCTATTATTACTAAAAGCTCAGGAGTCAGATAGTAGTGTATGAACCTGATAGATTAAAAAGGCAAGGAGAAAAAGCCCAGCTGACCTTCCTCTCTGTTTTTCAAGATCCAAAAAGGCCCACGAAACTCCTGAGCCCCTCCTTCTCCTCCTCCTCTTCATGTCCCTCTCTCCCTATCTGAGTCCACCAAAAACTCTATGGTTTATAGTGGTCAGCTGAGCATGGACTCTGTTCTCTGAATCAAAGTTCAGTTTATTGACAATTTCAGGGGACAGAGTGAACAAATCTCCCCCAACAGATGTCCATGGTCTGTGTTACCACCTGACCATGGGAATTTCCATGGTCTGTGCTTCCACCTGAATCCAAGTCAATGTCTACGATCCCTACTGTGTCCGGAAACCATGTCGGTGTCCATGACCCAAGTTATCTCCAAAAGCCATGTGGATGTACGTGATTGGTGCTGCTGCCTGAGGCCATGTTGATGATGTTCAAGGTCCATGCTGCTGTCGAGGAGGACCACGTTCCTGTCCTTGGTCCTGTTGTAGCTGGAGGCCATGTGGATGTCCATGGCTTGTGTATTAACCACCAAAGGCCATGTGGATGTTTGTGGTCTGTGCTTCCTGCTGCCTGAAGCCATGATGTTCACGGGCCCTGCTGCTGCCTGAGGCAGTGGTGATGTATGTGGCCTGGGCTGCTGCCTGAGGCGGTGGTGATGTTCCTGGTTTGGGCTGCTGCCTGAAGCCATATTGATGTCTGTAGTCTGTGCTGCTTCCAGGGGCCACGGTGGTGTCTGTGGCCCTGCTGTGTCTGGGACCATTTTGATGTCTGTGGCCCACGCTGTAGTGGTAGTCTATGATCTGTGTGCCGCCACTGACTGTAAAGAGCAAGGAGGCCTCTCTTGGATCCATGCCTGCAGACTCACAGTGGAGAATGAGAAACATAGAGGGCTGCTGTGTTAGGGATGCTGAAGTGCAGCTCTTCACAGTTGATGGCTCCTGGAAAGGGGTACGGGTGGAGAAGGGCTCAGTTTTCCTTAAGGGGCTGGGTACTGGGAGTTTGATTATGCTCCCAGTGAGTATATAGCTGATACAAATTGGACTTTTTTTCTTTTTCTTCTTTTGTTTTAGGGGAGGTCACAAAGGTAGGGAGGTGGACCCAGGAGGACTGAGAAGTAAATGTGATCAGGGTGCATTATGTGAAATCTCCAAATAATCAATAAAAATATTAATTACGTTCATCAAAAGAGACATGATCCCTCATCTTCTTCCTGTTCCCGGAGGTCTTGCCTTCACTTCACCGGCACGGACTCTAACCCTCCGGAATCATAAACACAAAAACTCTTCTATAAGTTACCTAGGTCACGGTACTTGTTCTTGCCAAGGATCTGGGTCCGATTCTCCACAGCCACCCGGCAGTTCCAGGAGATCCCACTTCCGAACTCCTTGGGCACCAGGCACCCACGTGGCACACATCCATGTGAGAAAAACACTCATACTCATACACATAAAAGTAAAATCAGTAAATCTAAAAAAAAAAAATAGCAACACAACCACAACCAACAGGTAACTAATGCGCTAATGTTCAAGGGCTGCAGAGATGGCTCAGGGTTCAGGGAATGTCCTGCTCTTGCAGAGTTTCATTCCCAGCACCCATATTGTCAGCTCAAAGCTTCCTGTAACTCCAGCTCCAAGGGATCCTATGCCACACACACACAGACACACACACACTCTCATGCACATGCATGCATGCAGAGAGAGAGCGAGAGAGCGAGAGAGCGAGAGAGCGAGAGAGCGAGAGAGCGAGAGAGCGAGAGAGAGAGAGAGAGAGAGAGAGAGAGAGAGAGAGAGAGAGAGAGAGACTGTAAACCCCTGAGCTTACTTACTCAACTAGGGTCTCCTGGTCTCCTGATATGGTCAGTGGGAATGAAAACCAGGTTGGGTTGGAGGCTTCTCAGCAAGACTGAGGCTGAGACAAGTGAGACAAGTTTATTGCAAGCAATCAGATTTTTTTTTTTTTTTTTTTTTTATGTTACAGCATTCTGCCTGCATGTGTCCCTGCAGGCCGGAAGAGGGCACCAGATCTCATTACAGGTGATTGTAAGCCACCATGTGGTTGCTGGGAACTGAACTCATGACCTTTGGAAGAGCAGTCAGTGCTCTTAACCACTGAGCCATCTCTCCAGCCCCCAGATTTTTTTTTTTAATCCCCTTATCAGAAATAGAATATAATGGCAGTTGCCAGGAAGAATCCAATTGTAGTCGCCAGGTTACAATGACGTTTGCAAGCTATACAGGGCACGCAAGATGAATGTCTAAGACTAGTAGTCCAGCCAAGCTTCCATATGCTTCGCTGGCTTCTAAGGAACACAGAGGGAGTGCCTCACTGAACTGAAAGGCGCACAGTGCCCCAGGAGTCAAGGACTCTAAACTGAATCACCTCCCACACATGCCTCTCAAGACAGCTAGACCAGGCCGACTCCATGATTCCCTGCAACACGCAGACAAAATAATAATAGTAGTAAAATTAAATCTTTTCTTTTTAAAATTTGGAGCTAGAGATCTGGCTCAGCAGTTAAGAGCACTGGCTGCTCTTCCAGAGGACCTAGTTCAATTCCCAGCACCCACATGGTGGCTCACAGCTGTCTGTAACTCCAGTTCCAGGGCATCTGACACCTCCATACCAATGCACCTAAAATAAATAAATAATTGTTTTTAAAAAGATCAGGGTTGGAGTCCGCGATAGAATTCCCAGCACCTTGCTGCATCACCAACACTGCAGGAAAAAAAGTCATAATACAAACTTGTCTGTAGCCTGGTGTGGTTTCTCCTGTCTATAATCCTAGTCCTCCAGATGCTGAGGCAGGAGGGTGGTTTTTAGTTCCAGGCTAGGCTGTTAGACTAGGAGAGGATGTCAAAACAAAACAAAAACTGTGTATAATGGCACAGATCTTTATTTATTTTTTTTTTTAAGAAATGATTTATTTATTTTTATTGTATGTGCATTGGTGTTTGCCTGCTTGTGCGTCTGTGTGAGGGTGCCGGATCCCCTGGAACTGGAGTTACAGACAGGTGTGAGCTGTCACAACTGGGTGGTGGGAATTGAACCCAGGTCCTCTGGGAGAGCAGCCAGTGCTCTTAACCACTCAGCCGTCTCTCCAGCCCCAGAATTTCCTTCTTTTTTCTGAAGGACCTGGCACAGATCTTTAATCTCAACACACAGAAGGGAGAAGCAAGGGGAACTGTACGAGTTCCAGGCCAGTCATGTCAGGGCTCCATAGTGAGACCCTCTCTCAAAAAATAAAAATAAAGCCAGGCGGTGGTGGCTCACGCCTTTAATCCCAGCACTTGGCAGGCAGAGGCAGGTGGGTCTCTGTGGGTTCGAGGCCAGCCTGGTCTACAGAGTGAGTTCCAGGATAGTTCCAAAGCCACACAGAGAAACCCTGTCTCGAAAAAATAAAAATAAATATTTAAAGGCTTTGCTTTCTGAGTGCCCATATGGCCTCATCATGCTCCTACTACCATGCCTTTCCCGCCACGATGGATAGAGCCCTCCGAATTTGTCAGAATCTCGTGCCTGTCTGCTGCCCTTCTCTGAGGGTGTGACACCTCAGGGTCTGGAGAGTGAGCTCTCCCTAGAGGAGACATCAGTGGGCCCAAGAGCGGCAGCCGATCCAATGGTGCTCCGCGTCATTGCTGGAAGGGGAGGAGACGGGTATTCCTAGCCCTCTTCCCGTTTCCTGTGTGTTCACGGATCAGCAAAATGAAATAAAACTAAATATTGCTGCGGGACAACCAGCAACCCTCAAGGGCCTTGGAGAGCTGGAGCTACCCCCGATTGCTGCTGCAGCTCTTCCAAATGCAAGACCTAACTGCAGAGCCAAAGGCTGAGTGGAGGAAAGACCAACAGGCCGCGGGGCTCACAAACTCAGTATGGGCGCCTTGCCTGGGCTGCGGGGCTCACCGGAGAGGAACTCAGTATGGGTACCTTGCCTGCTGTGTAAGGAGCAAATAAAGACACAAAGGCAGCCGGGCGGTGGTGGCGCACGCCTTTAATCCCAGTACTCGGGAGGCAGAGCCAGGCGGATCTCTGTGAGTTTGAGGCCAGCCTGGTCTAGAGAGTGAGTTCCAGGACAGGCTCCAAAGCTACAGAGAAACCCTGTCTCGAAAAACCAATACACGCCGGGCGGTGGTGGCACACGCCTTTAATCCCAGCACTCAGGAGGCAGAGCCAGGCGGATCTCTGTGAGTTCGAGGCCAGCCTGGGCTACAGAGTGAGTCCCAGGAAAGGCACAAAGCTACACAGAGAAACTCTGTCTCGAAAAACCAAAAATAAATAAATAAATACATAAATACATAAATAAATAAATAAAAGGAACAAAGGCAGAAATGGTATCAAATGTACCCAGGGATGGAGAGATGGCTAAGTAGCCAAGAGCCCCTGTTTATTTTTATTTTATGTGAATGGATGTTTGTGTGAATGTTTGTATGTGCGCCGCCACACGCATATAGGTGTCCTTGGAGGCCAGAGGAGGTCGTGGATTTACTGGAACTGGAGCAATAGATAGCTGTAAGAAGCAGATGTTTTTAACCGTGCATCATCTCCTTGCAAGTCTTTCTTTCCATTGTTTTGTTTTGTGTTTTTTGTTTTTTGGGGGGACAGACTTTCTCTGTGTAGCCTTGGCTGTCCTGGAATTTTCTCTGTAGATGAGTCTGGCCTCAAACTGACAGGGCTCCTGCCTGCCTCTGCCTCCTAACAATGCTGGGATTAAAGGTGTATGCCACTACCGCCCGGCTTGCAAGCCATTTTCAAGGGGATAATTCACAGTGACATTTAGTGCATTTACTGTGTCGGCCAATTACTGTCCTGAATGACAATGACAAAACATTTCTTCCTTTTTTTTTTTTTTTTTTTTTTGAGACAGAGTTTCTCTGTGTAGCCCTGGCTGTCCCCTTTCTTTCTTTTTCTGTGACAAGGTCTCATGTAGCTCAAGCTGAACTCCAAGTAGCCATATACTGGAGGATGACCTTGAGCTCCTGATTGCGCTGCCTCAATTTCTATAGTTCCCGAATTTTTGCCTTTTGCCCCAGGCCTGGATTTCATTAACTGTTAATGAGGTAATCATTTATGATGAGTGCAGTTCCCTGGAAACAAACTCCTCATCGATGTAACTAATGGTTGAAAAAAAAAAAAAGGAAATAAAAAAAAAAAAAAGGATCCTAAGGGAGGGTATACTGTTCCCTGGAGAAAGTTGATTACTGAAAACCATTCATTAATTTTCTTTCCTCAGTAATTTCACAGAGATCCTCTAGGGGGCAACATCATCCCCCACGAGAAGAGGATGGATCTGTCTCTAGGCTTTGATTTTATTAGCTGGCACCTTCTTCTTCTTTTTTTCTTTCTTTCTTTCTCTCTTTCTTTTTTTTTTTTTCTACCTCCGAAGTGCTAAGATTAGAGGCGTGTGCGACCACACCTGCCCCCCCCCCACTACCACCACCACCACCATGGCTTGGCTTCCTTTCTCTTTCTTTCTCTCTTTCCTTTTCTTCTTTTTCACGACAAGATTTCTCTGTGTAGCCATGGCTGTCTTGAAACTTGCTCTGTAGACCAGGCTGGCCTCGAATTCAGAGATCCTTCCTGCCTCTGCCTCCTGAGTGCTGAGTTAAAGGCGTGCCCCACCACTGCTAGGCTCTGATGGGTTCATGTCTTTTCTAGATGGCCCCAGAGGCTCGTACTAGATATTTTTCCTCATTCATCAGGAATGAGAGTATCTCCTCTGTAAAATCCTTCATTTACATAATAAAAACCCACCCTAGAGCCATCCCAAGAACTAGAAAGAAAAGACCCTTGTTGGGCTGGGGACAGAGATCAGTTGGTTAGAGTGCTTGCTTGGCATACAGGAAGTTCTGGGTTTGGTCTCCTAGATGGGATGGTGCCTGCCTATAATCCCTGCACCCTGGAAGTGGAGGCAGAAGGGTCAGAAGTTCAAGGTCATCCTTCACTACATAGGAAATTGAAGGCTAGCCTGGGATATATGAGACGTCAAAAAAGAGAGAGGGGATGGGCGGTGGTGGCACACGCCTTTAATCCCAGCACTCGGGAGGCAGAGCCAGGCGGATCTTTGTGAGTTCAAGGCCAGCCTGGGCTGCCAAGTGAGTTCCAGGAAACAAAAAGAGAGAGAGAGAGAGAGAGAGAGAGAGAGAGAGAGAGAGAGAGCATGGAGCATGGTGATATGCACCTATAGTCTTAACTTCTCTGAAGCCTTTGGCCAGAGGATCACTTGAGCCCCGGAGTTCCAGGTTATCTCAGTAACATAGCAAAACCCCAACTGGGGAAGAGAAGGAGGAGGGAGGACAAAGGGAGGCAGAAACAGATTCAGGGAAGAGGTCTACTGGCATTTTGTTTCTCTCTCCAGCAGTAACGGCAAAAGTCAGGTGGGGCACGCATACACCCGTACTGCCAGCACAGAGGGAGTGGAGGTGGGAGGGTCAGGAGTCTAGGGTCATCCTTAGCTACATAGCAAGTTTAAGGGCAGCCTGGGCTAAATGATCCCTTGTCTTTAAAAATTCAACAAGTCCAAGGACTGTGGCTGTGACTCAGAAGTAGAGTATGTGTCTGGCATGCTGTAAGGTCCTAGGAAAAAGCTTTGCTAGGGAGGGTGTCATGGACCTGTGGTCTCTCTACCTAGCTCTGGCTGTCCTGGAACTGTAGATCAGGCTGGTCTTGAACTCATAGACACCTGCCTGTCTCTGCTCCCGAGTGCTGGGATTGAGGTTTGTGCCACCATGCTTGGCTGGGAAGTTTCAAACAGCACTTCCAATAGAAATTCTTGCTTGTTTGCTTCAGGTAAGGTCTTGCTCTTTAGTCCAGGCCCAAACACATTGTGTAGTAAGAATGACCTTGCTGGGATGATGGGTTTAGCCCAGATAGTCCAACCCTCTTACCCTCCCTCCCTCCTTCTCTTCTTCTTCTTTTTTTTTTTTAATCTTTCTTTCTTTCTTTTTTTTTTTTGTTTGAGACAAGGTTTCTCTGTGTAGCTTTGGAGCCTGTCCTGGAACTCACTCTGTAGCCCAGGCTGGCCTCGAACTCACAGAGATCCGCCTGGCTCTGCCTCCTGAGTGCTGGGATTAAAGACGTGCACCACCACTGCCCGGCTGAGTTTTGTTTTAAGATCAGGTCTTACTCTGTAGTTTATGTTGCCTTGGAACTTACTGTGTAGTCTGGGTTGGTCCCAAATCCAAGACTCCTGTGTCAGCTTCTGAAGTGCTGGGGTTACAGGTGTGAACTACCAATGGCCAGTGTGTGTGTATTGGTTTTTCGAGACAGGGTTTCTCTGTAGCTTTGGAGCCTGTCCTGGAACTCACTCTGTAGACCAGGCTGGTCTCAAACTCACAGAGATCAACCTGGCTCTGCCTCTCGAGTGCAGGGATTAAAGGCGTGTGCCACCACCGCTGGGCTATATAAATACTTTTAGAGCATTTAGTTATGAGCAGGTCAAAAGATCTGCTCTTAGAGACATTGTATGTAAGAAAATAGCTTGAGTTGTGGCTAATCTCAATACTCTGGAGGTAGAGGCAGACAGATCTCTGGGAGTTTGAGGCCACCCTGGTCTAGAGTGAACTACATAGTGAGACCCTGTTGAGACAGACAGAGACAGAGGCAAAGAAAGCTCTTATTAGATTAGGATAGGAACTGAGCCTGGGTGTCTCAGAGAATTTGTGTTACAAGTACAAAGGTTTGGATTGCGCCCAAAGAAGTCAGAGATTGAATCCCGACAGATACTTTGGCTAAAGATCAGGAGGCTCTCAGCAAGCAGTCTCAAATGGGTGGCTCATTAGTTTTTCAGAACTAATTTTATGTCACCACCAACCCCAACATGCATCTCAGGTGAGTTAGTGAATTTTGTTTTCTTTCATCCCAAGGCCCTGTCTTCGTACACTTTTCTCTCTCTTTTGAGAACCAAAGCGATACCTGCGTCATCAGGGGGGTGAAAAGAGCTACTTCCTCCCTTTGGAACTTTCTCTTCCTCCTAGTCCCTGCCTGTAACGTCTTTTCCTTTATTCTTGTTTACACTTTCTCTCCCTTAAGGGCAATTTCCACTACTAAGCTCCATGATGATGCGGTGCCCATCTTTTGTCACAGAAACTGGCACTGTAGAAAGAACCGATGAAAACATAGATCTCTGGGTGCAAATCCAATTGAACAACTTAACTTTTAAATTATTTAATGTGTGAGCCCGCGCCTGAGGTTAGAGGACGTGGTATCTTTCGAGAATCATTTCTCTCCTTTCACCGTGTGGGTCAGGACAACCTTGAATTTCTCATTTTTCTGCCTCTCCTAACCCCCGCCCCCCCCCCCCCCCGCACCGTCCCCCGGTGCGGCGGCTACAGGCCAGAGCCATCGCAATCGGTTCTACACGGTGCTGGAGATGAAGCTTTGGGTTTCATATATGTCTAGAACCAAGCACTGCCAACTGAGCCTTTTCCCCAGATCTTGGCCCTAAATCTATGATCTGACGCCAATTGAGCCTCAGCCTTCGGCTTCAGTCTCCACCTATAAACTAGGAGCATCAGTTTAGGCAGGTGGTGAGGGTCAAAAGATTTCCTTAGTGGTTTAAAGAACCTAGAAGATTTCCACCACGCCTGGCATAGCCAGGCCCCGCCCTTCTCGCCCCCAAGGATGACGTCACCGCACGAGTTATGTAGTGACGTCACCTCCGGGCCGCCTCTGCTCCAGCCCCTCTTCGGAAACGTCCGACTCCTGGGACCAGTCTCCGGCTCTCGGTTAAATTTTTTTCCCTCCCATTCTCCCACCTAAAACTTTTGGCTCTTCCCGCCTTCCTTCAAACTAGCAATTTTCGGTTCTTCTCGCTTGCTCTGGGGCGAGTTTCTGAAAGTCATTTACTCTTTGAGTTAATTAATCGCCTTTCCAGCCCCACCCGTCCAGCTCATTCGCTAATTCCTATTCGCTCGGCTCGATTTATTTCAGCTACTTCCGCCTCTTGCCGCGATCCCTTCACTGACTTCGGCTCTTTCCGGATTATCTCAAGTCCTTGGGGGGGGGGGATTCTCCAATCCCGAAGCGCTTCGGCTGTTTCCGGCTCTCCGTGCCTTCTCTAGTCCCACCCCCACGACCACCCTGGGTTCTTTAGGTGGGTCTTTGAGCCGCTTCACGTTCCGTCGGTGACCTCGATCTTCCTTCGGCTCTTTCCGCCTTATTCCAGCCTCTCGGGTTTTCCTCGGCGGCCTTCGGCTCTTTCCGTCTCCCCGCCACCTCGCCCTTCCGCTTCGGTTCTTTCCGCCCGCTTTCGGGCGGGCTGCCTCTGCCCTTCTCCACGTGACGCTCCTCCGGCCTCTCAGTTGCCCCCTCCCTCCACGCCCTTCCTCCAGCTTCAGCCTGTGTGCTAGTCCCGGCTGTGCCGCCATTTTGTGTGAATTCCTGACCGCGGCGGGGGCCGGGCAGCTGGGGGCATCTAGGGCGGGCAGACAGTCGGCCCATCTCCGCAGCCCGTTCCCTCTTCTCCCTGATTTTTTTTTTTTTTTTTAACCATCCCCTTGCTCGCTCTCCTCCTTCCCCCCTTCCCCTTCGCTTGCTCCGTTGCGCGCGGTCCGCGCTAATTACACCCAACCACCCACCAGTGTCCGTGTCCCCCGGGTCTCCGGCCTTGGGGGCCCGTATGTGCGTGTGTGTGCGTGCGTGTGTGTGTGTCTCGGGAGGGAACCTCACGCCCCGATGAGGGTCCCGTGCCCGTGAGCGAGTGATCGCAGGGGCGGGCTGCGGAGAAAGCAGGCGGCGGGCGGCCTCGCCGGGGCCTAGGCCGCGCGGGCGGCCTACGTGGAAGTCGGCTCAGAGGTGATTCCAAAACCGCAAAGAAAAAAACCTATATCTATATATAATGTAGACATAGATAGATAGATATATGCCCAATTCCCATCAGGAGCCTCGGAGAGCTGAAGTGTGCCCCTCCCGCCACGCCCAAGCAGTCCTTTTTCGTGCATTAACATCCCCTCCCCCTCAAAGGAACGATGGAGGCCGCGCCCGGGACCCCCCCGCCGCCGCCATCAGAGTCGCCGCCGCCGCCGTCGCCGCCGCCGCCGCCATCAACGCCTTCGCCTCCTCCGTGTTCCCCCGACGGCCGCGCGGCCACCCCGCACCTCCTCCACCACCGCCTCCCGCTCCCTGACGACAGGTCAGGCCCCCCGGCCTGGGCCGGGCAGCGTCCCCCGGGGAGGGGGGAGGAGGAGGAGGAAGGGGACGGCCGCCATGTTGGGCCGGGCCGCGGAGGAGGAGGAGGAGGAGGAGGAGGAGGAGGAGGAAGGGCGGGGTCGGTGGGTGTCTCTAACTCGCTCGCTCTTTCTCGCTTCGCTTTCTCTCCCGGCCTCATGCGTTGCCCCCCCTCGCGGCGTTCGCCCGCTCTCCCTCGCTCTCGCTCTGTCTTTTTTTGGGCGCCATGCTGAGGGGAAGGTGAGGAGGCGCCCCCCGGACCCCCCGCGCCCGCCGGTCCGTCCGTCCGTCCGCCCGCCCGGGGCACGGGCCGCCAAGGGGGTGGGCTTGCCGAGGCCCATCAGGCTCCTCGGCCGCCCCTGCGCTCGGAGCTGGCCGTCAGCGGCCTGTCGCCTGGCTTCGGGGAAGGCTTTGGGGGAGGGGCCCCCGGATTCTCTTGTTTTAGGGGGATCTCCAGCTTACAGCTCCTCTCTTAGGGGTTCGGAGTTGGGGGTCTTCCCAGTCCCTGACAGTATCCTTTCTCCTGGGGGAGGTTATACCGTGCCCATTTTGGATAGGTACCCGAATCTAACGCAGGCAGAAAGTGGGGGTTCGGATCAGCCTTCGCCCCAACCTTCTGTGGAGGGCTCCTTAGGACGGGGGCTCTTGTGCACATTTTTTTGGCGGGAGGTATTTTCTAGTTACTCCTCTAGAAGGCAGGCAGGGAAGGGGTGCATCTCCAGCTCTTTTGATGAAAGCTCTTGACCTTTTTTGGAAGCCTTGTTTTTTTCTCAGGGTCCCCTCTCTTTTTGTAGGTAGGTGACAGTGGTGGAGGGTCCTTAGTCCTAAGCCTTTTTATTGTTTTTTATTTTTGCGGGGGGGTTGAAGGTTGCTTTCCCCGCTGTGGATGGGAGAGGAAGTTGGCCACCGCTTTCCCCTGGGCATCCCCCTCTTAGGGTAAAATGGGGTGCGGTTGCTCCTACGGGAGCAAAGGGGGTCTCCTTGTACTTTGGCAGGACGTGAACTGTGGCGCCCCTTGTTCTTTATTAAGTGCGAAGTGGGTTCCCCCACGCCCTTCTCTGGCGGGTGATAATGGGGACAGCCCCGCGTGCCTTTTCAGGATAAGGTTTGGGGCCCTTTTGGCCCTGCTGGAGCACAGGGTATGGGGTGAGGGTTTGCTGACTCCTGGGGGCTGGAGTGAGTAGGTCTGAAAAAGAAAGGTGGGTTTCAGTGGGCAGGAAAGCCAGTCTTGCAGGCAGTGGGGGGTGGGGTAGGGTGGAGAATCCGCTGGACAGATGGCTCGCAGCCGCCTGGGGAATCGCAGAGTACCCCTCCAGACAAGGGTCTCAGCCCCTTATCCCACTCCCAAGTCCTCTTCTCCCTTTCTCCTTCACAGACCCTCCTTTGCCTTTTAAAAGAAATGGCACCCACATTCAAAGACACAGGTGCAGCAGTTTGGTGAGCTTTTTACTTTTTTTTTTTTTTTTTTTCTGTTTTGTTCTAATTAAATGTATCGTCCTGGGAATCGCAGCCCTTCGCAGCCAGACTACAGTTCAAGGAAATAAACAGATTAGCGGAGGTCTGTTCGCTAAGCCCACGGTGGGCTTCCAGGCCCTCTCGGGGCAGGTGCCTTACTCAAAGGTGCTTACGAGCTTTATCCGACCTCTAAGGAGTTCTCTTATGTCAGAAGTGTATGTCTTACAATGGGTTGGGATGGTAAGTAGCCTCTTTTATTGAGTAATTCAATTATCTCCCTCTTTTAGTCCCTTTCCTGCCTGCTTCCTCCTCGCCTTTAGACCAAAGTGATGCTTGAGAGTGGATTTATTATGTTCAAATCAGGATTCTAACCCTATTGAGCCCTTTTAGACTTGCACATCCTTTCAGTGTTTAATTTTTAAAATTTGATGTACACAGTTTTCTTTAAAAAAAAAAAAAAAAGTGTTACTGTAACATGACAAAAATCCATGGAAAAGGCCCAGTATGTTTTCAGACCCTTGGTCCCTCTTTCCAGATCCACCCATTGCTTTGTCTCCAGCCTTCATGTCAAAGTGGCTACTTCAAGTGTAGGAGACAAGCTTACTGATTTGGTTTCTACTTCTATTCAAGTTAAGGTCACATCCCTTGTCCTCCCCAAAAAGACTGTTTCAAGCAGGTCCACTTTCCTTATTTTACTCGAATGTTTCTTACAGTGATAGACATTTAAATTGAGCAAGTCATTTGTAAAGTACTGTCTAAGCACAAAATGTATCTGTAAACTGTGTCAAACCCTGATCTCTCCTGTCTCCACTGCTCTTTGTTCGAAAGCACATGCCTGACTGTGAAAAGTTGATGTAAAACGTGTTACACGCCCAGTCATGTTGGAGAGAACACCTCCCGTCCTCAGTGCCCCCTCATCCGACACATACAAGTTAAAAAGAAACATCGACCACAAAGCAACAGCAATGACTTGCAGGACCTAACGCTGTCCTTCTAATGTGTTTTACAAGCATCAGTTCTTCTGTTAAAAGACAAAACACGGTGACATTCCATGTCCCCTGGCCCACTGCTGGTCCCTGAGGTACTTCGTTAGGGGAAGTCTTCTCACACATGAGCCTAGCCCCTTCCAAAGGAGCCCTGTTGCCCTCTGCCTTCTCAGGAGAAGTGGTGGCCACCCCACTTGAGCATGTAAGCTGCAGTTTGCCAGGTCACTTGTTTTCTTCCTTTAATGTATTCACAGTTTTACCTGCCATGCAGTGGTGGTCTGGTGTATAATCAGTTGCCCGAGGAAGGAAGAAGTTTCCATAACATGCAGTATTCCTGCACAAAATGTCTAAAGCACGAACTCAACACACTGTCCGGTGCGCTGGGTCAGCTGGAGAAAACATTTGAAGGTTCCTCCCATCTTGTGTAAAATTCCTCCTCTAGTTGCTCAGAGCAGAAACTGGGTGCTGACCGATAACCCTTCCGTCCACATGTTTAGGATTACTGAGTTGTAAAAGGATGTTTAAACTTGAAAAATGAAATGTTAGAAGGAAATGGAATTCCTTTTGTAAATGACAATTTTAGCAGTCATTTGCTGAACTTGAAAATGTTTCCTCCAAACATTTTAAAGAGCTCTTAGGCATGTCCACACAAGGGTTTGTTGTTTTTGTTTTTGTTTTGTTGGCAAAGGAGTCCCCAATATTAAGTTAGCTGTGTTTAGGTATTCCTTATTTTTGAAATGTCACAGTAGTACCTTTTTTTTCCTCCCTAAACTGATGTACCAGTATTAGTTAACAATGAAATGAATGGATGTTGCAAAAGCAGAAGAAAAGGGTGTCACTTGGAATCCCTGATTTCAACAGCAAAGCATATGTAGATATACTTTGTAACCTTGGAAGTTTTTGTTTCCTCTGGATGAAAAGTTTAATTTGAAAGCAAGTCAAAAATCTCCCAGTAGGAGCACAGTGGGCTTTGACCATGACAATGTAGATGCTCCAAGTCAGAGGCCCTCACACCCGCATTCTCCAATTTACTCCTCCAAAGAGGGTGATTGATTCCGCATAAGAGCTTTCTAACTCCTAGTCTATCTTCTAGGGCTTTCCTTCATGTACTCTAAGGTTTAGATTTTTGATTCTTGATAAGACAATTTTCTGGAAGTAAAGTTAGCTGTTTTAGAAAATCATCCGTGTGGTTTTTGCCTTATTCAGGAAGACTTATCCCAAGGGGAAATTGTGTGGGAAATAAGGCTACCCTGACTGTGCTGCCCGGCAAGTTAGAGGTGAAATGTACGGCTCCTGAGTTTGAGTGTTTCCATATAGTTGAACTGTAGGACAGGTTCGTAGGCCCTGGCACTGCCTCCACCCCTGCCCACCCAGTGCTCTTGAGTCCTTAACCTTCCCTGTGGGCTGTCTCAGAACCACCTCAGGTTCTTCACTGTTCTGTGGCGTCCCTAGAAACCGTTCTCATGGAGGTGATGTTTAGGGATTCGTTTCCAGTGACTACCTGTGTTGAAAGTCACTGATTAAACTGTCTCCAGGTGTCTGGATAGCTTTAAGTCAAACCAGATTCAGGGAACCTACATGTAGTCCATGTGGATGGAACCTTCTAGTAGTGCCAGAGTGACTGGTTCTGCCCTGCTATGGGATCTTAAGTGATAGGCTTGAGTTGAGCCAGGCCCTTGGCTGTACCTCGCCACTGCAGGGGTGCACAGCCAGGATGAGAGAGAAACAGGAAGGTTGCAGCGTTCTGGCAGTTACTACTTGCTGATTGCTTTGAGGACCTGAAGGAGCAGCCTGCTCATTGGCAGAGGTAATGGAGGAAATGGTCTGGAGTCAGTTACATAATTAAGGCCTCATAGGCTGTGGCAAGCTGCCTGTTTGGATAAGTTAAGGCAAAAAATGAACTTGCTCAAAGGGAGCCAAACTTTCCAGCTCTGGCTTTCCTAGTTTCAAGGCCTCATCTGCTCCAAAGCTCTGTTGCGTCTGTGAATGTTCTGGGCACACTGTTAGACCCAGGGCAGCATTAGTGTAGTGATAGTGCTATGTGGTGAGGTGAGCGGTTTCAAAATCCATTTCAGGCACATTGCCTGCAGAGGTGATTTCTTTTGAGCTGGTCTAACAAATGAAGACATGACCTATTGGTTGGTGCTAGTTACAGCTATATCATCAGAGAGATAATTTTTCACTAGCAGGATGGAGGTTGTCTGCTTGTTTCTCTTGGCCAGATTGCTCCTCCCGATAGGGAACCTTACTGTTTTCCCTGCTTCAGCTGTGTTGATTGGTGGCTCAGCTCCCTGTTTGTCAGGCAGGCGGTGACATCTCTGAACACTGGAGGTGGCAACAGGATGTGAAGGAAGAGTGGGTATTTGGAAGTCGCTGCTGCTGTTCAGGGCTGGTGCCCACTCCAGCACCAGTGCCCACTTGTCAGGGTCACCACAGGCCAGTGGGCACTGCCGAGCACCTACACAGTGGCTGCGGCTCAGTGCCTCTTCCTCACCAGGAGGAAATTCCAAATAGAACGCTGGCAGCCTGTGTGTAAATAGAAGCAGGATGTGTGTGACTGAGGGAGGTTTACTCATCCTGCACCTCTTAGGTTCGGGCAGCTTTCTTAGTTGAAAGGAGCCTGTGGGGGACTGAAGTCGATGGAAGCCATCTTGTGGCACTTGTTGTTTCACAGTGCTTGTTCTGGATGCTAAAATGGTCCTGCTGTCTGGAGCCCGTGCCTGCTGTACTGGCATGTGTTTGCCTTTGCAATTAAGAGTGGAATGAGTCAGCGTTCCCGCTGAGGTTGGCCCCCTGAGAACCAGGAAGCTGGGGATCCAAAGCCAACCCTCGCTCTCATCCCCACCTCCTCGCTCTGCTTCAGCCACCCCTTCCTGCTCTGAATCTCTGAGGGCCAGGCCTCCTGCATTCCAGGCTCTGTCACCCCTTGTAATTTGGCTGAGTCCCTGAGGGTTATGCTTATTCAGCAGCAAGGCCTGTCCTACATGTTGTACCTAAATACTTGCTTCAGAGGAAAAGCCAGTGCAAGCAAGCACTTTTTTTTCCTTCTTGGAGCTGAGGATCAAACCCAGGGCCTTGAGCTTGCTAGGCAAGCGCTCTACCACTGAGCTAAATGCCCAACCCCCTTGTCCTGCATTTTGATTGGAACAGAAATGTTTGATTGTTCTGTTTTGTTTTCAGTACTAGGGGAGGAAGGCCCAGCACCTGCTAGATGTTTGCTCTACTCCAGAGCTGCATCCCCAGCCCTTGGTTGTCATTGTGTTTTGTTGTGAGACAAGGTCTCACAGTTTAGTCCATACTGGCCTCCAACTCTAAGTGATGCTCTTCCTTAGACTTCAGGGTGCTGGGATCACAAATGCAGCCAATATGCCTGGCTAGCCCTTAGTTATTTGTTGATTTGGCTGGTTTAACAAGAGAGGTTCTCACACAGTATCCCTTGCTGGCATAGAACACTGGCTATCTTACCATGCTGAGTCCCATGTACGGCAGTCCTTCTGCCTCTGCCTCCTAAGTGCTGGGATTGCAGGTGTGTTCCACTGTGCCCTTTGGCTTTTTGACGCTGGGTCTCAGTTTGTAGCACAGCTGTACCTTTGTGAGTGGAAAGGTCAAAGGGTGATAACCATCAAGCCCTGCTGCAGACTTCCCACAGAAGCTCCTTAACCTTTGGTGGGAAATCAGCAATAAAATCTAGTCAGAAAAAGTGCTGGAGGCTATATGTGACAGATGCTGTCTCTTCCCACTGCACTGTCCTGAGTCTGCTACAGAACTCCTCTCTCTTTTCCGCTCATTTTATTTTAAAGTAAGTGTGTGTGTGTGTGTGTGTGTGTGTGTGCATGTTTACATCAGTGCAGGAGTTGTTATACGTACTTGGGGGTTGGGAACTGCTCAGGTCGTCTAGATGAGCATTTAGTGTTCTTAACCACTGAGCCATGTCTTTAGTCCTCTTTCTGTTTTGAGATGGGGTCTGATTCTACAGTTCAGGCTGGCCTTAACCTTGAAGTAGTCCTTCTGCCTCAGCCTCCCAGTGCAGTGGAATAGTACTTTTTTGTTGTTTTGAGACAGGTTCTAAACTCAATACATAGATCAGGTTAGCCTCAAACACAGACATCTGCCTGCCTCCACCTCCCGAGGTTGGGATTCAAGGCGTGTACCACCATACTCACCATACCTCACACTGGTGTAGTACTCTTCACACTGTAGGATATGATCACTAGTGGTCTATGAAGTCCAGTTATTGATGTGTCTTCATATCAGACAAACATCGGAAGAGGGTAGGAAGAAATGTAGTTAAATGAAACTTCTTTACATTTTACACAGAATGGAAAAGGAGCTATAGGTCAAGGGCAGGAAGTCTGAGCCTGGCATGATGATCAGGCCTACAGTCTCAGCTTCCTGGGAGGCTAAGGCAAGAGGATCACGAGGCCTGCCTGAGCTAAGCTCATGGGTGCCTGAGTAACTTCAGCAAGACCCTATCAAGACAGAAAAGGGAACTGGCTAGGGACGTGGCCAGGGGTGTTTTGCTTGCTTGGCAAGTACAAAGTTCTGGGTTCCATTCCCAGCCCCAGTACTGCAAAACAAGAAATTGAAAAAAAGAAAAAGAAAATAAAAATTGAAAACCGTCCATCTAGTATAGGACTTTGCAGACCTTTGCCCTTGTCCCAGGTCAGTTTTTATAGGCCAAGTTTATCAGCATAGCCATGCCCATCTGTATTATCCTCAGTAGCAAATGGCAGAGCTGAGAAATTGAGACAGGGACCATGTGGCCTGCAAAAAAGCTGACAGTATATACTCTGGGCCCTTGACCAGGCTTGCTGGCCTTTGCACACAGTGGCCACAGTATGTTTATGTGGGAGCAGATGGGAAGTGCAGGTATGGCAAGTAAAGTTGGTCCTGCAGAGGTGGACATCACTGTCAGCCTCCCAGACTGCAGAGGGTCCTATCATCCTTATGTTCCGTGCCTGGGCATGTAGAGATCCAGGCTCAAGCTTTTCAGCTGCAAAGTAGATGGATGGATTTTTCCTTTTTGAAGTACTGGGGATTGAACCAAGAATGTTCTAGACAAGTGCTCTGCCACTGAGCTATATCCCCAGCCCTCATGGATGGGACTTTGATTCATGAGAAGTAACCAAAGTCTTCCTGAAGCCTAGCTCTAGAAGTGATCACAGCTAATACATCCTTCTGTGGCCTAACCCTAGGCAGCTGGGACCAGACTCTAGAGTTGCTTGACTAAATGTCCACTGTAGGTGGATAATTGCCCTCCTTTTTTTCTTAAGAGATACCAGGGCTTAGTTTTCCTTAGGACGCCACCTTACAGGGCACCAGCAGACAGCTATATGCAGTTAATTGCAGCTCTTCAGAAGTTTTGTGTGTGTGTGTGTGTGTGTGTGTGTGTGTGTGTTGTTAAGATTTATGTCATGTATGAATGTTTTGGGTACAGCATGTGTCTGCCTGCTGCTCAAAGAGGGCATTAAGATTCTTGGAACTGTGAGTTCGAGGTGAGCCTGGTTTGCAGAGTGAGTTCCAGGACAGCCAGGGCTACACAGAGAAACCTTGTCTCAACCCCCAAAGTAAACAAACAACAACAAAAAACCCTAATTCAGTGTTTAAGAGAACTTGGTGCTTGTCCAAAGAACCTGAGTTCTGTTCCCAGCATCCACATCTGGTGGTTTACAACCACCTATAACTGGGGTATCTGCCACCTTCTGGCCTCCACTGGCACCCACACAGATGTGTACAGGTACATATACATACACATAAATTTTTTTTTTTTTTTAAAGTCAAGCTGGGCGGTGGTGGCACAGCCTTTAATCCCAGCACTTGGGAGGTGGAGACAAGTGGATCTCGAGACCAGGCTGGTTTGCAGAGCGAGTTCCAGGACAGCCAAGGCTACACAGAGAAATCCTGTCTCAAAAAAAAACAAAACAAAAAGTCAAAGGCAGGGAATGTAGCTCAGTGCTAGAGTGCTTGTCCAGTGTGCACAAGGCTCAGTATATTAGGTGGCAGAGTTGTAAACAAACAACTCTGTTTTTTTCCCCTAAAAAATTGCAAGGTGGAGTCTTTCTTTAGATTAATTAGACATACTAGACATTTCTTTCCTGAGTAATGGGAATGAGGTAGTCTTCCCTTCGAACTGTCGGAAGCTCCTAAGCTGGTATCCCATGGCTAGCGAAGGGTGTGATAGTTGCTGAGGGTCATCTTCTGAAAGAGCCATGTGTCTTGGCTGTTTGCCAACTGGTGGGAGTCAGATGGTAGCTACTCCCACAGAGGAAGTGGCAACTTTGTATCTGGGAGGTTCCTCTGGGCTGGCTTTCTGAAGCAGTTGATTTGAAGCTTCTGCGTTAAGAGGTTCATGCTTGAATGAACCACAATGTGGGGGCTGCAGCTTGTGAATACAAGTGTGCATTTCCTTAGGGCACTTTGTATATTCCCTCTTTTGGTTTTGCATTGCTTGCTTGTCCCCTTTTCCCACCCCAAGACTATGTCTTACTCTGTAGTAAAGCTGTCCTCCTGATGTGATGGAGGGTCAGATCCTGGATTCTGACAGCTTGCATCTCCAGAGGCAAGAGCCTGTCCCGGCTCCACCGTCTCACTGGCCCTCCTGCCTCATTTTGACATTTCTTGGAATACTGTCATTTCATCCATTTCATATACATGTTGCTCATTTTGTCTGTTTAATGAATTATTCCTGTACAAGATGATTTCTAGTTATCTAAAGGCTAGAGATTAAGAGCCTTTGGGGTCAGGGTCCTGATTTCTAATGCTGTTTCTTGCTGTGACCCTATAGGCAGATTTCTTTCCATTTCTTAGCCTCAGTTTGCTTGTCTGTAAAATGGAGGTGTAGATGTTAGTAGTGAGCAGTGCAGACTGCCTTCAGACTGCCCAGGACCCAGGATACAAGAAGTAGGTCAGAGAGATGTTGCCCAGCCCTAGCTTGTCATATTTGTTCCTTCCCATTTTTTTCAGTGTGTGTGTATGTGTGTGTTTTGTTTTTCCTGAGGTAGGATTTCTCTGTGTAGCTTTTGGAGCTTGTCCTGGAACTCACTCTATAGACCAGGCTGGCTTTGAACTCAGACACCTGCCTGCCTCTGCCTCCCAAGAGTGCTGGCATTAAAGGAGTGTGCCACAATGCCTGGCTAAGAATGTGCATGTATACTGAAAACCTCCATTATTCTTAGCAAAATTAGTAGTTAGCCATTAAGTGCCTGAAATACCCAGTCTCGGTTCAGTCTGCTTGGACGTCCCTTGTGTGGCATGCTGTAGGTGGTTCAGATCCATGCACTGGCATCAGGAGGTCTCTTTCTTCCTGTGGTTGATTTGTGCCAGTGGTTCATCTGGTTGTCACAAGGCAGGCATGTTACCATGGAGATGGCATGACATCACAGAGCAGGTTATGATTGTGCCTACAAATGCCAAGGGGAGGGCAACAGAGCCCACTTGCTCTTGGTTTCTGGTTGATGAACTGGGTAGTAAGGACACTGACAAACATGTGTGAGGTGCAGAGGCTTACTTCAGGGCTCTCCTAGCTCTGCAGAGCCCTCAGTGCTGTCCCCCTTGGCTGCTGTACCACTTCCTAGATCAAAGGAAGGTCACGGGTCGGGGAGGGAGGCGTCTTTAGTTAGGAGCCCAGGCCGGTTTTCTAAAGGAGAGGCTCTCTGCCTTGGTTCCTAGTGACTGACCTACAGGGCCAGGCCAGGATCCTTGACTCAGATCTGCACTGAGGCCTGTTGTTAAGCATTTGAAGAGGCAGCGCCTCCTTAAATTTTTGTGATTTTTGTCCCCAGTTAATGGGTCATTAAGAGCCTACGTAGGCAATTTGTTGAGAGTCCGGTCAGTTAATGATCATAACCCCGACCTTCACATTAACCTAGCAGCCTCATGAGCTTCAGGTAATAGCCACTGTTCCATGAGTTTCCACTTCTGTTTTGTGGTGTGGTGTCTCTCTCTCCCCTCTCTCCCCGCCATGTAAACCAGAGCCACAAGCTCCTGGCTTTCAACTTGGTTCAATAGTCTTTATCTATAGAGTTGCTGAGAGCTACAAGATTCCTTGTCCTGTGGGGTCTTTGTCTTTTCTACCAAGCTTGATTTGTCCCACTGTCCTCTTTGTTAGCTCTGCCTGTCTTTTTTTCTGTTGGTCAGACATTCTGAGGCTCCGTGGTCCCATGTAGATTAGTTGAGGAAATGGAGTCAGCAGGTGTGGTTGAGAGAGGATGGCCGCAATGAAATGGTCCCTTGTTGGCGGGCAGTCAGCAATGTCCCCCAAGAGGAACTGGCTGTCGCTTCCGCCCATGCCTGTTCCCCAGGTCACATGCCAGCTCCTTCAGGCTTCTCCATGTTGTGTGCTCTGGTACTACTGTATTATCTTGTTCTTTGGGTTCTGGTTTTTGAGACAGTCTCGTGTAGCCCAGGCTGGTCTCAAAGTTGCTCTGTAGCTAAGGATAACTTTTTTTTTTTTTTTTTTTTTTGGTATTTTTCAAGACAGGGTTTCTCTGTGTAGCTTTGGAGCCTGTCCTGGATCTTGCTTTGTAGACCAGGCTGGCCTCAAACTCACAGGCCTGGCTCTGCCTCCCGAGTGCTGGGATTAAAGGCGTGTGCCACCGCCACCTGGCCAGCTAAGGATAACTTTGAGCTCCTGGAGCTACTGTCTCATCTGGTGCACTAGCTCCTTCTTGGACAAGTGTAGCTTCTACTCTATTGCTTACTGTATGGCTGCTCTTTGTGCAGGGCTTTGTCTGTTGTTATTTAATTTCCCAGTCTGGAAATGCGTGTAAGGCTATCTCATTGTCCAGGTGAGAGCCCATTCTAGGGAAGAGGCAGAGCTGGTTGTGTGTCACTTGGTCTGTAGGAAGTCTTGTTCCGTCCCTGAGCTGCTTGGAAACACCAGATCTCCTTACTTGAGTGTTTTTGGGAAGCCCATGCTGTATGAGTTGGCAAGCTAAGGACCCTGGGGTTTTGACCCAGGAGGTGTTGCTTAGACTGGGCATCTAGGTGTATTCTTTGACCAAAGAGGAGCTGCAGTGAGCTCCAGAAATGGAAACTTGGAAGCTTTGTTCAGGAGGTTGGAGGCAAAGCTGCAGAAAACGAGGTGTTGTCTGTCCCATTCCCATTTCTATCTGCTGGCCAGGCAGTGTCCTGGGATGGCTGGTTCTTGTCTTTAGGGGTCCTGGAAGTGGCTCCAGCCGCAGACGGGCGAGTGAACTGCTAGTCGAGGCTGGGGAAATAACGCAGTCTCTGCAGCCCAGCTGTAGAGTTTTCTCCCTGAGCACCTGTCTCAAGAGGGTTTGGCAGGGCTAGATTGAAACTATTAGTGCAGTGGGGCTTCTCCCACTTTTCTTGGGGGATTATGTCACAGTCTATTAAGCGTGTTCCCTCGGTATTTAATCCCACTCTGACAGGATTTTCTGGCAGCCTGTTAAAGTGCCATTTCGTGAACCTGCCAGCTGTTTTCTGTCCCCGGCCCTAGGGATATCCACCCTCTCCCGGTGGCTTCCTTCCTTTCTAGTGAATAGTCTGCAGGAAGTAGTCAGACCTGATACACACACAGACCTCTTAGCTGGGAAGGCATCTGCAGCATGGTGACCACGGCAGAGAGATCATATAGTCTCTGGGGGCTGAGGGCAGAGCACAGCCGAGTCTCTGCAGATGTGGTGACCAATCAAGTGTCTCCTTCCCAATGCCTCTTCTAAGTCACAAGCAGTTTTTTATTTATTTTTTTTTATTATTTTGTCATTTTGAGACAAGCTGTTGCTCTGTAGCCCAGGTTGGTCCTGAACTAGAGATCCTCCTGCCTCAGCCTCCTGAGTGGGATTACAGGCACAGATTGCCATGCCTAGCTAGATTTTCAAAAAATTTCTATTTTTAAGAGTCTCTCCATTCAAGGGAAACCAAGTTTTAAGCATGTGTTGGCCCATTTTGTAGAAGCTTGTGCATGTAGCTCTTGCTGAGCCCAGATTTGCCTGGACCTGTTAGCAACACTATTGGTGAGAATGTTGAGCTGAAGTCTTTGTAGGGTGGAGAAGCTTCTGGAAGGAAAGCTGTATGATTCTTGATGACAGTTAAGGTTCAGGATAATCTTGTCACGTGTTCCCAGGGTGTTAGAAATGGGACACCTTCATCAGAGCCAGCTGTAGCCTGGGGACAGAGTGGAAAGCCTCACCTGATCCTGGGCAAGTTCTCTACGTGCATAGCTCTGTGCCCAGGGACCTATCCAAGACTGCCAGATGGGCTGAATTTCATGTGGTTCCTGCCGTTTTCTTACAAGGAAATTGCGGGAAAGGAGGTAATCGGGTACGCATGCCCAAGACCATTAGCTTTCCTTCACAGGGAATCCCAGCCTGCCTGGCTCCAGCTGCTCCTAACCTCTGCCTGTTCCTCCTCTTTCTCTGAGGCGTGGCCCTGGCCCACCCACAGTATTCCCATCAGAGTGGCTTTGTTCCCATCACCGCTGGCCCGTGGCCATGTCACTGAGTAACAGCTTCTTCCTTGAGACAAAACCAGTTTTCCTAGTCAGGTTTTCCCATTGCCGCTGGTTCTGAGCTGACCCTGCAGAGTGCCTCACTTGACAGGAATGTTTCTCTGTGCCCTGCCCCATCCAGAGTTGGCTGTGTCTTCTGTGCAGGTGGGGTCCCACAGCTGAGCTGCTTAGGTGGAAAGCCTCTGGGGTACACAAGGCCTCGCTGCCCACCGTGGTTGCCTTTGACAGAGCATTAGGAGCCTTACGCCTTGCTGTCTGAGTGTTGTCCTTGACCTCCATTTTGTGTGTCTTTGGGGCAGGCCTCTTGGATGTTGAGCCAGGCCTGGCTCTTTTGAATTGGGCTCTAAATTAATTAGAGAAGCCCTCTTGAAGCTGGGAAAGGGCTGGGGAGGGCTGGGGAAAGAGGCTCTTGTTTCCCTTGGAGCCCTTACGACCCTCAGGGCTCCCAAGTGGTTATTTCCTCCTCTACAAAGCCGCTTTGGAGGGCTCTTCCCTGTTCCCCTCTTCTTTGGTTAGCTTTTTCCCCGGCCTATTGAATTTTTTAAAAATTATTTTTTGGTGTGGTGTGGGATAGACTCTAGGCTAACCTTCAGCCTGCACTCTTCCAGGTTCACTTCAATTCTCTTACTCTTACTACTATTATCATATAATCTCTTTTTGACCCTTATTAGTTGAAGTGTAAGGGACTTGTGTGCTCATTCAAAGACCTTTCTGCTGTCGTTTATGAGGAACATTTATGAGGGAGCTATAAACTAATTTGTGCTTGTTTTGTTGTTTACCTTTGTGTGTGTGTGTGTGTGATAGTGTTTCTCTGTGTAGCGTTGGCTGTTCTGGAACTCACTCTGTAGACCAGGCTGGCCTTGAACTCACAGAGACCCGCCTGCCTCTGTCTCCCCAGTGCTGGGATTAAAGGCGTGCGCCACCACTGCTCATTTGTTTGCCTTTTCAGAGAAGGTGTCTGTAGCTCTGGCTGCCCTAGAACTCACCATGCAGACCAGGCTGCCCTGAATCTTACAGAGATCCTCCTATCTCTGCCTCCTGAGTGCTGAGATTAAAGGCATGTGCCACCAGACAGGGCTGAGAGCTTTTAAAATCTTTTTTTTTTTTTTTTTTTTTTTTTTTTTTTTTTTTTTTTTTTTTTTCTCCCCTAGGCAGGGTCTCACTGTATACTTTTGCTGGCTTGGTACTGTAACCTGGCCTCAAACTCAAAGAGATCAGCCTGCCTCTGTCTGCCATGACACCCAGCTAAATTTAAAAGATTTTTCCATTCTCCCAACTCCTATACTTAGCAACATCTGTGTCTGTGGGTCTGACTTGAACATTGGACTCCTTTCCCAGCTGCTGTTTTTCTTGACCCTCCCTGACTCCACCCATAGATACCTGCCCCCTCCCTACCCCACAGCCTGTCCATAGCTAGTTAGACGTGTTGGGTGACTCATAGCTTGTTAGGTTAGGAGAGTGCTTTTACTTTTCAAAGCGCTGAGCACTGAGTGACATGGGGGAGTTGAGAACGTCAGGACAAGTGCCTGAGAGGGGTGGGAAAGGGTACCTAGAGTCAAGGTGAGGGAGTCAGCTGGGAGAGAGAACAGGATTAGCTAAGGGAGGCCTCAGCAGGAGTGGGACCTGACTCTACCCTCTGGGTCCCTAATGGAACAAGTTCAGTTTGCTGTGTATCTCCATATACCAGAGTGTGTCAGTTGGGGTTCCCTGAAAACGAACTTCTGTGGTCTAGTAGGTCTCAGTAATGCTGTATAGAAGAGCTTTGTGGGAGCTGGGCAGCAAGGCCACTCAGCCTATAGCAGTCAGTACCCAGGAACACATTCCTCAGCTCAGTGGCCACAGGACCTACTGCTTTTCTGCTGAGAGCACTTAGGCTCTGAAATGGTGGGGAATCCTGAAGTAGGCTTGTCCCTGTGTGAGCACAGTACCTTTCTTTTTGTTTACTAGTGGGGGTTTTTCTTTGTTCTTTGTTGTTTTTGTTTTTGAGACATGGTCTCACTATGTAGCCTTGGCTAGCCTGGAACTCTTTTGAAGACCAGGCTGGCCTCAAACTCAGAGGTCCTCCTGCCTCTGCCTCCCCAGTGCTTGGATTAAAGGCGCGCTGTATCACACCTGGCTTAGCCTGGCTTTTTATTTATTTTTTGAGTGCTAGGACTGGGGCTCAGGGCGTCTTGTGTGTTAGGCAAGCACCCTCCCACTGAGCTGTTCTCCCTGCCTGCTGGTGATGACCCAGGATGAGAGTTGGCCCTGTCCCTCCTGGGGCTTGCTCCAGCCACTAGAGCTGTACCCACCTTCAGAGCCTTCAGAGGCCCTGCAGGCCCCGAGTTCACGGCAGTTTGGGGTTGGTTCGCAGGGAAGATGGTGAGTTGGAAGAAGGGGAACTGGAAGATGACGGGGCTGAGGAGACCCAGGATGCTCCTGGCGGACAAGAGAGGAGTCGGAAAGAAAAGGGGGAGAAACACCACAGCGACTCGGATGAGGAGAAGTCTCACCGGAGACTGAAGCGGAAGCGGAAGAAGGAGCGGGAGAAGGAGAAGCGGAGGTCAAAGAAGAGGCGGAAATCCAAGCACAAAGTAGGTCCCTGAGGGTTCCCCACACACCGTCCACTGCTGGGCCCAGAGCCCACCTGCACGCCCAGAGGCACTCTTAGGAACAGCCTTTCTAGCATCCCGGGGCCTGAGGACAGTTTATCAAGTCTGGAGCTTATGCTCTGTTGCTGTTGAGTGCCCCCAGGTGAGGAGTTTTCAGGCAGAGCGCAGAGTCCTTCCAGGCACACTCCAGCATTGTTTGTCCTGGGGCTGGCTGTGCCAGGGTGACCGCAGCAGCACTCACTCACGGCGCCTCTTCTCATTGCAGCGCCATGCTTCTTCCAGTGATGATTTCCTCGGACTTCTCAGATGACTCGGATTTCAGCCCCAGTGAGAAGAGTCACCGCAAGTACCGGGACTATAGCCCGCCATACGCACCGGTGAGTGACACTGTCCATGCGTTCTGGAATGGGACAGGTGGATGGTAGTCCAGAGACAGTGGGTATTGTTTTCAGGTTGAGGGAACAGAGTTGGAGTGTATGGGTTTGAGTCGGGGCAATGGCTTTCTCCACAAGGCCTGCTCCCGAGTTTGCCTAGTGCCGAGTCTCCCCATGGTTTGGCAGGACTCAGTATGTCTAACTCATCCTGGTCATGGATGACTGCTTTCCACTGTTCATAAGTGACCTTTTGTGGGAAATTGGCAAGAGAATGAAGTGCCAGTTAGAGTAAATTATCTCCAGGGCTGCGCAGTTAGAAAGTTAAATACCCCATTACAACTCTGAATTTAACCATAAATTTACATCATTTGTCCGGTGTGTGTATACTTTCTCTTTAAAAAAAAAAAAAACTTGTAAGGAAAAACAAGGGCTGGGGATGTAGCTCAGTGGTGTAGTGATTGCCTTTGTGCTCATAGCCATGGACCACTGCCACCACTACTAATACTAAATAATAGAAGAGAAAAACAAACAGGAAATGGGGACACGGACTAGTAATCCCAGGACTAGGAAGGCTGAGGCAGAAAGATCAAGAGTTGGAGCCCAGAAGCTGGAGAAATGCTCAGTGGTTAAGTGCATGCATTGTTTTTTGCAGAAGATGCAGCAACTATGTGGTAGCTACAACTCTGTGTGCCTCCAGTTCTGGGAGATGTGGCCTCTTGTGGTACTGCATGCACTCGCTGCACGTGGTACATGCATCAAAACACTCATACATATAAAAATAAATAAGTAGAGTTTGTCTTAGGTTTCTATTGCTGTGAAGAGACACCATGACCATGGCAACTCTTATAAAAGAAAATATTTAATGAGATGGCTTACAATTTCAGAGGCTTAGTCCATTATCATCATAGTGGGCCATGCTGGAGATGAGAGTTCTATACCTTCATCAGCAGGCAACAGGAAGTGAATTGAGACACTGAGTGTAGCTTGAGCATATATGAGACCTCAAAGCTGGCCTCCACAGTGACACACTTCCTCCAGTAAGGCCACACCTACTCCAACAAAGCCGCACCTCCTAATAGCCACTCCCTGTGAGCTCATGGGGGCTAATTACATTCAAACCACCATAAAGTTAGAGCCCTGCCTGACCTATACAGCAAAACCCTGTCTTTTAAAACCATGGGCTAGGCCGGGCGGTGGTGGTGTATGTCTTTAATCCCAGCACTTGGGAGGCAGAGGCAGGTGGATCTCTGAGTTCGAGGCCAGCCTGGTCTCCAAAGCGAGTTCCAGGAAAGGCACAAAGCTACACAGAGAAACCCTGTCTCAAAAAACCAAAACCAAAACAAACAAACAAACAAAAAACAAAGAAATAAAAGTAAATAAATAAAACCACATGCTAGGAAGAGTGTGACGCCCCCCCCCCCCCCCCCCCCCCCCCCCCGAGACAGGGTTTCTCTATGTAGCTTTGCGCCTTTCCTGGGACTCACTTGGTAGCCCAGGCTGGCCTCGAACTCACAGAGATCCGCCTGGCTCTGCCTCCCGAGTGCTGGGATTAAAGGCGTGCGCCACCACGGCCCGGCGACGGCACCTTTTTTAATTAAAAAATATTATTTTATGTGTCTGTTTTCCTGTATGTCTGTCTGTGCACCATATGTATGTCTGGTGCCAGCAGAAGCCAGAAGAGTGTGTCATAGCCTCTGGAACTGGAGCTACTTACAGTTGTGAGTCTCTATAGCTGCAAAGAGCCATACTCAAGTTCCTGGAATAGCAACCAGTGTTCTTAGCTGCTGGGCTGTCTCTGCAGCCCCATGATGGCACTTTTTAAAGCCTTTCCTGTGGCAGCACCGTGCACCACTGCAGATGGTGGAGGGTGTGGTACGGTGATCCAGACTGACTAGTGCAGAAGGGTGTCTTCTCCATGCTAGGGGCTGGTTTGGTTATGACCCTGAGCTGGAGTGCCTGTGTGTCCATGTGTCTGGGTCTTACATTTTCCCTTTTTAGTTGAGTCTGGTCATCACTGAAGTGTTGCACACGTATGCCACGGTGTTACAACCCGTGAGTGGGTGTTGTCACATTAGTATCCACTGGTCTTCCTTGCTTGGCTTAGTTTCCTGAGCTGGTTGCAGTGAGCTTGCTGTTCTAATGCCCCACGCTCCTCAGCCCTGTCACCAGGGCCATCAGATCCTACATTTTATAGCACTTGGGTCCGCCTAGCTTTTCCTTAACAGTATACTGAGAGGTGGTTTATTGTGTTTTCAGTTTTGAGACCAAATCTTTACTTTGTTGCCTAGGGCAATCTGTTTTATTTGTTTGTTTTGTGAGACAGAGTTTTTCTGTGTAACAGCCCTGACTGTCCTGGAACTCACTTTGTAGACCAGGCTTGCCTTGAACTCACAGAAATCCATCTGCCTCTGCTTTCTGAGTGGTGGCACCACCGGCCCGCAACCTAGGGCAGTCTTGAACTCCTAGGCTCAAGCAGTTTTTCTGACTCAGCCTCCTATGTGGATGGAACTGCAGACATGGGCCATCACACCTTGTCTTAGCAATGTGGATTTAATTAAAGCCAGGTATGGTTGTACAGGCCTATAATCCCAACACTTGGGATATGGAGACAGATCAAGAGTTCCAGGCCAGGATGGAACTCCCAGCACTGGGGAGGCAGAGGCACACAGATTTCTGAGGGGAGGTCAGGGCAGCCTGGTCTACATAGTGAGTTCCAAGACAGTCAGGGCTACACAGAGAAACCTTGTCTTTTTTGTCTGTTTGTTTATTTGTTTGAGACAGGGTTTCTCTGTGTATCTTTGGCTGTCCTAGAACTTGCTCTGTAGAGAAACCCTATCTTGAAATCCTCTTCCCTCTTCCCCCTCCAAAAAGATAGTGTTTCTGGCCAGGCTGGGCTACATTCATCTGTTGAAAGGCATCTTGGGAAGTGTCTTTGGAAATAGCAGTCTGCTATGGCCGTGGTAGGCCATTCATTGAAATCCAAGGCCCTAGGGAAAGCTTGGATAAGCTTGGACCCCTCCTCCTTCCTCTAGACTCCTGCCCAGGCGTGTTTGCTCTGCATCTTTGTCCTTGGTTTGCTGGGGTGGGTTCATGTTTCTCCTTTCCTTCCACATCTTGGCCCTTTTCTTAAAGACAAACATGGGCCCATTGCTGTCCCCCAGCCTGTCAGGGTATACAGGTCTCCAGAGAGGCCAAGAACCAGTGGTAAACCAGGGATGATAGAGATACTCAGATTCACAGGTTCTGAGGACTGAGGTGACCTCAGTGGTCCTGACCCAGGTCAAGGGTACTGGCTCACCTTCTCCCCTCCTGTCTCCTGACCCCAGTCCCACCAGCAGTACTCTTCATCACACAACGCGCCCCTGCCCAAGAAGTCCTACTCCAAGATGGATAGCAAGGGCTACAGCATGTACGAGGACTATGAGAATGAGCAGTATGGGGAGTATGAGGGGGATGAAGAGGAGGACATGGGCAAGGAAGACTATGACGACTTCACCAAAGAGCTGAACCAGTACCGGCGTGCCAAGGAGGGCAGCCGGGGCCGAGGTGAGCCCTTCCCTTCCTGCCCTTCCCGGTGCTTCTCCTTGGCCAGTGTTGCTGTTGGGAGTGGAAATTTGCAGAGTCAGGGAGATCCCAGCAGCCACCCTGTATTGAGCTTCGTATCTAAGAGAGCCAGGCAGAGATGGCCGAAGTGCACAGAAGCTGTACACTCGGGGATAAGGACTAGGGACAACCTTGGGACAAAGGCGCAGAGCAGGGCAGCTAGTGTCTCTCCTCTGGGCCAGAGGGGGGATAGCTGGTGGCCCAGCTCTGCCCACTTCCAGGCTTGGGCTGTCCATCACCTGACTGACCGTTTTGTTCATCTCTGAACTTTGTACTTCAGGAAGCTGGTGAACTTGTGGCTGGAGGCCTAAGGGAAGATGGGGGGAAGGGCATAACAACTCAGGCGATCTTCTAAAGCCAGAACAGACAACAGCTGGAGGAGGCTTCTAAAGTCTGCCAGCTCAGCTTCTTAGACTTATGATCCAGGTTATTGTTAAAAGTGGCTGTCCATGGTTGCTCTGGGAGCAGGCTCTGCTTTGTGGAGACCACAGACTAGCGTCCCCCAGGGGATGCAGTGGGCCACCCCACATCAGTACAGTGAGAGGAACCAGGTCACACTTGTTTATTACTGTCTTCTCAGTCTTACCAGAATCTATAATAGACACCAAGACAATCCCTCTCTGCTCTCCCTAAGTCGTTAAAATCTGGTATGAATCTCCCAGTTGGACTAGCAACATGTCCTGGCTTTTTAGCCACATAGGGCTGGTGGCTGCTGTCTTGGACAGTGCAACCATGAGCAGAAAGGCATCAGGAGGCCAGCTAGTGAGTGCAGGAGTTGCTGTGTGTCCAGGGTGCCCAGTGAGCCCCACGTGAGGCTCACTATCTCAATCACTCCACAGGTAGCCGAGGCCGGGGCAGGGGCTACAGGGGCCGTGGAAGCCGAGGAGGATCTCGAGGCCGAGGAATGGGCAGGGGCAGCCGAGGCCGGGGCAGAGGCTCTGTGGGAGAGCACCCAGAGGATGAAGAAGACTTGTACGAGGAGGAGATGGAAGTAAGGTTTTCCGTAGCTCTTGGGATGTAATGTGACTAGCAGGCTCCCTGGGCTGCAAGTACTGCGGGGGGTGGGGTGGGGGGCACTGGGAGACTAAGGTAGGAGGACTTGTTGGTATCCCAAAGGAAAGGCTTTGATACAGGCACACACATGTTTAAAAGGTTCCTTTTGGGAAGAAAAGAGAAAAAACTTGAGTGGCTGAAGCAGGAAAGGCACCAGATGGTAAACTACAGAAACTCTGACCTGAGCAGGGTTTCTCTGAGCGTCTTCTAGAAAGTCTTCTGCCTCTTGAGGCAGGCACGGGAGGAGTGTGCAGAACACATGCCGTTCTGTCCTGCCTTCTAAGTCCATGTTGAAGTCGCACTGCTGCCCCCGGTGCCCAGAGGCCCCGTGCTTGGCTCTGCCCAGTGGTGTAAGAGTTTGAAGTGAGAAGGCCGCAAGGGTGGGGCTGGGCCTCCCCACCCCCAGGAAGCCGCTCAGTGTGGGTCAGCATTGTCGCCTGCGTAACTCTTCTGCCCTGTCCTCTTGGATTTAGTATGGAGAGAGCGAGGAGCCCATGGGAGATGATGATTACGATGAATACTCCAAGGAGCTGAACCAGTACCGCAGGTCCAAGGACGGCCGAGGCCGAGGTGGGCAAGGGCGCTGCGGGGACAGGCCGCCTGGGCTTCAGCAGCTGCTGGGCTTAGCATGGGAAGTCCAATCCCTTCTCTCCTTCTCCACAGGGTTAAGTCGAGGCCGAGGCCGGGGTTCCAGAGGAGGTCGAGGGAAGGGGATGGGCCGGGGCCGAGGTCGAGGCGGCCGAGGGGGAATGAACAAGGGCGGGATGAACGATGACGAAGACTTCTACGATGACGACATGGGCGTGAGTACAAGCTTGTGATCCGATGCGGATTTTGTTTGTTTCTCATTTCATTTTCCTGTGGATGGGTGTTTTGCCTGGATGCCTGGGTCTGGGCTGCAAGTGTGTCCTTGGTGCCTACAGAGGCAGGACAAGGGCATGGAGTTATAGACAGTTTGGAATGGCCATGTGGTAGTTGGAATTGAACCTGGGTCTTCTGGAAGAACAGCCAAATTTTTTTTTGTTATTGTTTTGTTTTGTTGTTGTTGTCTTTTTTGAGTTAGGGTTTTTCTGTGTAGTCCTGGAATTCGTTTTGTAGACCAGGCTGGCCTTGAACTCAGAGATCTGCTGAGCAGGCAGTTCTTTTTTTTTGTTTTCTGAGACAGGGTTTCTCTGTGTAGTTTTGGTGCCTGTCCTGGATCTCTCTGTGTAGGCCAGGCTGGCCTCGAACTCACAGAGATCTGCCTGGCTCTGCCTCCCAAGTGCTGGGATTAAAGGCGTGCGCCACCACAGTCCGGCAAGCAGCCAGTTCTTAATGCTCTTAATCAGTGAGCTCTCTAGTCCCTGTGATCTGATGTTTTAACCAAGGCTACTTTGGGGATTTTTGATACTGTTTTCTAATGAGCCATTCTCCTAAACTTGATCTGTCCTGTTTCCATCAGGCCCTTACCCGGGGGCTGAGCAGTGTTTACCAGTTCCCTAGAGGGATGCCCTGTTGATAGGCCCTCTGTTTAAAACCACACTTTAGCAGTACTTGCAGCCATCTTGTTGAGTCTAAGGTGGAAAGGTTCTACATGATGCATCCCAGTGTTCCAGGAGAGTTTCCAGAAAGGCTTGCAGGCCCCTCTAGGAGTGGTGTGTCCTATGTGCACTTGGAGCTTGGGTGCCCAAGGTTTTCCGGTCTGAGTTCTGCATTGCATGTGGGTGACTGGAGTTGTCTGCACCTGTCCTGTTCTCCTGTGCACTTTATGTACTTCCCGTCTCTCTGCTTCTCTATTACTCCCAGGATGGCGGTGGTGGAAGCTACCGGCGGAGTGATCATGACAAGCCCCACCAGCAGTCTGACAAGAAAGGCAAAGTCATCTGCAAGTACTTCGTGGAGGGGCGATGCACTTGGGTAAGCAGCACCCTAGCACATGTGGCCCACACAGACGGGCTGCCACAGTGCACACTCTTGGGAAGAAGGGGAAAGATTGTATGATGGCCTGCCCTTCTGGGCACCTCTGGGTCCCAGGAGACATCTGGGCAGCCTGGAAGTCTCTGCTCATTTTTAGAAGTAAGAGGACTTAGAGCAAGCAAGATGATGTGTTGAGAGTGTGAGTTGGTAGAACTTTTTATCTAGTCTCTAGAGTCTCCCATGAATCTACAAGGATTAATCTGTTCTGATTATACTGTTGAATCTCAGGGTGTAGCCCTGGCTGTCCTGAAACTCCCTCTGTAGGCCAGTCTGGCCTTGAACTCACAGCGATCCACCTGCCTCTGCCTCCTGAGTGCTGGGATTGAGGGTGTGCGCCACCAGCCTGTCCTGGAGAAGAATTATTAAAGACTCCAGGCAGAATCGGCCTCACTTCAGAGTTGTGCAAGAGACAAGTGTGGTCACTTAGTTAGGACAATTGGCCTGTGACTGTGATACAAAGGCCTCAGCAGGTGGCACATAGACCTGAGGGTACTGCTCCCGTAGAACTTAGAAAGAGATAGACATTTCAAACAGACACGTTGTGTATAAAACAGTCCTTATTACTCTCAGTTTTAACTCCACTAATTTCAACACATACATGTTTGTCACTCAGCATGTCAGAGACTTCAAAGTTACCACTTGGTCAGTGGCCCTCTGGGGACCTAGAGTCTTTCATACTTAAACATGTGGCATTTGGCTGGGTGTGGGGGGAGCACACAGCTTTAATCCCAGCACCTGGGTGGCAGAGGCAGGAAGGTCTCTGTAGAGTTTGAGGCCAACTTGGTCTACAGAGCAAGTTCCAAAACAGTTAGGGCTACACAGAGAAACCCTGTCTCAAAAAAGAAAAGTTGGAGTAAGTACCTGCTTTTTGCCAGGTGTGTGGTTTAAGCCTTTAATCCCAGCACCGGTGTACAGAGGCAGGCAGGTTTACATGTCAAGTTATAGGCATAGTGAGATCTTGTCTCACAAGATAAAAATCTATTTTAATTCAGAAAGTGTCCTGCCTGGAAGCTTTTACCTGTGTTTTATTGGCTAGATAAAAAAAAGGGAAGCTGGGAAATGGGGTATGTTTAGCCAGACAGTCTTCCTCAGATAAAACGGATTCAGTTAGGAAGGACAATACATGGGACAGCTTAGGTGGTGAGTGTTTGTTGCCAGACAGCAGATGGTATGGAACAGAGTAGATGGAGAGGAAGGGAAGAGATGGCCAGATCTGGGCCTTTGCAGAAGGACCCAGGGCAGGCTGGGGAGCTGGTACTGGGTTGGGAAGCAGCATTTGGGAGCCTCCTTTTCCCTATGGTATGTTCTTGTCTGTGGTCCCTCTGTAGACAGAAGTGAATCAGAACTCACTTCCCCGACTCACTCTTCCTGCTTCTCTTCCAGGGAGACCACTGCAATTTCAGCCACGACATCGAACTGCCGAAGAAGCGAGAGCTGTGCAAGTTTTACATCACGGGGTTCTGTGCCCGGGCTGAGAACTGCCCCTACATGCATGATATCCTGTCTGCCCTGTGCTGCTGCCCCTGGGGCCTCAAGCAGGCTGCCTCCCTTCTGCCCTCCTTACCCACACACATCCTTCTCCGTCCCTCAGCAGGCTGCCTCCCTTCTGCCCCCCTTACCCACACACATCCTTCTCCGTCCCCTCTTCTGTCAGGGTCTGAGGACCTTGTTCAAGGCCAGCTCTGCAGGCCAGAACTTGCTCTGGAGTAAAGCGGTGTCGAGAAAGAAAGGCACCTGGTCTTGGGTCAGCTGCCAGCCACGGCACAGCTTCCTGAGTTGGTCACCTCACTCCAGAACAAAGTGGGTGGAAAGGGGGTTGCTTGTGCTTTGGGGTGGGTTCTGAGAGGAAGCATTTACCTTAATGAGTTGTGAACGTGACTTTCCCTGTAAGTTATACCACACCACTGGGAACTGCATCAATGGTGACGACTGCATGTTCTCCCATGACCCGCTGACCGAGGAGACACGAGAACTCTTAGATAAGGTAATGTCTGGGGCGGCACAGGGGCAAGGCTGAGAAAGCCCAGCTCCACTCAGTGGGCACAGGCTCTGCGGGATCAGAGCCCCAGTTGCACCCATCTGGGCTAAGCCTTTGTTGGGGCAAACAGCTGGGTTCCTTCCTACAGGAGACGTGGGGGTCACCTTGTGGTGTTGTGTAGAGAGGGATGCACCGAGTGGAAATGTCAGTGTCTCTAGTTACAGGGACTCATCCAGAGAAGGGAGGGGACCAGGATCTCACAAACCAGGTGCCATTTGACATTCACCTTGGTGTCTGTTGTTCTTCCTCAGATCAGCACAGGTGGTGGGGATGCTTGCTTTGCCCATTCCTTGTCAGAGCCTATTAGCCTAGGGATGATTAGCATCCAGTCACTTCAGGGTGTAATCAGTGGCCTTTGAAAGGACCTGCAGTGTCTGATTGAGGGCCGCCCCCTGCTGGAGGTTCAGTGCTCACACTCAAGCAGGAGCCCAGTCCTGCCCTCTTGGGTTGGTTTAGTTTTTCTTACAGGTTTGTTTTGATTTTTTTAAAGTTTGGTTGAGGCAGTTGTTTTTTGTTCATTCATTCATTCATTCATGGTTTTTTGAAACATGGTCTTTTTATGTAGTCCTGGCCATCCTAGAGCTCACTATGTAGACTAGGATGTCCTCAAACTCAGAGACTCTTCTCCCTCCCTAGTGCTGGCATTAAAGGTGTGCACCACTGTATCTGGCTATGTTATTTAAATTTTTATTACTTTTTATGTCTTTTTCTTTCTCTCCCTTTTTTTGTTTGTTTGTTTGTTGGTTGCTTTTGGCAGTTTTGCTATGTGGCCCAGGCCGACCTCTTCATTTCTCCCTCCTACTCTTCTCGGTGCTAAGTATGCAGGTGTAGACGCCAAGGTTCACTTGCTGAATTTTGGTTTGGTTTGCTTTGGTTTGGTTTGGTTTGGTTTGCTTTGGTTTGTGTGTGTGTGTGTGTGTGTGTGTGTGTGTGTGTGTGTGTGTGTGTGTTTGAGACAGGGTTTCTCTGTGTAGCTTTGGAGCCTATCCTGCAACTTACTCTGTAGCCCAGGCTGGCCTCGAACTCACAGAGATCCGCCTGGCTCTGCCTCCCAAATGTTGGATTAAAGGTGTGTGCCACCACTCCCGGGCCCTTTTTTTTTTTTTTAAATGGAAAAAATGTTTTGAAATTAATTTAGAAATAGAAAACCTCTTAAAAGGAGAGAAAAAAGACAAAGTATACAGGCAAATTTTTACTTCATGATCTTCTCACTACCTCATTTGTTTACCAGTTCCCACGATGAGAGAATACTCAGCCACTCATGATAATGTTCTTAATAGGGATATAGATCAATTTCACAAAGAAGCCAATTAATCTCAAGATAGCAAGTCCTATTGCTGTTGCCATGGCAATATTCTGGAATTCTTTTCTATCCGGTTTGGTGTATCTTTCAACCAGTCCGATTGAGTTCTTTGCAAACTGCCAGCTTGCCTCAACAAATCGCATTCCCTGGTCCATGACTGCTGGATGGATAGATGGATGGCAGTTTGAGAAGTTGGAGACTGCTTTCTTAGGTGTCGAGTTGCGCTAGAGCATAAAACCTAAGCATCCTGGGGAGCTGGAGAGATGGCTCAGAGGTTAAGAGCACTGACTGCTCTTCCAGAAGTCCTGAGTTCAATTCCCAGCAACCACACGGTGGCTCACAACCATCTGTAACAAGATCTGGTGCCCTCTTCTGGCCTGTAGGCATACATGCTGTATATATAATAAATAAATAAATCTAAAAAAAAAAAAAGAAAGAAAGGTTTTAAAAAAAAAAAAAAAAAAACCTAAGCATCCTGCAAGTGTGCACATGTGTCCCTGTCCTCCCCATGGTGGCAGTGCTGCAGCCATTCTGAGGTGGACCCCATGATCCTCCTGTCTCAGCTCCCAAGTGCAGGGATTACAAGCAAGAACCACCATATTCCTGCCCAGCATTTCTGTGGGTGTTAACCGACAGGTAGATGTGTGTCTCCTCTGCACAGTTTAGACACACAGGAATTCTCAGGAGCTGGGCTCCCTCTGTCTTTTCCTATAAATGCCCTACCCCAACTCTTCCTTTGCAACTGTCTATATGGTTTCTGTCTCTATGGTTTACTCTTTTAGGGACTCATAGGGATGGGAGCAGGGAGTAACTCAGTGGTCAAGCCTGTGCTTCCCGTGCAGAAGGCCCTGGGTTTGATCCCTGCCATCACAGGAGAAAAACAAGTGATTTCTAGGTAGAACTGTACAGTAAGCAGGCTAGGGATGTGTGTGAGCCATAATGCACTTGCCATATACTCACAGCATTGTGGGCCTCTGCAGTTCAGTGCTGTTGGCCGCAGAGAGGAATTCCTCAGCCGATGGCTAAGTTTGTTGATCCAGTCATTGCTTGAAGTATATTTGTATACCTCCAGTTTAGGCAAAAGCTTAGAATTTGTAAACAACTACCTTGTTTATTTGTGTATGCAAGCATGATTTTGTGTGTGGGTGTGTGGGGGGAGTTTTGAGGCAGGTTTTCTCTGTATCTCTTACTGTCCTGGAACTCAATCCGTAGACCAGGCTGACCTTTTATCTATAGAGATCAGCCTGTCTCTGCCTCCAGAATGCTGGAATTAAAGATCTGTGCCACCTCTCCTGGGTGGTGACTGTCATTTTCACATAGGTGACAGACTTGGAAATCCTTCAGAATACCAGCATCAGATCTCCTGAAATGTTTGGGGACACAGCTGGGCACTAGAAGTCATGTTGAACAAGAGCCTGTTAGTAGTGGTCATTGCTAGTAGCTAGGCCATGTATGGAAAGGCTGCAAGGGAGTGTAGGGACAGATATTTGTATGCTCCCTCCATCTGTGCTGAAATGGCTGATAGGTAGTTTGTGTTCTATCCTCTGGTCATTTTCTCATGTGTGTTTTGCATGTTCATGTCATTGGGCTCAGATTGGTGTAGTGGGTGGCTGTTTGTGCCATGTCCTGAAGCATCACCGCTAGTGAGGCAGCTGTAGCTGCAGGTACCTGTCCTTTGGGTGTGGCCGCCAGGGACCCTATAGACCTAGGATGTACGTATATGCCCTCTCTACCTATGGAGTTTGGATGCTGAGACAGACCAGGGCAAAGCTCACCAGAGAACAGCTTAGACCTTGCCTCACCCTTCCAAGATCCTGCTACAATCCCTTATTTCTGTCTTGTGAGTTAACCCCCAAATAAATTCTTTTGATCATTAAGCTAATTCCATAGATTAATAGCAATCTAATCACATTGGATTAGAAGACCAGGTTAGGAATGGACTCAAGCATCCTTCTTAGGCTATGTTGTGGAAGACACGTATGAAGGCAGAAGCCAAGCTGTAGGGCTGCCTGAGAAAGGTTATATGTTCATGGTAGAGGGCATGTCTAAGGGTGCTGAGCTGGGTGCCAGTAAGACTGCTTTGATCTAGTTCCTTACCTGACAGTACCTGCTAGGGTTGATCCCCAGGCCTATCCTGACTGGTAGCTGTCTGTTAAGGATATTGGCCAGGTTTTCACACTTGCTCATTGGTAGTAGAGTGGTGTCAAGTGTTTTGGACCCTTGCTGGGCAAGTCTGTCTCAGGACACCGGGGGCCTGTGGACAGACACTGTGATAGGAAGCATGGCAGTGAGGGAAGGCTGCCTTCAAACTTGAGATCTTCGTGCTTCAGCATCCCCGGGCTAAGATTACAATGTGTACCACTATGCCCTGTTGAAGATGGGTGAATTTAGGCCCTGTGCTCTAAAGGCCCTCTGCAGACTTGCGTTTTAGGGTTTTTCTCAGAAAATTCAGTCTGACTTGGTGGAGCCTTCTGATGGGACTTCCTTTGCGCCCACAGATGCTGGCTGATGACGCAGAAGCAGGGGCTGAGGACGAGAAGGAGGTGGAAGAGCTGAAGAAGCAGGGCATCAACCCCTTGCCCAAGCCACCTCCTGGTGTGGGGCTCCTGCCCACCCCTCCAAGGCCCCCTGGGCCCCCAGCTCCTACCTCTCCTAATGGCAGGCCCATGCAGGGTGGCCCTCCTCCCCCACCACCACCCCCTCCTCCACCTCCTGGCCCTCCTCAAATGGCCCTGCCGGCACATGAGCCACTGTCCCCACAGCAGCTACAGCAGGACATGTACAACAAGAAGATCCCTTCTTTGTTTGAGATTGTGGTGCGGCCCACAGGGCAGCTAGCAGAGAAGTTGGGTGTGAGGTGAGTATATGCCCACAGAAGCACAGGAGCATGACCTGGTAGGGCCCTACCCTCTCTGAAGCTGTCAGATTCTATTTGGGCCCTTGGCCTTAGGTTTGAAGTGAGCACTGTGGGTATCCTGGGCTGGGCGCCACTACCTTTCCTCAGCAGCTTCCTCACAAGTATCATTTCCTCCTCTAGGTTCCCTGGACCTGGTGGACCCTCAGGGCCAATGGGTCCTGGCCCCAACATGGGACCCCCAGGGCCAATGGGGGGACCCATGCATCCTGACATGCACCCTGATATGCATCCTGACATGCACCCAGATATGCACCCTGATATGCATCCTGACATGCACCCTGACATGCACCCCGACATGCATCCCGACATGCCCATGGGTCCTGGCATGAACCCTGGCCCTCCCATGGGTCCTGGTGGCCCCCCGATGATGCCCTATGGTCCTGGAGACTCCCCACACTCGGGAATGATGCCTCCCATCCCGCCAGTCCAGAACTTCTATGAGAACTTCTACCCGCAGCAAGAAGGCATGGAAATGGAGCCGGGGCTCGTTGGGGATACAGGTATGTAAACACTGGCTGGGCTGCAGAGCTGGGCTCACCAAGGTGGGATGGTGGGCAGAAATGGCTTTTTCTTCCTGGTTCAAGTCTGAAAGCCACATTCCAGTCCCATTCCTGTCCCGTGGGTGTTTTCAGTGTTGTGGGACCCTTTGCCTTATGGGAGCAGAGGGACTCCTGTGTGTGTTGTCAGTGTAGGAAGCTCTGTCGTAGTGCCTGGTGTCACTCAGAAGCAAGGCGAGAATGCCTTAGGAAGCTGTGCTCATGCAAGTGCCCTAGACAAGGCAGTGCTGGGCTTGGTGACTGCCTGCCTGGCCCAGTGACTGGACAGGTTCCTTCCCCTCTCTGCTGTGCGGTTAACAACTTCAGTGTCCCACAGTCAGGGCTGGATGTTGTGGGTGGTAGTAGGAGATTCCTTGCAGCCTCTGAAAGGGGAAGGGACCCAGCTCACAGTGAGTGTGCTCTGTCCTTGCCGTGCTTGCATCCTAGAGAAGGAAGAGAGGATGCTAAGATGAGAGGAATTAGGCGGCCCGTTTGAGCATTAGCCGTTGTAGAGAATAGCGTGGGACAATGAGAGTGGTGGGAGACAGCCAAGGCCCAACGGGGACAGTCAGCTGGACCTTCTCTGAGAAGGTGGCCAGGTACCACAGCTGGCCAGCTTGTCTGAGGAGAGCAGAAATGACTATGCTGTAAAGGAAAGGTGTGTGTCGCCTGGCAGTAGTGGCCTTGCCTGCTCTACAGAACAGTGTGGGGGGCGGGGGGCATGGGACATGCATTCCTGTGCTTCCCAGCATCCAGGAGGCTGAGGCTGAGGCTGAGGCTGGAGGATCGCTTGGAGTTCTGGACCAGCCCAGGATACAGTGAGACTGCCAAACAACCATAACAGTGGAGGAAATTTCCAAGCTTCCATGGAGTTGCTTACAACAGATGTGCCAAATGGCGGCAGGGAGATAGCCAAGAGTACAGAGACAGGTCACGTGTTTTGGACATGGCACTCTGGAGCCAGTGTGACCTGTATGTGCTGTGTAGGGCTGAAAGGAGCAGCTTGAAGGATGGGTCCGAGGATCGGCAGACCCTAACTGGAGCTCAGGCTGGTCTGTTGGATGGGAAGATGACTACTGCCTCGGGCCGTGCGCCTGAGCAGCCGTAGTGTATGCACGGCACATGCTCCGGAGTAGGGCTTTAGGAGATGCTGGGAAAGGCAGGCTCCCAAGAGTGAGGTACTAGTGCCCGGCCTCCATTAGTTGGCTTGTTGATGGTGGGTATCTACAGTGAAAGTGAGCTTTGTCATGTGAGTTCCAGGAGCCACCCTTAGAGCACAGAGCTGCCGTGGTTTCCACACACCTCTGTGGCCTTCTTATAATGGGTGTTCTGTGGAGATGGAGCCTCAGCCTTTGTCCCCAGCTCTAGTGCCTATAGCAGCATAAATTAAGTCTCCTTAGGCTCACACACTGACCTGGAAGGAGGCCTCCTACCACTATGTATGAACATGAGCAGTGTGCACACGAGGGAGGGCTAGGTTGACATGAGTTGACCACTGTGTATATTGGGGCAGAGAATCACTGGAACTTGAGATCACCATTTCAGCTAGTCTAGCTGGCTAGATCTAGGGATACCCTGTCTGCTTCCCAAGCACTGGCATTACAGGCCATTGCCATACATGCCTTGCCTTGCTTTATGTCTGTGTTGGGGATCCAGTTGTGTGGTGGTAGCCCACTGAACCATCGTGCCAGTCCCCAATTTTTCAATTTAAACTATTTAAAATACCAGACTGACGTTCTTGGTAGCATGGACTACATCTCTGATGCTCAGTATATTGCCCCAGCTGGATAAGAGTCATCGTCACATGGGGAAGGGGCAGAGTGGACTCTTGACAAACCCTGTCCTGGGCCCTCTGGCTCACCACTCTACATTCCAGGGAGTCGCAGTGAGATAACGGTGCCGTGTCTGATGCACATAGTAGAGCTGGTTGGTCAGGAAGGGAGGCTCTCTCGCCCTGACATCCATCTGCCTAGGTGCTCAATAATTCTGGTGTCCAGGAGCCCCTGGAGGACAGGGGATGCCCTGAGCTGGACTGAGGGTTTTAGTGAGTCTTGTTCTCTTTTGGTTCTGCTCCTGGGAGATGCAGTGATTTTCTTTCTTACAGGCATGTCCAGCCTGCAGCTTAGGCCCTGCATGCAGCTTAGGCCCTGCATGCAGCTGAGAGTAGCCTGTGAGTGAGCATAACACAACCTTAACCTAAGTTACGCGTTATGAGTAGTCTAGCCGTGGGGGCGCACACTCTCAGTCTCGGCACTCGGGAGGAGGCAGAGGCAGGTGTACCCCAGTGAGCTCAAAGCCAGCGGTCTGTTAGAGTTTCAGGACCTTTTTGTGTGAGATTATTTTTCCTTTGATCACGTGCTTTCTCAAGCATGAACTTGGCAGATGACAACATCACATCACGATGTCAAAGGGTTGGACATGCCTGCAAGAAACCATGAGACTGCTCATGGCAGACGATGATCCAAGCCTGCTTCCTATGAGGACAGCAGCAGCTACCTAGCCTGAGGGGGATAGGCCTGTCTGCAGCAAGTTTCTGTCTGAGGCGTATGCACGCAGTTCTGCTGACATCCATAAGCATCCACCATGCCCTTCCTGAGCCTCATCCTTTCCCTGCCAGCTGGCCCACTGGGGCTCCTGCTGGACTCTCAAGGCACCCAGGCCTGGGGAGGAGGAAGGGACGGGTGGCCATCCTCATCCTCGCACTCGCCACCAGGCTTGGCTTTTCCAACGGAGGCCTTCCCGACACAAACCCTCTTCCCTGCCACAGAGGACTACGGGCACTACGAAGAGCTGCCGGGGCAGCCTGGGGAGCCCCTCTTCCCCGAGCACCCTCTGGAGCCCGACAGCTTCCCCGAGGGAGGGCCCCCAGGCCGGCTGAAAGCGGGCGCCGGTGTCCCCGACTTCCTGCCCTCGGCCCAGAGGGCCCTGTACCTGAGGATCCAGCAGAAGCAGCAGGAGGAGGAGAGAGCGAGGAGGCTGGCTGAGAGCAGCAAGCAGGACCGGGAGAATGAGGAAGGCATGTGTCCCCCGGCAGGGGCCCAGCCGGCTCTGTGCAGGGACGAGGGGGGCCACCTAGGCTGGGTGCTGTGTCTGAAAGGAGCTTGGCAGGGAGGCCTGTCCTGAGCTGCTGTGCCTCACGCTGAGGAAATGGAGGCCAGGGTTCCTCTGCAGCTTGGGTTCGGGAGACTCCTGACTCGGTGGAGGAGGGTGGTGGGCTGGTTCCTAGCAGAGACAGTGCCCTTCCCTAAGAAGCTTGAATGACACTCTGATGGCCTGATCCCTAGAACACATACTTGGGACTCCAAAGCCAGAGATGGGCCAGCCAGCCATAGAGATACAGGTCACCAGTGGTGTAGGCACAGGCTCTAGTGGTCACCCCGGTGGTGTCCCCCTCAGGGCTGAGTGGACCCAGACCCCAGGAGGAAGGACGACAGGGGGCAGGCGGCCCTCCCTGGCGGCTCAGCTTTCCCTCCTGGGCTCTGTTTGTGGTTGCACCTGCCCTTCCCTGCCCCCTGGACTGTTGTGAGGGGTCTGGGGATGTGTGTGTGTGAGCTGTCAGCATGGCTGTGGTCCAGACCTCCAGAGAGAGGTGACCAGAGCTGCTCTGGACCAAACCTGCCTGGAGGGTGGGAAGAGGCAGTAGGACTTGGGCTCTGAGGCTCAGCCCTACCCTGACTTAATGGCACCCTACATACCTCCATTTCCTCACCTGTCCAGTGGGCATGTTGATGACAGGACCTCCTGGGGTGGTGGTGTGAGTTATTCAGATCAGACCGCCTGCCAGGAATGGTCCTGGCCTGAGAGAGAGGCCATGATGATGTCAACACCTAGAGCTGGGTTGTGTACCCCTGGCTCCCAGCTGGGACCACACACCAGGGGAACCCAGGGCTCCGGGAGGCCTATGGGATGTGGCCATTCATGCCTCCCACTGCTCTGCTCTCTCTCAGGTGACACCGGAAACTGGTACTCAAGTGACGAGGACGAGGGGGGAAGCAGTGTCACATCCATCCTCAAGACCTTGAGACAACAGACGTCAAGCCGACCCCAGGCTGCAGTTGGGGAACCGAGCGGCAGTGGGCTGGGGGATCCCCGCCTGCAGAAGGGACACCCCACAGGCGGCCGGCTGGCTGACCCCCGCCTCAGCCGTGACCCCAGACTCAGCCGCCATGCAGAGACTTCAGGGGGGACTGGCCCAGGGGACTCGGGGCCCTCTGACCCTCGGTTGGCTCGTGCCCTGCCCACCTCCAAGACGGAAGGCAGCCTTCATTCCAGCCCTGCAGGCCCCAGCAGTTCAAAAGGACAGACCCCTGCAGAAGAGGAGGAGGGGGAGCGGGCCTTGCGCGAGAAGGCTGTGAACATTCCCCTGGACCCCCTGCCTGGGCACCCACTGCGGGACCCTCGCTCCCAGCTGCAGCAGTTCAGTCACATCAAGAAGGATGTGACCCTGAGCAAGCCAAGCTTCGCCCGCACTGTGCTCTGGAACCCTGAGGACCTGATCCCCCTGCCCATCCCCAAGCAGGATGTGCCCCCGGTGCCTGCTGCCCTGCAGTCCTTGCCCGCCCTGGATCCCAGGCTGCACCGCTCCACACCCCCTGGACCTCCCAACACCCGGCAGCGGCCTGGCTCCACAGATCCCGGCACATCTGGCTCCAACCTACCCGACTTTGAACTCCTCTCTCGAATCCTCAAGACTGTCAACGTCAACACCCCTGGCCAGAGTGACAAACCCAGCGACCCCAGGGTGCGGAAGACCCCTACTGACCCCAGATTACAGAAGTCAGCAGATGCTGCGGCAGCATCCCGTGCGGCCAAACCCTGTCCCACCGAAGCATCACCTCCTGCTGCCAGCCCAAGTGGAGACTCCTCCCCACCGGCCACAGCCCCCTATGACCCCCGAGTGCTGGCAGCTGGTGGCCTGGGCCAGGGCAGCAGCAGCGGGCAGAGCAGTGTGCTGAGTGGCATCAGCTTGTATGACCCAAGGACTCCCAATGCAGGGGGCAAAGCTGCAGAGCCCGCCTCCGACACGAGCGCTCAGCCCAAGGGTCCCGAGGGCAATGGCAAGAGCTCAGCCTCCAAGGCAAAGGAGCCCCCGTTTGTCCGCAAGTCTGCGCTGGAGCAGCCAGAGACAGGGAAGGTCAGCGCGGATGGGGCCCCAGCCACGGACAGGTACAACAGCTACAACCGGCCGCGGCCCAAGGCCTCTGCAGCCCCCGCCGCCGCTGCCTCATCCACCCCGCCCCCTGAGGGGGCCGCACCCCAGCCCGGGGTGCACAACCTGCCAGTGCCCACCCTCTTTGGGACTGTGAAGCCAGCCCCCAAAACAGGCACAGGAAGCCCATTTGCTGGCAACAGCCCTGCCCGTGAGGGTGAGCAGGATGCGGGGTCCCTGAAGGACGTTTTTAAAGGCTTTGACCCCACAGCTTCCCCCTTTTGCCAGTAGTGTCTGTGGGGGCCAGCGCTCCTCCCTCCACTCCACCACCCTTCCAGGGTGACATTTAAGGGCAGCAACCAGAGTTACGGGGTGGGGGCAGGCAGGGTGTTCTTTCTTTACATTTTTCTTCCCTTTTTCCCTTTTAAGTAGTACTTTCTTTGAGTCATAAATTGTATCTAACCGTCTTGGGTTCTGGTCAGTGCTGCAGGCTCCTGGGCTCCCTCTGCCCAGAGAGCAACTTGTACCCTGCGTTGGACAAAAGCAAGTACCCAGCCTGGGGCTTCCCTGGAACTAAGGAAAGCCTAAGTGTCTGGGAAGGCACTGAAGGCCACTCACCCTGCCTGCTGGGAGAGACAGACCACGTCGTGTGGAAGCTGGTGTCGGAGTTTCCAGAGCCCCAGGGTGAGCTGTCCTCTCTTCAGCATGCAGCCTGTGACAGCCTGCTTCAGGACACAGCAACAGTGCAGTGAGAAAATGTCAAACGGAGAGAGAGGTCCTGGCAGCCCCTGGCCCTAACCTGCTTGGGCCTGTGCATCCCACATCCTCCGTCCAGGGTTTGTCCTGAAAGTGACGCCCTCTCGCCCTCCAGGAGACTCTGGGTGAGACAGACCTTCAGGCAGCAAGCCTGAGAGGGTGGGGCCGCCCCTCAGAGCGTTCTCCCTCAGTATTACCTGTCCAGTGCCACTGGCCTGACCCTCGAGACAGCTCAAGGATCCGTGGTGTGGCCACCTGCCAGACTCCCGAGGAGGGAGGCCGGGGTGGCCCTGGCCAAGTGTCTGCTAGCTGCTTTCATGCGCCTTAGCCGTGTTATCTGTAGAGTACCAGATAGTGTTTGCTTTCCCTCCCAAGCTGACGGAAGCACGGCATCAGCGGTCTGTGGTGGTGGTGGATTAGTGGGTGCTTCCCAAAGGGAGGCCTGAGCAAACAGTCGAGTCGAACTGGGGCCAGAGTGGTGTGTTGGTCCTTTCTAGGAAAGGGACTTGGGGTGGGGAGGTGTAAGGCATCTGCCAGATCCCAGTCAGCGGAGGCATTTCCACAGCCTCCCCCACTAACCACCTCAGGACTGGCCTTGTCCAGAGCCCCAGGGGACACTTCCTGTGACCATTCCCCAAGATTGGGTCAGGGAACTGGGAAAGACCCGCCGGCCTTTGTGCCTCTGGGTCACTTGCCAGGCCCTAGAGTCTGCTTTCCTACAGCCTGCCTTTTCTATATGGGGTCTCTCGGCCCCACACACAGCCAGTGGATCTCCTCCACCTCGGGGGAGGCAGGCTCCCACGTCCCCCATCCCCCGCCACCCTCTCCATCCCACCCTCATACACCCTCCACAGCCCAAAGAGAAGTCCCTTCAAAACATTTTGGGGCCTGAAGCCAGGGTGGGAGGGTCTTGTGCCCCACAGGGCTAAGGCCCTGTAGGGTCAGTGCACCAAGATCAGGTTGGTTCTGTTTGTCTTTGTGTTTTTTATTTTGTTTTGTTTTCTTAAACAATCATCAATGAGATTTGTCTTTGGACTCCAGCCTTGACCTCCAAGACTGGGACCGTGGTAAATGTAGGATAGGAAGAGTACAGTGTGGCAGTGTTTGGAGCCCCCCACCCCCACCCCTTTGAAAATGCTCTTCTGTAAAAGCCAGGCTTGGAAGTGCGGACCTGTCATCCCAGCACTCAGGAGGCGGAGGCAGGAGGATCACGAATTCAAAGCCAACCTGGTCTACATTAGAAAAAGAAAAATTTTCTTTTGTTAAAGAAAAGTTAAATGAATTTTGAAATCTATGAAATCTGTGGGTGAGATGGACTCTGGAGCCCTCGTCTTGGAATAGTCTAGCCGAGGACCCTCATGGGACAAGGGACTCCGCTTGAACCTCCCCTTGCCATCAGGCCACACTTTTAAAGAAAAATTGTTCTCTAACCAGGATTGTAACAAAAGTGTAAATAGCATTTCTGAGTTGAAAGTCGATGGTGCAGATGTGTATATACCGTACTGTATTTTTACAATGATCGTCGCATGGCCCTCCCGCCCTTTTGTACTCAGTCTCTGTCTTCCAGAAACCTCACCTGCCTTCTCATGTGGTCTCTTAATCCAGTAATTGTATTACTGCCATTAAAGGATGCAGTTATTTTAAACAGCCTGCCAGTCCAGTGCCTCTCTGCCCTGCCAGGGAACAGACAAGGAGCCCAGGGCCTTGTGCCTGCTGGGGAGCACGAGGTCCTGCCACATCCCCAGCCCCCAGACACTTACAGAACAGCAACAGCCAGAGCAGATGCACAGCCATGTGATCCTAGCACTTGGGAGGCGGAGGCAGGAGGATGATGAGTTTGCCTTAGGCTAGACCTTAGGATCAAAGAAAGCCTTGAACTCCTGATCCTCCTGCCTTGCCTTTCTGGGTGCTGGGATTCTGGGTGCACACTGCCAAGCCCCACTTGATCTCTGTGAGCACATGTATGTAGACAGAAACATGTAGATACGTACACACACCTACAGATGTTCCCCTACTGAAGATGGTTCGGCTTGGCTTTGGACACTAGAGTGTGCCCTGTTCAGTGAACTTCGAATTTGGATCTTTTCCCGGGCTAGCCATCCTGGATTTTTGTTTGTTTGTTTTGGTGTTTTGTTTTTGAGGCAGGGTTTCATTGGCCTTCAGTTCATATAGCCAAGGATGACCTTGAACTCATGGTCTTCCTGTCTCTTCCTAGTGCTAAGATCACAGGCATATGCCACCAACAGCTCCAGCCTCAGCCCAGCAGCTCACAGTCCCATCTGCATTGTTGGGATGGGGAGGAGAGCTGCAGCTGGAAGCCAGGCACAAGGCCGCCATCACTGAGGAAGGCAGGGGTAGTGTGCGATGCTTGTGCTCTGAGCATGCTGAAGTAGGATATGCCAACTGCTCTTCAGGGCCTTAGGTGTAATAATGTTTCCTTTCTTTTTGTTTGTTTGGGACATGGTTCCACTGTGAAGCCTAGGCTGGCCTTGTACCTATAAACTTTACGGTGTGCAATGCCTCTGTCTCGCCCTCCCGAAGGGTGTGATCATAGATGATCTCATCAGGTCTGGCTATATGTAGCTATTTTTAATTAAAGATTTCTATTTTCTGTGCATAATTTTGCCTGCATATATATCTGTGTACCTGATGCCTTCAGAGGCCAGAAAAGGGCATTGCCTCCTGGGGCTGGAGTTGTGAATGCTATGTGGGTGCTGGGTGAAGAGCCTGGGTCCTCTGGAAGAGCAACCAGACTCTTAAAAGTACACATTACTTAAAATTAAAAAAAAAAAAAAAAAAACCCAACCAACAACAAAATAACTAATGGACTCAGCTTAACACATTTTCTCAAAAAGTTCTAGAATGTGGGAGGTCAAAAATGAAGGTTCCGGTAGATTGAGTCCTTGGTGGAGGTTCTTCCTGACTTGCCTAGGCCATGTCACTGTCCTTACAAGGTCTATTCCTAGGTGCATTCAGGTAAGGGAAAGGGGACAGTCATAAGACATTGAGCCTGTTAAATTGGGTTCCCATCCTCAGTGACCTTCTAGAACAATGGTTCTCAACCTGGGGGTCATGACCCCTTGGAGGGCTGCATATCAGATATCCTGCATTCAGATATTTACATTATGATTCATAACAGCAAAATTGCAGCTATGAAGTTTTACACTTGGGGGGTCACCACAGCACGAGGGACTGTATTAAAGGGTCACAGTATTAGGAAGGTTGGAAGCACTGGTCATTTCATCTACCCACTGCCTTTGGCGGGCCATTGACATGTGATCACACCCTCCGGCCTCTTTCATGTGTCCCTGGTCAGCTGTTTGAAAGGCAGAGCTGGGATTTAGCTCAGTGACAGCAAACCCTGGGCTTGTGAGATTCCCCAGCACTCAAAAGCACAAGTATACATCTTCTTTCTTTTTTTTTTTCCAGACAGGATCTTGTAGCCCAGGCTGGCTTTAACTGGTGATGCTCCAGCCCCAGCCTTCCAAGTACTAGGATCACAGGCATGTAACTTAGATGAATTTCTGAACAGTCTTATTAAATAAGAAACACAGAGCCAAATATAGGGGTAAAAGCCGTAGAGATCAGGAAAATAGTCACCAGCTAACCTTAGCTCACCACGATTCCTACTTCGTCTTTCCCTTGTTACTTGTTTTCTTTTCCCCTCCAAGAGTAAGTAGACTGTAGATGCTTTATGTCATCTTCCTGGTCCCTTCCATCTCTTCCCCTACTTTGAGACTGCTCGCTCTTTATTTTGGTGTTTTTGAGACAAGGTCTCTCTATGTGGCCCTGGCTGTCCTGGAACTCACTCTGTAGACCAGGCTGGCCTTGAACTCACAAATACCCTCTTGCCTCTGCCTCCCAAGCGCTGGGATTAAAAGCATGCAGCACTAGGCGACAGGATTGCTCAGACTGACCTCTAACTTGCTGTACAGCTGCGGATAACTGAATTTCTGATCTCCCTGCCCTCTCCAGTGCCAAGGTTACTGTTGTATCCACCAGGCCCCACTTATGTAACGCTGGGTGTGGAGCCCAGGGGCCAGCTTTTTCGGGGGGGGGGGTGTCCCCATCTCTGCCACTGTGCACCGGGGTTACAGGTCGAGTGTCATGTCTGTCCAGCATTGATGTGGGTGCTGGGGATCCAAACTCATGTCCTTACGCTTGCACAGTAAATGCTTTACCCACCAAGCCATCTCCTTAGCCCCTGGCATTATTTTATTTCTGAGTTTCAGAAGTTTCCATGGGGAGCTTAAGAGGGAGAGAGAAGAAGAGTGTATGTAGTTCCTGCATGGCAGAAGGATGGAATTCTTAGTTTCAGTAAATTTAGTTTTAAATGGAAACCTGGTTATAGTAGTGCACATCTACAATTCCTGTACTTAGGAGGCAGAGGCAGGAGGATGACTGCAAATCCAAGGCCAGCCTGATCTACATAGTGAATGAATGAAGGAGCAAAACAAGTAAGTACCAAGTCCATGGCTGAGCTGGTAAGGGAGGCAGTCAAGCATAGGGAATACTTGAGCAACCTGTTAGTGGAGTTTGGGAACTCCACTTGGCTTGGGCTGTGCACGCAACCCTCTGCAGACAGTGCGCTGGGCATCTAAGACCATCACCTGTATTCTGCACACAGAGCCTTCTAAAGATGCACCTAGCAACTGCTGGCAACCTGGGGTCCTCGCCAGCACGTGAACAGTGGAAATCAGTTATTCCCCTTAGCAAGCCCTTGGTAGCACCGTGTTTCTATTCAAACACGGTCTAGGAACGATGAACCATGGATGAGCTGATTTACTCTGAACTTGTTTGGTGCAGGCAGTAAACTGTGTCCCCTGAGTGATCTTTTAGGAAGACTCCCCCCACTAATTAAAATTGGGGGCAGGGCATCCCAGGTCCCAGAACTGGGCAGACAGAGGCAGGCAGATCCTTGTGAGTTTGGGGCTAGCCTGCTCTGCATAGTGAGTTCCAGGACAGTCATAGATAACTACACAGTGAGACTCTGTCTCAACAAAACAAAAACAAAAATTACCAGGGGCCTGGAGCCATTGCACAGACTTTAAGAACACCTACAGTGTCGGCGGTGGTGGCACAATGCCTTTAATCCCAGCACTCAGGAGGCAGAGCCAGGCAGATCTGTGAGTTCGAGGCCAGCCTGGTCTACAGATGAGATCCAGTACAGGCACCAAAACTACACAGAGAAACCCTGTCTCGAAAAACAAAAAAACAAAAAAACAAAAACACCTACGGCTTGCCGGGCAGTAGTGGCGCACACCTTTAATCCCAGCACTTGAGAGGCAGAAGCAGGTGGATCTCTGTCAGTTCGAGGCCAGCCTAGTTTACAAAGCAAGTTCCAGGACAGTCAGGGCTACACAGAGAAACCCTGTCTAGAAAAACCAAAAACAACAACAAAAACAAAACAAAACAAAAGACACCCATAGCCCTTGGGGCTGGAGAGATAGTTATAGTTCAGTGGTTAAGAACACTAGCTGTGCCGGGCGGTGGTGGCGCACGCCTTTAATCCCAGCACTCGGGAGGCAGAGCCAGGCGGATCTCTGTGAGTTCGAGGCCAGCCTGGGCTACCAAGTGAGTTCCAGGAAAGGCGCAAAGCTACACAGAGAAACCTTGTCTCGAAAAACCAAAACAAAAAAAAACAAAAAAAAAAAAAAACACTAGCTGTTCTTCCAGAGGACCCCAGTTCAATTCCCAGCAACTACATGGCAGATCACAGCTGTCTGTGGCTCCAGTCTACAGGATCTGACACCCTCATGTAGGCCAAACAATGCATGTGAAAAAACAAAAACAAAAACACAAACAAAAATACCCACATCTCTCTCTTTCTCTCTTTTTTTTTCAAGACAGGGTTTCTCTGTGAAACAGACCTGGCTGTCCTGGAACTCACTCTGTAGACCAGGCTGGCCTCGAACTCACAAAGATCCACCTGGCTCTGCCTCCAAGAAGTGAGCCACCACTAACCAGCTTCTTCCTTAATGTCGTTTTTTAAAATTATTTGTTTATTTTATGGTGTTTTGCCTGCATGTGTGTCTGTGTGAGAATGTCAGGTCCCCTGGAACTGGAGTTACAGACTGTTGTGAGCTGCCATGTGGGTGCTGGGAATTGAACCCGGGTTCTCTGGAAGAGCAGCCAGTGATCTCAACCACTGAGCCATCTCTCCAGCCCCAATGTTGTTTATTTTTATTGTGTGAATGTTTTGCCTGCAAGTTCCCAACATATGTGCCCAGTTCCCCATGAAGGTCAGAAGCAGACATCATATCCCCTGGAGCTAGAGTTATAAGATGCTGTGAACCACCATGTGGGTGCTGGGAATTGAACCTAGATCCTCTACAAGAGGTTCAGCTCTTAACTGCTGAACCATCTCTCCAGCCCCAGAGCCCTAAGTTTTCATGCCCAACAGTACAAAAAGAAAAAAGAAAAGAGAAAAAAAAGAAAGGAAGAAAGAAAGAAAGAAAGAAAGAAAAAAGAAAGAAAGAAAAAGAAAAATTGAGTCTTCTCTCTAGAGGTCACAAAACTCACACGTTTGTAATGTGTCTATCTACTTCGGTTCTGGGCCAATCTTCCCAGTGCTTGTATTTCTGTGTTTGGTGGTTTGAATCACACACACACACACACACACACACACACACACACACACACACCCACCATAGGCCTGCATATTTTTTTAACTTTTTTAAATATTTATTTATTATGTATACAGTGTTCTGCCTGCATGTCTGCCCACACACCAGAAGAAAGTATCAGATCTCATTACAGATGGTTGTGAGCCACCATGTGGTTGCTGGGAATTGAACTCAGGACCTCTGGAAGAGCAGCCAGTGCTTTTAACCTCTGAGCCATCTCTCCAGCTCAGGCCTGCATAGTTGAGCACTCCCCCGACCCTCACCCCAGCTGGTGACTCTGGGAAGATATAAGTGGTACAGCCCTGACGGAGGAAGCGCCTCTCTGGGGGTGGGGCTTCAAGCCGCTGTGGCCCCACCCAGTTTCCAGTTTGCTCCCTCTGCCTCCTACTTGTAGCTGAGGTGGGATCTCTCAGTTTCCTGTACCTGCTGCCGTTCTTCTCCGCCGCGAGGGGATCTTATCCCTCTATAACTTTGAGTCCAAATAAACTCTTCTATAAATTGCCTTGGTTATGGTGTTTCATCACAGCAACAGAAGAATAACTAAGCCAGGTGGTGGTGGCAGTGGCGCATGCATTTAATCCCAGTACAGCCAGCCTGGGCTACAGAGTGAGTTCTAGGACAGCTAGGGCTACACAGATAAACCCTATCTTGAGAAAACAAACAAACAAACAAAGAAAAAGAAAGAAAAAAGAAAAGAAAAACGAACAAAAAGTCTGCTACCTCCCATCCGGCATTGCTCGGCAGTGGACTAGTGAGCTGACATATGTTTTAGAGTTCTCCGGTTAATTCTCCCTCATATCTCAGGTCTATGGGGCTGGAGAGATGGCTCAGTGGTTCAGAGCACTGACTTCTCTACCAGAGGACCGGGGTTCAATCCCCAGCACCCACATGACAGCTTACAACTGTCTGTGATTCCAGTTCCAGGGGACCCAACACCCATGGCAAAGCACCAATGCACATTCAAAACAACCACAAAAAACCCTCAGGTCTAATTACATGCTGGCCACAGGTAAAATCTCTTTAAGGAAGTGTTGCTTTCTCTGCCCTGACCCTTCCTGGCATGCGGGTGATTATTATTCTTTCCTCTTTCTTCTACACACAGACCCAGAGCATTTCCCTAGCCAAAGAATGTGAAAAATGTTGTCTCTGGCTTTTTCAGTTCTCATGTAAGCCTCTTGTGGAATGTCCCCTGCAAGCCAGCAGGGCCTCTGGCTGTCCATTCGAACCTTCCTCTCTCCACCCTCCCCTCTCCGGCTGCCTTTCCAGCGCCCACCCTTTCCTTCCTTGAATTCCAAGCCCTTGGGCTGGGGCTGTAGCTCCGTTGGTAGAACACTTGCTCAGCAGGCCCTGCATTCCATTCCCAGCACCACGGAAGACAGGCACGGAGCGGCAGGCCCGTAATCCCAGCACTCTGAAGGGGAAAGCAGGAGGATCAGGAATTCAAAGTTGTTCTCAGCTGCTCAGCAAGTTCAAGGCAAGGCTGGACTCTATGATGCCCTGTCTGAAAAAAAAAAAAAAATTCAAGTGGTAGATGAAGGGACAGATATCACGAGTGTTCTGAAATGGGCATGATGAGATACCTGCCTACGATCCCAGCACTCCTGAGATGAGGCAGGTGGATCAAGTCCAAGGCTACATAGTGTCTCATTAAACCAAGGGCTGGAGGTGTGGAACACTTTCATACCGTGTGCAAAGCCTTGTGTCACATCCTCAGTCCTGGGGGAAAAACACAGTGCTCCACCACGATCTCTAAGACCCCTGGGTGCTAGTGTTCTGACCCGCCCCTTGGAAACCAATGTTAGTGTTCTGACCCGCCCCTTGGAAACCAATGTTAGTGTTCTGACCCGCCCCTTGGAAACCAATGTTAGTGTTCTGACCCGCCCCTTGGAAACCAATGTTAGTGTTCTGACCCGCCCCTTGGCGCCGCCCTGCGTCCTGACATAAAAGCCTCATTATAAGGCAAAAGCGCTCCCCTTCCTCTCCTTCTTCAGCTTTTCCACCTACGAGGTGTGCACCTGCGACCCCCACCTCTCTTCCTCTCTCTTTTCTCTCTCTTCTCTCCCTCTTTCCTATCTTTCTCTTTGTCTCTCTATTTTTTTTTTTTTTTTTTTTTTTTGGTTTTTCGAGACAGGGTTTCTCTGTGTAGCTTTGCGCCTTTCCTGGGACTCACTTGGTAGCCCAGGCTGGCCTCGAACTCACAAAGATCCGCCTGGCTCTGCCTCCCCAGTGCTGGAATTAAAGGCGTGTGCCACCACCACCTGGCGATCTTTGTCTCTATTATAATAAACCATTTCCGAATGGATGCTGTGTCTGGGTCGTGAATGACTGTCCACTGCCGCCCCACCGCCATGCCTGCATGGTGTGGGCTGCCTGCCAGCCCACTGCTGCATCTGCCCAGCATGCCAGCATGGTTCCCTGCACTGGAGGGATACCCTGGCCCTGCTAGCTGGAGATCCCCCACGAGTGCAAATTTGTAGCAGATCCAACTGTGGGGGGCCCCAAAACAGCTTCACCACGCAGCCACCATGACAGGCTTAGAGACAGGCTTACTGGCAGGGAACACCCGGATCCAGGAGAAATCATAAGCTGACCCCACCCAGGGAGGGCCTGCATCTAAGGGAAAAACATTCCCTATACCCCTAGACAAATGTCAGCCAATCAGGGTCCTAAATCCTGGAAATCCCCTCACCCCAACCTCTGACATGATAAAAAAAAAAACAACCCTACCCTGCCCGGGCTCAGAGCTGTCTACTCTCACTGCTGCCTTGGACAGAGAGTCCAAGCTCCAAGCTTGAAATGAAGGCTCTTTGACTTTACATATGGGATTCGGTCTCTGTGGTGGTCTTTTGTCGGGGGGATCCCTGCGATCTGGACCTCTTCAGGCCTCTGTGGGCACCAGCACTTATGTGCACATACTCATACACAGATATATAATTTCAAAATGCATCTTAATCTTGGGTGAAAAGCAGTTAATATTTCACCTTTAATGGACAATTGAGCCATATTACTCACACCCATAAGCAAACTGCAAAAACTCTGGGTTTGGTGTCCCAGGTTTCAGCACCAATAAATTAGTAAATTGATGGCTGAAACTGCAAGGAGACAGTTCAGCCCTAGAGGGCGAGGTATCTCGGACACCTCAAACTATTCAGAACAAGAGCTCTGCCCTGAAGGTGTCCTGGACACCTGGAGCTGTTTAGCACAGCTCTGATGGCTGGGACTGCAAAGAAACAGCCCAACCTTGGAAAGGAAGGTTTTCTGACTTCTTGGGAGAATCAGGCCTGGAACTGCTTCAGCAAGGAAGGGTATCCTGACTCTTCTGGGAAATTCAGGATATACCTGGTGTGATGGGGGATATTCTCCCCACAGGACACAGCAATCCTGCTCCTCTCCTGGAGAGCCACAATCTCCGGCTCAGTGTTACCAGCTCTCTCTTGCTCAGTCCACTATGGGATGTCTTAGCAAGGTTCTTCTGTTCAGCTCCCCCTTGCTCAGTCCACTATGGGACGTCCCAGCAAGGTTATTCTGTGTACCAGTGAATGAAGGTCTTCACCCAAAACTCTTTTGAGAAAGAGATTTATTTGGGAAGGAGGAGTCCAGGAGGGTAGCTGCCTCTACCAGGGTGGAGAGAACAGCTCACAACTGACCTGGCAGGCTGGTTTATATAGGATGTCCAGGGGGCAGAGTCAACTGTGATTTTTTTCTGCCCAGGGATTGGCCAGTTTTGTGGGCAAGGGGCAGAGATGGCCTGATTTCAGGGCCAAACTGTGTTTCTTTCACTGGCCTTTCTTGGCTTTTTGACACCACCTCTAAGGCCAGGGCATATTTCTTTCACTGAATCTGATTCTAGGGGCCAAGAGTGTTATTTTGGTACTAGTTTTAGAGTCAGGGCATATTTCCTGGGTTCTGGGTTTGGGGATAAAGTGTTCATTTCTCTGGCTCAGGTCCCAAACACAGGCTGTGTTTCTTTCCCTGGTCCTGGGCCCTAGGGCCAGGATTCTGCTGTCCTGTTCTGTGATAGGTTGGTTTCACAAGTCTTTGGACAGGGGCAGAGATGGCTCTGAGCTGAGCTAAACTGTGTTTCTCTCACTGGCCTTTCTTGGCTTTTTGACACTACCTCTAAGGCCAGGGCACATTTCATTCACTGACTCTGATTCTAGGGGCCAAGAGTGTTTCTTTGGTACTGGTTTCAGGGTCAGGGCATGTTTCCTTGGTTCATTTCTCTGGCTCAGATCCCAAACACGGGCTGTGTTTCTTTCCCTGGTCCTGGGCCCTAGGGCCAGGATTCTGCTGTCCTGCTCCGTGATTGGTTGGTTTCACAACTCAGTTGGACAGGGCCAGAGATGGCTCTGATCTGAGCTAAACTGTGTTTTCTCTTACTGGCCTTATCTGAGCCATCCTTCCCTAATTCTGGGCTCCAGGGTCAGGGTGGGTTTCTTTAGCCAGCCCCTTTTCCCTACAACACCTGTAACCCCAGTTCTTGGGATTACAGAAGGCTGAGGCAGAAGGATTGTAAATTGAGTTTAGGCAGCATAAAAAGGTGAGAACGGGGAAAAAAAGAAAGTGTCATGGAATAGCATGCCCAGTTTGACTCCCAGTACCGAGGTTAGGTGGAGGATAAAGAGTTTTGAAAATAGTATCAGGCAGGGATGTATGTAATGGCATCTTTATTAACAGCTGCATAGAAGAACTGAAGAGGGACACAACAAAATAGTCGTGTGTCCTCTTTAGTGAGGTTACTGGTTAGTTTACTCCCTGGTTTCGACCGAGTCTTGCAAAGTTTCTACATTAAGCTCCTAGTACAAGTTTTGTTTCCTGGCTGTTGAGCGCAGTTATTTTTTTAAAACTACAAGTCCCAGCAGACATCGCCCCACAGCCTTCTGCAGGTTGACCTGCTCGGAGCGCATTGATCTCTGGGATTTGTAGTCTTAACTATAAAATAAGGTGGGCCACACACTACCGGCACAGAAGACCTAGGTGGAGACACCGCCGGGTCGACCAATAGGCATTGCGTACTGGGATGGAGTGGCGGGCAGCTCACCAATCGGCGAGCCGCTCCTCGTGAGTGACCTGGCATGCAGCCTACAAACGGCCCGTGGGGCGGAGCGTGAGTCCCGACCCCATTGCTAGCCATGGGAGGCGGCTGGTGGTGGGCTCGGGTCGCGCGCCTGGCCCGCCTGCGCTTCCGGGGGTCGCTGCTGCCACCTCAGCGGCCCCGCAGCGGGGGCGCGCGCGGGTCCTTCGCCCCGGGCCACGGCCCACGCGCGGGGGCCTCGCCGCCCCCGGTGTCTGAGCTCGATCGCGCGGACGCTTGGCTCCTCCGCAAGGCACACGAGACAGGTCTGGCAGGGACTGGGGTCGGCCGCTGTACAGGAGGGGTGCGCATGTGGGAGTGGGCGGCGAGGGTGCGGCATGCATCTGCTGGGAACAGGGCCCGGGCTCAGCGGGGGCAGGCTCTTCTTGTGATCGCAGAGAGACGCAGGGTGGGAGATTTTGCAGCCTGGCCACATAGGGCACCCGCTTGCGGGTCCTGGCTAATGGGGTACAGCACAGATTATTGGGGGTTGGATTTCGGCTAGGAGAGGTTAGCCCCATGGCACTACACCTGCATGGATGAGAGATTGTTCCAGAGGCACCTGCGAGGAAGAAGCGATATGCCTGCAACAGGGGGGTCGGTTCGGACTGCAGAGGGGAGCACTCGGAATAAAACAAGAGTGTGGCTACCCGCAGAAGATGGGGAAGTTCCGGATTGGGTCAGCGCGTAACCAATGGTAGAGAAGATGTCTGCTGATTGGAGGGAGAGGTGATCTAGGATGCAGGGGGAGGGACCTCAAATACGGCAGTGGGTTGACAGATTGGAGCCATTCGGACATTGGATGGGGCTGGTAGTGGAAACGGCCTTTCCGCAGCACTCAGGGAGTTGAGTGGCAGGGAGATGTGGACAAATGTAGGCAGGCCCCAGGTGGAGAAGTTTGTCTGAGGAAGAGAGAGAGGGCCACAGGATGCACAAGTATCCTTGGAAAGACTTTCCGTCCGCAGACTGTCTTCAATTCTTGCTTTAGATTTTCCTCTGGGTTAGACAGAGACCGTCTTCAATCACTGGTCAAAAGGGGCTTAGAATGTCCGGGGGAGAAGGGGTAGGGGAATGGGGCTTGCAGGGGGCTTCCCAGAAGGGATGCGCATGTGGAATATTTTTGTCTTGTGGCTGCATAGGGTGGGGATTGGCTTGACGGTCTGAATGAGAGGGGATCAAGGAGGCAGGGCTTGGCTGATACAGAGCTCCATCCCCCTCACCCCCAACAGCTTTCCTCTCCTGGTTCAGAAATGGACTTCTGGCATCAGGGATTGGGGTCATCTCCTTCATGCAGAGTGACATGGGCCGGGAAGCTGCCTACGGTGAGTACAGACCCTCCCCTTCCCCTCCGTTGCCAAGTCCTCTTACCCCACCTAACAACTCTAAAGGGAGAACACTCGCTCTTCTAACGCCCCGCTGGTGTGCGCCCCTCCCCCACCACTCCATACACCTCCATCAACACTGTCCCCACCTGAGTGGAAGATCTAAAGCACGACTTTAGCTGTTCTGCTAAACTGCTGGGTGTTCTGCCTCTAATCGATTTCTCAAAACTGAGAGTCCTCGGAGAGTTTCCAAGGGGCCTTGACTTGTGTGTACACCTTTGCCTATACCCCTAGACCAGCCCCCTCATTTGGATCTTGGGCTCGACCCCCGAGTCCCAGATACTTCTGTGTGCAGTTTCATGGACTTGGCTCATACTGCTTGAGCCCTTGGCTGCCACCTCCCGCTCTTATTTATCTGTTGATTTACTTATTTATTGTTACACTGGGAAGAAACCCAGCATGCTAGTTAAGTGCTATATCACTAAGCCACGCGCCCCCAGCTCATCACTTGTGGATTTTCTAGCCATGTGCTCTTATCACTGAACCACACCCCAGCCCCTCACTGGGGGATTCTAGGCAGGGGCTCTACCACCAAGCCACGCCCCCAGCTACTCACTGGGGGATTCTGGGCAGTTACTCTAGCACCGAACACTGAACGACGTAGCCATCTTTTTTTGTTGTTGTTGTTGTTACTTTTTGAAACACAGTTTCCCTATGTATAACCCTGGCAATCCTGGAACTCACTCTGTAGCCCAGGCTGGCCTGGAACTCACTGAGCTCCACCTGCCTCTGCCTCCCAAGTGCTGGGATTAAAAGTGTGTGCCACCATCGCCCTGCAAGATTAATTGTTTTTACTTTATGTTTGTAAGTGTGTATGGGGACCATGTGCATGCCTGGTACCAATGGAGCCAGAGAAAGCATCAGATCCCCTAGGACTGGAGGTAAAGATGGTTTGAGCCACCATGTGGGTGCTGGGAACTGAACCCAGGTCGCCTGCAAGAGCAACAAGTGTTCTTAAACTCGTAACTATCTCTCCAGCCCCCTCCCCCCCAATAATTTCTTTTTTGTTTTTGCTTTTTTTTTTTTTTTTTTCCCAAGACAGGGGTTCTCTGTGTAGCTTTAGAGCCTGTCCTGGGACTTGCTCTGTAGACCAGGCTGGTCTCGAACTCACAAGAGGTTCGTCTCCCGAGTACTGGGATTAAAGACGTGCGCCACCACTGCCTGGCCCAACATTTTTTTTCTAAACTTGTTACTTTGTGACAGTTTAAGTTGCCTCAGTAAGCCTTTAGCTTGAGCTCCTCCAGCCTCTATTTTTGTTTATGTTTTTTTTTTTTTTTCAAGACAGGGTTTCTCTGTGTAGCTTTGGAGCCTGTCCTGAGACTTGCTCTGTAGACCAGACTGGCCTCGAACTCGAAGATCCGCCTGTCTCGGCCGCCCCAGTGCTGGGATTAAAGGCTGCGCCACCACCGCTGGCTCTTCCAGCCTCTTCCTACCTGGCGTTAGAGGCCTTGCCCAGCCCTGTGCTCATACTGACCCAGCCTCCCCATCCCATCCATCATCCTGGCAGCCCCTTGGGATACCCTGGACCCTGCAACTATTGATTCCCGCTCCTTCTTCCACAGGCTTCTTCCTGCTGGGTGGCCTGTGCGTGGTGTGGGGCGGAGCCTCGTATGCAGTGGGCCTAGCCGCACTGCGGGGACCCATGCAACTGTCTCTTGCGGGTGCTGCGGCTGGTGTGGGGGCAGTGTTGGCTGCCAGTCTGCTCTGGGCTTGTGCTGTGGGCCTCTACATGGGCCAGTTGGAACTGGACGTGGAATTGGTACCGGATGATGATGGGGCTGCCTCTACGGAAGGCCCAGATGAAGCAGGCCGGCCACCACCCGAGTAAACAGCAGGGCTGTGGGGACTGGCTGGGCCCCGAGGACTGAGACATTAAACCTGACCCTTCAGCAGTTCAAGACTCCGCGTGATGGCTCCTGTTATCTGGGGAGGCGCGGAGGGGACAGGAAGGCATCCGATAGGGATGAGGCAGATGGAAGTGTCTAAGAAAGAGGCGAGATGGCTCATTCATTGCATCGAGGCATTTGCTCCCAAGCCTGACATCCTGAGTTTGACCCTCAGGACCCACACGGTAGAAGGAGAGAGCTAATTCCCACACGGTACCACACACGCACTCCCCCCGCCCCCACCCAAACAAACATAAATAATTTAAAGGGACAATAAGAAGCAGTCATGCAGGGTCCCTGGGGATGGAACCTCTCAGGGAGTGATGTTTAATTCTCAAGGAGAACTCCAGGCCTTGATTCATGCCCCAGGTTCGGCTTCTCCTCAGTCTCCCTTCCGCTGAACCCTAGTGCCTGTGGGCCCTGGATAGGGCAGGCCCAGCGTAGGGTAAAAGGCCTCTGGGAGCGTGGGACCTGGGCCCAGCCTGTGCAGATGTGGATACATCAGGCTCAGCTCTGCGGGGCCGTAGCGGATGGTGCCCGGCGTACACAGGCCCCGCACTACCGGTGGCAGGAAGCCTGCATGAAGGAGAGCAGGTGAGGGGTCCCCAGGAGTGGTCAGGCCCCACGGCAGTACTGGATCATGCTTCAGGGCCCCCGCCCGGATGACAGAAGTGAATTCCGGCCGAGGTGCGGCCGGCGGATCTGAGAGCTCCTCCTCTCCGCTGTCCTCGGAGCCTCTCGCTTCCTTCGGGCCGGGCTCCACTTTGATGCCTTTGCCTCCGGCCTGAGGGTCCTTGTCCTTGTCCTGGTCCACAGGGGCAGCCTGCTTCGGGTCCACTGGAGGCTCCTCCTCTGGAGTAGATACTTTATTTTTATGCTGTGCAGAGCTCTACTGCTGAGCCACACCCACAGCCCCTCACTGTATGCACGCATGCGAGGTGAGGTGTCTAGGCAGAGGAGGCTCTACCACCTCCTGACTGGGGGATTCTAGGCAGGGGCTCTACCCCTGATCCACACCCCCAGCCCCTCACTGGGGGATTCTAGGCAGGGGCTCTCCCACTGAGCCACACCCCCAGCCCCTCAGTTATGGATTGTCCACCGGCCTTCTACTGTTGAAGCAGATTCTAAGCCTTTTTACTTTTCGGGGATGGGTGAGGGTATGGAAGTGAGATGTCAACATTGGTGGTCTTCCTCTATCACTATTATTATGCGTGTGCATGATGGGGTGGCATACATGCCATCATGTGGGTGCTGTCCAGGTCAGAGAACAGCTTTGTAGAGTTGGTTTTCTTTTCTCTTTTTCTTTTTGGTTTCTGTATGTAGACCAGGCTGGCCCGGAACTCACAGAGATCTGCCTGCCTCTGCCTCCCGAGAGCTGAGATTAAATGTGTGTGCCACCACCGCCTGGTCCTAGCTCACGTCTTTATGCTCACATCTTTATGCGTACACAGCAATCATTGTACCCTCAGGCCTCTTTACTCTTTCAGATACTGTCTTGCTAAGTTGTCCAGGCTAACCTTGAACTTGGCATCTCCCTGCCTCAGCCTCCCCAGTAGCTGGCATTATAGTCCTTCACTCCATCACTCCAACCTTGGAGGAGGCTTCTGAAGGAATGCGTGTCCCCAGCCCTTGATCTTGCAGTATGGGGCACAGTGTGGCGGGGCTGCAGTTCACAACCCCAGTGGTTCCCGCCCCCCTCAGGCAAACAGCTGGACCAAGAGATATGTTTATCATAAGTGAAGGGAGGAACCCCAGACACCTTCTACAGCATAGCTAAGACCCATCTATCCCTGACATGCAAATAAAGACTGGACTGAGAAGTCCCAGCTAGACCTCTGCAGATTATAGAACTCTCCAGAACCCCTTCTCCACAGCCATAGAATTTTAAATAGTACCAGACATGTTTCATCTGTATTGTCCTGAGAGACAGCCAGTGGCCACATGTTGCTACTGACTATTTGAAATACGATGGGTAAATTTGAGGATAAAGACATTTAATTTTGAGGTGGAATGAGGGGTTGGTTTTTTCAAGACAGGGTTTCTCTGTATAGCCCTGGCTGTATGTAGACCAGGGTGGCCTTGAACTCAGAGATCTGCCTGCTTCTGCCTCCTGAATGCTGGGATTAAAAGCGTGCGCCATCATGCCCTGCTTGGTTGTGTTTTTGTTTTTGTTTGTTTGTTTGAGACAGGGTTTCTCTGTGTAGTTTTGGTGCCTGTCCTGGGTCTCGAACTCACAGAGATCTGCCTGCCTCTGCCTCTCGAGTGCTCCATTGCCCAGCACTGGGATTGCAGAAGTGTCTCTGCACCTGGCTTTTCTTTATGAGGAACTGAACTCATACCATTAAGCTTTCCAGCAAGCACTTTATCTATTGCATCTGTCCCTAGCCCCAAGGACATTTAACTCCAGTGTTAACGTAAATAGCCATATATGTTGAGTGCCTTCCACAACGGGTCCCTTAGTGTTTCCTGGGTGCAGAGGTGGGGAGGGGTTAATTTACCTGTGGGCTCTGGCCCTGGGCTGGATGGATCCTCATGAGACACAATGGCTGGAAGCTGGAAGGCATCCAGGGGTGTTTGGCCCTCTTCGGCATGGCTGGGGACAGATAGTGGGACTGAAAACCGGAAGTCTTGGGACAGCAGTGACTATCGACATTCCCGGCATGGAGTTTGCTGATACTACCCTGAGAACTTAAAATTTTCTATCAGACCTATTAACTCCATGTTAGTTATACACACACACACACAGACACACAGACACACAGACACACACACACACACACACACACACACACACACACACTTAAACCCAAAGTGTCCAGTGTGCTAGGCAGATGCTCTACCACTGAGCCACACCCCAACTCCTCACTGGGGGATTCTAGGCAGGGGCTCTACCACTGAGCCACACCCCCAGCCCCTCACTGGGGGATTCTAGGCAGAGGCTCTACCACTGAGTCACACCCCCAGCCCCTCACTGGGGGATTCTAGGCAGGGGCTCTACCACTGAGCCACACCCCCAGCCCCTCACTGGGGGATTCTAGGCAGGGGCTCTACAACTGAGCCACACCCCAGCCCCTCACTGGGGGATTCTAGGCAGGGGCTCTACCACTGAGCCACACCCCAGCCCCTCACTGGGGGATTCTAGGCAGGGGCTCCACCACTGAGCCACACCCCAGCCCCTCACTGGGGGATTCTAGGCAGGGGCTCCACCACTGAGCCACACCCCCAGCCCCTCACTGGGGGATTCTAGGCAGGGGCTCTACCACTGAGCCACACCCCCAGCCCTCACTGGGGGATTCTAGGCAGGGGCTCTACCACTGAGCCACACCCCCAACTCCTCACTGGGGGATTCTAGGCAGGGGCTCTACCACTGAGCCACACCCCCAGCCCCTCACTGGGGGATTCTAGGCAGGGGCTCTACCACTGAGCCACATCCTCAGGCCCTCACTGGGGGATTCTAGGCAGGGGCTCTACCACTGAGCCACACCCCCAGGCCCTCACTGGGGGATTCTAGGCAGGGGCTCTACCACTGAGCCACACCCCCAGGCCCTCACTGGGGGATTCTAGGCAGGGGCTCTACCACTGAGCCACACCCCAGCCCCTCACTGGGGGATTCTAGGCAGGGGCTCTACCACTGAGCCACACCCCAGCCCCTCACTGGGGGATTCTAGGCAGGGGCTGTACTGTTGAGCATTCTACTTATTGAGACAGGATCTCCTCACATTTCCCAAGCTGGCCTTGAACTTTCAGTTTCTGAAGTCAGTCTTTCCACTGGCTGGGATCAGAGGATCAGGCCCAGCTCCAAAATACATTCCTACTCAGCTGCGCTCTCCTTCCTCTGGGCAAACCTGTGTCACTGTGTGCCCCCTGATATTACCTGGGGGTCCTTTAAGCATGTCATGGTCATCTTAGTCTCTTCCTTCTAAACCTCCTGTTCCCTTCTAGGATCCAGAGGGGCAGATGGCACTCCCTCCTCTCCTGGCTTTTTGTTTTGTGTTTTGTTTTTCCACACAAGGTTTCTCTGTGTAGCCCTGACTGTCCTGGAACTCACTCTGTAGACCAGGCTGGCCTTGAACTCAGATCCACCTGCCTCTGCTCCCAAGTGCTGGGATTAAAGTCATGCACCGCCGTCACCACCCGACTTCCTGGCACTTCTTACACCATACCCCAGCCTCCTCTTCTCTTGTTCTCTAGTTCCTATTTTTCCCCAGTCAGCTCTTCCAAAAGTGCAGATTTGCCTGTGATTTTCCCCTCCAGACACAAAACCTCCCCAATGCCCCCAAGACAAAATGCCCTGCTGTTGTTTACAACCTTTTTTCTCCTGACCCTGCTCCAGCCCCAGACACTCCTTTCCTCCCCTGGGCAGGCAGGGCTGTAGACCTGAGGCTTCATCTGCTCTGGGCCCTCTGCTGGAAATGCATGTGTGTATTGCACCGCTCTGGTTCTCCTTGTATAGAGTCCTGCCATCGCTCCCCAGTGCCCTAGAGTCAAACCCACACCTTCAGCCTGAGGTAGACCTTCGTGAGCCTTCTCTGAGACCCTGCCTGCATCACAGGTATGTCTCCTCCCAACAGTGACTCCTCTCTGCCCTCTGAGGGAGGCCATTCCATGCTTGGTTCTTTCCCCTTCAGGCCTACAGAGCCCTCCCTTGAGGGGCCCTGGCTGGGATGGGGAGCGGCTGCATCTGGCCACCTCTCACCTGAGCACGTGACTGACCCACAGCACGTGATGCTCCCCGGCACTCTTCCCGTTCCCGGCCACAGTGGCCACAGACTGCAGCCACACGAAGCCCCCTGAGCGCTGCAGCCAACGGTAGTAACCAGTCACCACCTGACCTTTGTCCAGCACTGGGTCCATCCCAAGGAAGCAGAGAGCCCAGAGGGGTGGGGAGGGTGGGGAGGCCAAGACAGGTGGGCAGGGGATAGACGGAGGCAGCAAGAGTGGGGAGAATCGAGAGAGACAGAGAAAGGTACAGAGCAAGTCAGAGACCCGGTGGTACCCCAGCATCGGTCAGAGACCCCCTCATACCCCACTTACTGCCCCTCCCATAAGTCATTGCTCAAGCTCTTTGATGCTTTTCTATTCCAAACAGAGCCCCAGGAGCTGCAGTACAAGCAGAGACTGTGGTTAGCCCTGAAGAAGGACTTCCAGGGAACAGAGCAGCAGGGGCATTCGGGTCTTTGTGGTGGGAGGTGGGCGGGGAGAGGGTACAGAAGTGTGTCTCACGGTCCAGATGGCTCTGACGGATCCTGGTTGCATCCTGTCCGTGGACAAACTGGTAGCAGCTGCGTCCCACCAGCTCCGAGGGTCCCATGTCCATGTGGTCGCTGACTCTGGGGGAGACAGAAAAGAGAAAGCGGGGTGGGGGGAGTTGGAGACACTGGGTGGTGTGGGGGACCGCAGGGCTGGCTTCAGCGTCCGCCAGGGTCTACGCCCCGGCAATACAGTCCTCTGCCTCTCAGTTTCCCTCTGTAAAATGGGCACAGTACTAACAGAGGTGAAGGAAAGGACAAGTGATGGGACAGCAGTGGAGCCAGGCCCACCCTCCCTTCTCCCAGGCACCCCTGTGCCTCGCTTGCTCTTCCTCCTCCTCCCATGACTCCCCACTGCCCCAGCCCGAATCCCACATATCCCCATCTTTCCAGTGGACCCACCCTCCCCTCCCACCCCTACCCCGGTACCTGCTCTCACAAGCTAGGATGGTGAGGCCCAGGCTGAGGCGGAAGACAATCATGTGTCCGTGCAGAGGTAGCTCAGCCAGCGGGGCCGGGGGCAGCGTGTGTCCAAGCGCCACGAGACCCAGCGCTCGGGAGCGCAGGCGCCCTGTCACGTGAATGACCTGGGGAAGGCGGTGGGGTCGTTGGAAGGGATCGAGCTGGGCTTAGCTGGACATGGCCAGGCAGAATCAGCAGGGATGGGGGTGACTGGGGAAGTGCCAGGGGGGACTGCTGAGGCAGGAGGACCACAGCCAAGCCAAGGCGCTGCCCAGTTCCACCTGATAACCACAGGTCCCTTGGCCCAGGGGGGAGGCCGTGAGTGTGTCCCCGGTTCCGTCTTCTTTGTCGCCCTGTAACCCGGGACATAGCTGGCAGACAGGAGAGAGAAAGACAGCTTCCACCCACCTTGTAACCTGAGGCTTTGACGTTTAGGCCCCGCTTGGTGAGGGTGGACTTCATGCGGACGAAGAAAGAACGCTCCTGGACCCGGAAGGCAGGGGATGCCTCGGTGGGGCTGGCTTCTAGGGCAGAGCAGGAGGGTTCCACTGTAGAGTTTCGAAGGCTCCTGTCACCTCAGGACCAGCCCCACAGTGTGCTGGCACACACTCAGACACATGTAATGGTTGCACAGGCACCATTGATCTCCCCTCCATGGGGCAGCCAGGTCTAAGATGAGACCCTCTTTCCTGCTCAGAACCCACCACAGTTCACTAGAGCCTTGAAAAGAGAGCCATCTCTCAGGTCTATCCCCCAGGTGTCAGGTCTGACCCCGGGCTGGAGCAGCCACCTGCTCTGGGCTCTGTCTGGCCAGTTGTCCCCACCTGGGACAGGTTAGTGTCCCTCCCACACTGGACTGGGCACCTAAGGAGGGTGGGATTACAAAAAATGCTCACACCCACATGATCCTTTTCCTCAAACTCAGGCACATACTCACATGTTAGAGTACCTGTCTGCTCCTCTAGCTAATCAGGCCCTAGACCAGTGGTTCTCAACCTTCCTAACGCTGTGACCCTTTAATACAGTTCCTCGTGTTGTGGTGACCCCCAACCAGAAAATTATTTCCATTGCTACTCCATAACCATAATTTTGCTACTGTTATGAATTGCAAATATCTGTGTTTCTCCATGAAACCCCCGTGAAAGGGTCATTCAATGCTCCCCTGCAAAGGGATTGTGAGCCACAGATTGAAAACTGCTGGCCCATGCAGAGGGTCCTGAGCAAGGCATGAACATATCCAGCCCCCCTGACGCCCAAGGGTCCAGACAGCCTAACAGGAGTCACTCCTTCCAGGCCACACGACAGCCAAGCCCCACCTAGAGCGTGAGTGACCCCAGTCACATAGCCTGAGTCCAGTATTGCATTCTCTTACCTCGGTCATGTATTAACTAAGCCTGCTTCCTTGTAGTGTGTGATCTCTTCTGCCCTGAAGAAACTTGAAAAGTACAGCTTTGTTCTCCCACCTCGTCCTGAGATGGCTTCAGAGTCATCATCCTCACCCCCCCCCCATATTTGGCCAATGTTAAGATCACGTCAGGAAGAATAATCATATCCTCCTGTCTCTCCCAATTGGTCAGTAACCTCTCTTAGTCCCCAGCATATAACAGATGTCTCTCTAAGCTCCTCACACTGTGGATCTGTGGATGGCTCATTTAGGGTGTTAACCAAACCCAGTTCAGTAATTCTCACAGATCCCCAACATTTCCATGCTAAAGGGAGCTTGTGGGCAATGTCCACTCAACTTTCAGTCTGCCATGAGAGTGGAAATTTCCACCCAAGGAAGAAATTAGGGGTTTCACTGACAAGAGGGCTCAGTGGGTAAATGTGCGATATCTGGGACCCACACAGTGGGAGGGAAAGAATACACACACACACACACACACACACACACACACACACACGGAACTAAAAAGCAAAGGACTCAGGAGCAAGATCTTGGGCTGGAATAGCTGTGTGACTTGGGGCAATTAATTTGACCTCTCTGTGCTGTGCCAGGGTTTTGGAGGCCATCCCTCCTGGCTTGTGGAGATGGGTTTAGGATCCAATGCAATTTTTTGTTTGTTTGCTTTTTGAGACAGCGTTTCTCTGTGTAGTTTTGGTGCCTGTCATGGATCTCGCTTTGAGACCAGGCTGGCCTCGAACTCATAGAGATCCACCTGCCTCTGCCTCCTGAGTGTTGGGATTAAAGACTGCACCACCACTGCCCGGCCCCAATGCAAATTTTAAAGACACGGACTAAAAAAATAAAAGTCTCGCGGCCTTATTCCCACCTCCATCCAGCAAGCTCAAATCTTGGTGTACCTTGGACATTTTGGGGAACCAGGCAAGTTTAGACAGCCTATTGTCACAGCCTTAAGTGGGCTTTAATCCGTTTTACAAAATCTTGCTTCCTGGTATGTTAAGCACCAGGATCTACCCTCTGGCTTCATTCGTTGGCAAGAAGGGGGTTCCTAGAAATTACCAATCTCGGGAGTGTCCACCAGCGAGGAGGAGGACGAGGAGGAGGAAGAGGAGGACACGGAGGGCGGCGTGGGGGGTCCGTGGGTCGCCGACCGCAGCCCCAGTTGCTCCAACACCTCCGAGTGGTCCCCGGGATGGATGTAGTCGAAGACACTGCTGCCCGTCAGCTCCACCTGCCGGTGATGGAGGGGAATGCAGGAGTGCGTGAGAGCACGAGCAGGGGCTGGGTTTAGCCTGGGCACTTCACACCAGCTTTGTGTTTTCCTTTAGAAGTTTCCCGCCTTTTTAAATCGGGGAGGGAAGGGAGAGGCTTTATTTGTTTGTTTGTTTGTTTTGAGACAGGGTCTCACTTTGTAGCTCTGGCTGTCCTGGAATTCATTATGTAGACCGGGTTGGCCTCAAATTTAGAGATCCGCCTGCCTCTACCTCTGGAGTTCTGGGATTAAAGGCTTGTTCTGCTATACCTGGCCCTTTTTGGTTTTTTTTTAGACAGACATTTGCTAGGTGACCCAGGCTGGCCTCAGACTTGTGGCGACCCTCCTGCCTCAGTCTCCTGAGCTCTGGAAATTACAAATTCATGCCATCAAGCCCGGCAGTTTTCAACACTTCAGTGAGTTTGAACCTTTGAGATGGACCACCTCTCATAGGGGTCCCATGCTCCCCCACTTTCCCCAGCGCAGCCTCTGGCTTTCCCCCACTGATTCCACACTGGTCTTCTGACCTTCAAGCCCCATTTAAAACTCCTCTGAAAACTCCTCAACTGAGCATGACCGTTCTTATTCAGAAGCCCTCCATGCCCCCCACTGTCCCTCTGCTTGGGCTGAGTGACCTAGGCCCCTCCACCCTTCACGTATCTGTACCCCTTCCCCCACACCCCACCTTATCCCTTCTATTTTTTTCACACACGCACCCTTGTCCAAAGTCCCCTCCTTTGGGGGAGTGTTATTTATTTATATATTTATTTTTATTTTTCAAGACAGGGTTTCTCTGTGTAGCCCTGGCTGTCCTAGAACTCACTCTGTAGACCAGGTTGGCCTCACACTCATAAAGATCTGCCTGCCTCTGCCTCTCAAGTGCTGAGACTAAAGGCGTGCGCCACCACAGCCAGCTGGGAGTGTTATTTTTATTTATTTATTTATTTATTTATTTATTTATTTATTTATTTATTTATTCATTCATTCATCTATCTATCTATATATCTATATATCTATTTATCTGTCTATCTTCTATCTATCTTCTATCTATCTATCTATCTATTTATTTATTTATTTATTTATTTATTGACAGCATCTTATGTAGCCTGAACTGGCCTGGAATTTCTAATCCTCCTGCTCCACCTCCCGGATGCCGGAATTTAATGCATAGGTTTATGCCTCACCACCGTGCCCAGTTTATTCCATGTAAGGAGTCTGACCCAGAGCTTTGTGAATGCCAGGCAAGCATTCTATAAACCAGGCTACAATCCTGCCCCAGCTACAGTGGTTTGGATCCCAGAACCTCCAGAATGCTACACTAGCGATATACCTTTGAGCCACAACGGCACTGAGCTCAGACCCTCACTGGGGGATTCTAGGCAAGAATTCCACCACAGAACTACATACATCTCCAGACCAATTTTTAATTTTGATACAAGGTCTTATGAAGTTGCCCTGGCTGGCTTTGAATTTGTGGTCCGGCCTTGAGCCTCTCCACCATGTCTCACTCGGGGTGCTTTTTGGGGTTTCCAGGAAGGCTGTCTGTTTTTCATGTTGGGGTTAGTGGCACCAGCAGAGAGCAAGGGCATGCATAGGCCAGGCAGTGGAGATGGTGGCCCACTGCGGGGGTTCTTACCTGTGAGAGACCCAGGTAGATGGACACTGTCTCTGAGATGTAGAGAAATTTTCCTTCCTGGTTCAAGGCGAACACGAAGCCATCCAGGGACTAGAGTTGAGAGAAACGGAGCGGGTGTAAGAAGGGCCCGAGGCTCCTGAAATCTGAGTCTCCGTCTGGAGATGGGGGACTTCCGCGGTCCCCGGGAAGGGACAGAAACAAGGGACCTTAGTCCCAGCGCTCCCCAGGGGACAGACGCAGGAAGATGGGTGCTATCCCCAGATCTGACCACCAGGTGGCAGCACGGAGCAGCGGGCTGGGAAGGGACCTCACCTGGAGGATGTGTCCGCCCAGGTGTTGCTCGAAGACTTCAGAGACCAGAGCCACAGGGCCTCGGCGGCCTGGGGCTGGGGACAGAGGGAAGAGGAAAGTCAGGGCCTGTTGGTCCGGCTCACTGCGTTCTGGGCAGCCGTTAGGGACCCAGTCAGTCTTAACCCCCCAGCCACTACGGAGAACAAGTTCAGATGGCTGTTCCTTACAGGACAGAGGTGGACGGGACAGAGAGATCAAGCCTGAGTGACAGAAAGCAAAAAGAGGGATTTGTTCACTCTTTTCTTCTTCTTCTTCTTACAAGACAGGATTTCTCTGTGTAGCCCTGGCTGTTCTGCAACTCGCTCTGTAGACCAGGCTGGCCTCGAACTCACAGAGATCCCCCTGCCTCTGCCTCCTGAGTGCTGGGATTAAAGGCGTGCCCCACTGCCACCAGCTTCACGTCCTCATTCTTTTGCACACCAAAAAGGTCCTTGAGTACTGCTGTTCCCAGTCCCTATACTGTACAGGCAGTGCTGGTGACACCGGAGTGACCAGAAAACCACAGCCAATTCTCACTGGGCCCTGAAGTCAGGTCCAGTGAAGACTCAAGCCAAGGCCGACTGGCCTGGTGGTGAAGGCCTGTAATTCTAACTACCTGGGCAGCCTGAGGCAGGAGAATCAAGAACTCAAGGCCTGCCTGGGATACATAATGAGATACCATCTCAAAAACTAAAAAGAGGCCAAGTAGCATCACTTAGTGGTAGAGCCCCTGCCTAGAATCCCCCAGTGAGGGGCTGGGGTGTGGCTCAGTGGTAGAGCCCCTGCCTAGAATCCCCCAGTGAGGGGCTGGGGGTGTGGCTCAGTGGTAGAGCCCCTGCCTAGAATCCCCCAGTGAGGGGCTGGGGGTGTGGCTCAGTGGTAGAGCCCCTGCCTAGAATCCCCCAGTGAGGGGCTGGGGGTGTGGCTCAGTGGTAGAGCCCCTGCCTAGAATCCCCCAGTGAGGGGCTGGGGGTGTGGCTCAGTGGTAGAGCCCCTGCCTAGAATCCCCCAGTGAGGGGTTGGGGCGTGGCTCAGTGGTAGAGCCCCTGCCTAGAATCCCCCAGTGAGGGGCTGGGGTGTGGCTCAGTGGTAGAGCCCCTGCCTAGAATCCCCCACTGAGGGGCTGGGGCGTGGCTCAGTGGTATAGTGCTTGTCTAGCATTCACGTGCCCCTGGGTTCAATCCTCTGCACTGAAAAGCAACAACAAAAGACAAACGCGATAGAGTAAGTGTGGGTAGAGAAACTGGATTCACTTACACCACAGGGTGAATGTAAACTAGGGCATCAACTGAAGAAGACAGTTTGGTGATTCTTCAACAACTAAAAAGAATTATTATGTTATCCTCTGGCCATCCCTTCACAACCCAATGAATTGAAAATAGGTGTTATGAGATGTGCTGTATGCACATGGAGAGAGCAGCATTACACACTGCCAAAAAAACAAAAGCAAAAACACCCCACACGTCCATCCTCACGGAATGGATAAACAAACGTGGTACATCCATTCAGAGGAATATTATCTAGTCATGAAAAGGTACAAAGCTTTGGTATGTGATGCAACGTTATGAAACCCAAAACTATGTCTGAAAGCAAACAGGCACAAAAGGCCACAGTGTGTTTGATCCCATGTCTGTGAAATGTCCAGAACTGGCAAACCCATGGCAATAGAAAGCAGGTCTGTGGTTGGCAGCGCTGGGGAGGTGGCTGCTCCGTGGCTGTGGGAATCCTCTGCGAGTGAAGAAATGACGTGATATAGGTGATGGAGGTCTTACAACTGTCCCTTGCAGTAAATGGTGCTGATTTTGATACTCTAAAACAGCCGTGTCTACACAGCAAGTTCCAGACCAGCCAGAGCACAGAGACCAGGTCTAACAAACTGAGTGTGTGTGTGTGTGTGTGTGTGTGTGTGTGTGTGTGTGTAGATGGTTCAGTGGTTAAGAGCACTCACTAACTACTCTTGCTGAGGACCCAGGTTCCATTCCGTGGCGGCTCACAACCCTCTGTAACTCCAGTCTCAGGGGATCTGATGCCCTCTTCTGGCCTCTGTGGGCATTGCACACAGGTAGTACACAGACATGCATGCAGGTAAAACACCCACACCCTTAAAAATAAATAAATCAAAAAGTTTTAAAGATCGTTGCAATGGCTTAGTGGGTGAAGGCATGGGCTATCAAGCTGGACGATCTGACTTGATCCCCAGGACCTGTGTGAGTGGATGAGACCAGACCCCCACAAATTGTCCTCTGACCTTCCTGTGTGTGCTGTGTCCTGCTCACATACATACGCACATATAAATAAAAAATGTAAGTAAACAACAACAACAACAAACAGCTAATTTTACCCTGGATAAATTTCGAATAACATTTTTTAGTTTGTTTGCGATAGAGTCTCAATAAACAGCCCAGGTTTGACTCAAATTTGCCATTCTCCTGCCATAGCTTCCTGAGAACTTGATGTACAAGGACGCTCCTCCAGGCTGGAGTACAGTGTTTTTACTTTCTTCTTTTCAGTGCTGTGGACTGAACCCAGAGCCTTGCACATGCTAGGCATGGGCTCCACCACTGAGTCACACCCCTAGCCCCTCACTGGGGGATTCTAGGCAGGGGCTCAACCACTGAGCTACACCCCTAGCCCCTCACTGGGGGATTCTAGGCAGGGGCTCAACCACTGAGCTACACCCCCAGCCCCTCACTGGGGGATTCTAGGCAGGGGCTCTACCACTGAGCCACACCCTAGCCCCTCACTGGGGGATTCTAGGCAGGGGCTCTACCACTGAGCCACACCCCAACCCCTCACTGGGGGATTCTAGGCAGGGGCTCAACCACTGAGCTACACCCCCAGCCCCTCACTGGGGGATTCTAGGCAGGGGCTCTACCAATGAGCCACACCCCAACCCCTCACTGGGGGATTCTAGGCAGGGGCTCAACCACTGAGCTACACCCCCAGCCCCTCACTGGGGGATTCTAGGCAGGAGTGCTGCTGCTGAGTTACATCTCCTGCTGATATTTTTATATAGTAGACCATGGCATAAAAGAGGGTAACTTTTGGAGATATGTTGAGATAAAGACATATACAAAGAGAAGGAGAAACTTAGAATTTCAAAGAGACATAAATTCTGAGACAGATGGATGCTAAGACATAGGCTGGATGACCCAGGCAGGCCCTTCCCCTTAGTCAGGAGAACTGGGGTCCCAGACCTCGTGTTGGTGGTTGGCAGAGACACAGCAGTCCTGGACGCCACCCAAATCTGTATTGCTGCGGGAGATACTCCCGCCCCACTCAAGGTGGACCTGAGCACTCTGGGGTCACTGTCAGGGACCTTCCCTCTGTTAGGCGGAGGACCTGGAGTTACCGCCTCTTTGTGCCTCCGTTTCCTCTCTCAGTGGGTTTGCTGCAGGGGTCTGAACTCCTAGGCTGCCAAGCATCCAGCCAGTGTGACGGAGAAACAGAGTAAATAAAGGTGGGATTATTATGTCACCCCTGCTCTTCAGGACTCCCCCAAGTCAGTCAGAGTCTACCCCAGGCCGCCCCGGTCCAGGGGCCCCCCAAAATCTGACCGCTGTTCCTCCTGCTTCCTCCTCATCTGAACCTCTAGGAACAATAAGTGTAGGGGGTGATGGGGACCCCTCCCCTGAGACCCAAGCTCCAGGCAGCCCCGTGACAGGCGGGAACAATGCTGCTTGCTAATTGTGGCAATTTTCCCCTGTCATTTTTGCTAATTCCTTCATTTTCCCTCTCCGAGGATCAGCCCGGGTCAGACCGAGCTGCTGCAATTAACCACATTAATGGGCACGCTGGGATGGGGGTGCGCAGGGGGGAGAGCTTGGGGACTTGCTGTCCCCCCCCACTCTGTGCACAGGGCCCATCTCCTGTCACAAGGATCCCCAGGGTGTGCCTAGGATTGCCGGCTGATGCCTCAGTACCCCCAGTTTCTGCCTCCCCAAATCTGACAGCTCTCCACTCCTCCCGCCCACAGCCCCCGGTCCATCCCCCAATTCAACAAGTGTCTCCCACCTTCACATCTGCCCCTCCTGAAGTCCAAATCCCCTGAAATCACTCATTCACTTAATAATTCTTCTTCATTTAATAAACATTTGTCAGCCAACACCGGCGGGACGGTGGAAGACTGCGATGGATGGGGGGAGAAAGGAAGTGGGGAGACCCACGGCCAGAGAGAGGGTAGGCTCGGGAAAGGGAGGACAGTTAAGACCCCTACCCAGTTTCAGGGGGTCCTCTCCTTTCCCCTTCTATGGGTCTCCTGTCCTGGGATGAAGGGCTAGGTCTGCATGACTCTGGGGAGTGGGAAAGGGGTGTCCCATCCTTCAAGTGTCTGTCCTCATAGGGCTACATTGACTCCCAGGGAGACTGCAACTTGCTCTGGGAATTACCTCTCTCTGTCTCTCTTTCTTTCTCAAGACTGATTTCTCTGTGTAGACCAGGCTGGCCTTGAATTCCCAGAGATCTTCCTGCCTCTGCCTCCCAAGTGCTGGGATTAAACATGTGACATACTACCGGCTCTCCCTCCCTCCCTCCCTCCCTCCCTCCCTCCCTCCCACCCTCCCTCTCTCCCTCCTTTCCTCTCTCTCCTCTCTCTCTTTTCTTTCTGTGTCATGTAGCCCAGGCTAGCCTAGAGCTCAATATGTATCCAAAGATGACCTTGAACTCCAGATCCTCCTGCCCCTACTTCCTGGGTACTGGGATTACAGGCCTGCCTTGGGCCTGGTTTGTACAACTCTGGGTTGGAACCCACAGCCTCCAACATGCTAGGCAAACGCTCTGAGCAGTTCTGTGTGCAGTTCTTTCTTTCTTTTTTAAAAAAAAGACTTATTTATTTATTATGTATACAGTGTTCTGCCTGCATGTATCCCTGCAGGCCAGAAGAGGGCGCCAGATCTCATTACAGATGGTTGTGAGCCACCATGTGGTTGCTGGGAATTGAACTCAGGTCCTCTGGAAGAGCAGCCAGTGTCCTTAACCACTGAGCCATCTCTCCAGCTCCCTGTGTGCAGTTCTGAGAGTTCCATCGACTCTACCTGTAAAATGGGTCTAGAGAGAGGGTGAAATGGGTTCGGTACACCAAAGGTTTCCAGGGCCACAGCCGGGTATACAGTGGGTGACTAATACATCACCATAAAGTGTGCCAGGGTACTGTGCCAGTCTAGATCACTCCTAGGAGTTTCTCTCCGCCTCCTGCGGTCACCATACGCTTTCCCCGCCTCCTTTCCCAGTCCGCCCCACCCTCTCCCTGCTTTCTCCTGGTTCTTGCCTGCTCCAGCCCTGCTCTCTGCCTGGCCCTTCTCATGGTGGCTTCCTCATTCCTTCAAGCTTAGTGGTCGTTTCCTCCTGAAGTAGCGTCCTACCTGTGGACCAGTCATCCCGGCACTCAGCTACTGTTTATTGAGCATTTCCTGCGGCCCCCCCCCCCCCCACTGTTTTAGCTTGTGAACGATGCTGCGGGGAGAGGCCTGGGGAGATGGTTCAGTGGGTAAAGCATTTGCTCCACGAGTGTGGAGACCTGAGTTTGAACCCCCAGAAGCCACGTGAAGCTGGACATGGTAGTGAGCACCTGCAGTTCCACACTCCATGAGAGATGGAGATTCCGTGGGAACCCTTGGGCCAGCTAGCCCGGCCTTCGCAGCTCTGAACAGCAGACCCTATCTCAGAAAGGGAGGGAGGCAAGGATTGACGCCTGGGGTTGTCCTCTGACCTCCACATGGGTAACACACACACACACACACACACACACACACACACACACACACACACACACAAACTGGAGAGATGGCTCAGCAATTAAGAACACAAAAACCGCCGGGCGGTGATGGCGCACGCCTTTAATCCCAGCACTCGGGAGGCAGAGCCAGGCGGATCTCTGTGAGTTCGAGGCCAGCCTGGGCTACCAAGTGAGTTCCAGGAAAGGTGCAAAGCTACACAGAGAAACCTTGTCTCGAAAAACCAAAAAAAAAAAAAAAAAAAAAACACCACAAAAACCAAAATAAATAAATGAATGAATGAATGAATGAATGAATAAATAAATAAATAAAAGCTGGGCAGAGGTAGTGCCTTTAATTCCAGCAGTCGGGAGGCAGAGGCAGGAGGATGTCTGTGAGTTCGAGGCCAACCTGGTCTATAGTGAGAGTTCCAGGACAGCCAGGGATACCCCGAGAAACTCCATCTCAAAAACCAAACCAAAGAAACAAAAAAACCCAAAAAACACATACTGCTCTTACAAAGGACTCAAGTCTGGTCCCCAGCACCCAGCTTGGGTGGCTCACAGCCACCTCTCACTTCAGCTGCGGGAATCCAACACCCTCTGGCCTCTTCCAGCACTTATACACACAGTGCACATCAACATTTGTAGGCATAGACATACACTGTTTCGTTTTGGTTTTTTGAGACAGGGTCTCTCTCTGTGTAGCCCTGGCTGTCCTGGAGCTCGCTCTGTAGACCAGGCTGGCCTCGAACTCACAGAGATCCGCCTGCTTCTGCTTCTCAAATGCTGGGATTAAAGTCGTGTGTCACCACCCTGGGCATCACATACATTAAAAAAACAAAAAACAAAAACTAAAACAAACAAACAAAAAACAGTAAAAATAAGCCCAGGACTGGTAGCCCACATCTTTAATCCCTGCAATCTGGAGAGAGAGGTAGGCAGATCTCTGAGTTCAAGCCCGCCTGGTCCATATATGGAGTTCCAGGCCAGCCAGGGCTACTTAGTGAGACCCTGTCAACATCTGGTGAGCTGGCTCAGCAGGTAAAAGCATTTGTCATTAAGCCCTGACAACCTGAGTTTTTTCCCAGGGACCCACGTGGTGGAAAGAGAGAACTCACATCCGCAAGCTGTCATGGGACCTCCATAAACGTGCAGAGGTATGTGCACCCCTTACATACATACATGCGCATCAAATAGATAAAAAATTTAAACAGAGACTTGGGAAGAGAAAGAAAAGGGAAAAGGGATGGCTCAGTGGTTAAGAGCACTGGCTGCTTTTGCAGACGACCCAGGTTCAATTCCCCGCATCTGCATGGCAGTTTGAAACTGTGTAACACCAATTTCAGGGGATCTAGTGCCCCCTTCTGGCCACCAGGGACACCTGGTACGGATGGTGTACAGAGATGCACATAGGCAAAACACCCACACACAGAAGATAAAAACTTTCACCAGGCGGTGGTGGAGCACACCTTTAATCCCAGCACTGGGGGGGCGGGGGGGGGGGGGGGCGGGGGGGGCGGGGCAGAGGCAGGCAGATCTCTGAGTTCAATGCCAGCCTGGTCTACAGAATGAGTTCCAGGACAGTCAGGGCTACACAGGGAAATCCCAGTCTCAGAAACCAAACCCCAAACAACAAAATAGAACAAACAAACAAAAAAAACTCTTATAGAAAATGAACCAAGTAGCCACCAAGTCCCCTCTGTGTGACTTTGGGCAAATATCTCCCTGGGCCTCAGTTTCCCAGGGCTATACAATGGAGTCACAGTGGGCTTCCCGTCTAAGATGTCTTCAGAGAGCTAATTCATGTGCAGACTGGCAGAGGCCTATGGTTTTGGATTTCGTTGCCTGGAGTTAGGATGTGGAGCCACCCACGCACGCTGCCTGGACAGGTGGGCACTGTGCAAGTAGCCAGGAAACGGCCAGGGAGCTGTGACCAGAGTGAGCCCTCTCCTTTGGAGCCTCCCAATGGCCCTCCAAGTACTGGGGGGCTGGACACCGGCAGGGCTCTCTCAGCCCCCCCTTTCCCTCCCTGGGGCTCCAGGACAATAGACAAGATGTTTATCCCCCGCCGGCGCACATGTTGTTCGCGGGTAATGACAGTAATCAGCCTCCCTAATGCCGCATTCTCTCAGCGCCAGTCAATTCGCCTAATTACCGCCTGGGAAGCCGGATTATTTAAATTTAAATGGTGATTTATTGCGGGGCTTAATCAATGCTATTTTCTCTCCCCCCCACCTCCTCCCTGGGCACTAGGGTAGGAAGGGAATAGGAGCCTTCTCCAACCCCACCCTAAGGACACCTATTCTTTAGGTGGAGGGGCTTCTTCACCTGTGACCCCAGAGAACACCTTCACTGCCCTGTCATAACAACTGAGCAAGGACAGACATGTAAAATAGAAGGATGAAAATCTAATACTTCTATGTATCAGTAGCCAGAGGTGGGAAGTAAGAAAAATGAGATCTTCATCTCTATGTTGATGTCTTAGGTAGTCTACCTTTCTACACATTATAGATTATAATTTTTTCCCCTATGGTGTCACATCTGCATCTCCAAGGCAGGGACTTTCCACATCCCCCCCCCTTTTCTATTCATGAAGCAATCTTTTTTGAGACAGGAGCTCATGTAGCCCAGGTTGACCTTAGTACTCACTATGAAGAGCAGGCTGGACCCAGACCTACAGAGATCTGCCCGCCTTTGCCTCCCGAGTGCGGGGATGAAAATGCCTTATTTGTTTTTTGGTTTGTAGCCTAGGCTGGCCTCATACTCATGGTGACCCTCCTGCTTCAGCCTCAGGAGCACAGGGAGAATAAGCCACCAACACCACACCAGGGCAGGGTCCTGGGCAATGGCCTCACTCGTGAGGTTGACTGGATAAGCAGCAAGGTGACACAGGCCACATTCCGAAGGCTGCTTTGCCCTTTGCCGGGAGTTCCAGGAGTCATGCAGATGCTCATTAGTTTCTGGTCAGTCTGAACGGGCCAATTCGGATGGTCACTCCCATTTTTTTTAAAAAAACGCAATACAGAAAGGGGGAGCTGCCGACCTAGGACTGCGGAGCTAGGGGCAGAGGGACGGCTCTGCCACCGAAGGGAACCTTCTCTCTCTCACCCTCCCTACGCATATGGCTGCCTCCTCACCCCAAATGCGGAATTCAGCCCCCAGAGTTCCAGTGTGCCCTGGAGCTCCACAGGCCCAGGGCGGGAGAGCTTCCTTACGGGTTGAGTGGAGGCCCTGGGCACAGGAAGCTCTACAGCTGGAGACTTCTTTTGTGACAATAATGGTTCATCTCCCCTAATAACATCAATAGCCTTTGCTGGGCACGGTGGCAGACACCTGTATTCCCAGCATTGAGGAAATAGAGGCAGGTGGATCCTAAGTTCAGGGCTAGCCTCTACTACATATCAAATCTGAGGCCAGCCCAGCCTACCGGAGGCATTGTCTGAAAGACTCAGGCCTGAGTCATGGTGCACACCTTTAATCCCAGCAGAAGCAGGTGGATCTCTATAAGCCAGCCTAGTCTACAGAGTGAGTTCCAGGCTAGCCAGGGCTACATAGTGAGACCCTGTCTCGTAAAAAAAAAAAAAAAAAAACGACAACAACAATGATAATAACCTAGTGATTTGGATTGTTGCCAGGTTCTGACTTAGGTCAAAAGTTTATAAAAATCTCAACTTTTTGTCCCCCAGAGAGCCTAAGTCACCAGTTAGGAACCCACAAAGGGTCTGGTGGACTCTCCAGGAACTGGGCCAGGGCGGCCTGGCTTTCTCAGTCCTGTCCCCAAGGCTGGGGGTGGGGTGGCGGGGGAGGACTAGGCAGCATGCGCATGCGCACTCACCGAGGCCGGCCGGAGGCCCGACGGCCCGCAACCCCCAGGGCGGCGCCCCGAGCGCGGCGAAGCGACGCAAGCGGAGGTAAGTGACACTGAGGCGCACGATGGACGCCTTGTCCAGCTGGCTGGAGATGGCACCGGGCAGAGGGAGCAGCTTGGCCAGTTCGAAGAACTCCAGATTTTCCTTCCCGCGCCGCCAGCGCGCCGCGTTGCGGGACTTCTCTTTGCGCTGCGCCTGCAGGCTGGGCAGGCGGCGTGGAGGAGGCGTCAGTGAGGGCCCTGGGCGCACGGTGCCCGCGCTTCAGGAGGTGGGACAGACCTGAGTGTCAATTCTACACCCCTGCTGGCTTGGGGACAGAGCCTTTATTTATTTAATAATAATAACAACAATTATTATTATTACTACTATTATCATTATTATATTTATGGTAGTAGGGATTGAACCCAGGGTCTCAAGCACTTTATCACTAAGCTACATCCCTCTGGCATTTTTTTTTCTTTTCTATTTTCTTGTTGAGACTGGGGTCTTACTGGGTAGACCAGGCTGGCCTTGAATCTTGTAGAGATTTGCTTGCCTCTGCCTCGGGAGTACGGAGATTAAAGGCATGCGCAACCACGCCCAGCTCTTGTTTTTGCTTTTTTGAGACGTCTCTCTATTTTGCCCAGGCTGGCCTTGAACTGGCGAGCCTCCTGCTCCTGTTTCCGAGTGTTGGGATGATGTCAGGCCACCGGGCTCGGCTGAGGACAGAGCCTTCTCCCTCGCCTGACAATGTCGGGGGTGAATTCGGAGCGTGGGGGACTAGGAAACCGAACTCTGGAGTGGGCGAGGGTGACAAAGTCTAGGCGCAGGGTCAGGGCACTGACTGAGTATGAATTCTCACCCGGAAGGCTGTGAGGTCCCCCCAACCCCCAGCACGCCTTCGGGGGGCAAGGCCATGGTCAGGGGCATTACATTTGCTCACCAGGGTCCTGGCGGGGCCTTGACCATTAGCCCGGGTAGGAAATCCCAGGGGACGCTGGCTCCACGGCCTCCCCCGCACTTGACTTCACCTCGGCCGCTGCTTCTGGGGTAGGGGGTCGCCATCTCGGCGGGGACTCGAGAATTCAGGCGCGAAGGAGTCGCAGGCGCGGCTCAGTTCCCTGGGGTTCGAAGAGTGTCTAGGGAAAGTGAGGTGCATGCAGGTTCCCGAGGGTCCAGCCAAGAACTGGCTTGGATGCGTGCCTCAGTTTCCCCTTGCCGGGAAGCCGCGGTTCCCACCCTGGCGCTCCGGGTGAGGACGTGCCCCGCCGCCGCCTCCCCCGCGCGGCCCGCCAGCGCGCCCGCCTCACGCCCGCGCCGGGCCGGCTCCCGCATACCAATGGGCGCACGCGGCGCGCATACGGATCGGACCGGCCCGCGCGCTGCGTGCCAAGCATGCCCAAGCTGCGCTCGGGGCGGGAGCCTCGCCAGGGCCCCGACGCTCCGGGCTCCATCCCTCCCCCCAAAGCTTCCCAACACCCCAGGGATCCGTCCCCCAAAGCGACCCCCCAGGGTCCCACTCCCCAGGTCTGCAGCTGCACCCATTTCCTAGCCTGGGCTAAGGAGGCCGGGAGGACAGAGGGACCCCACCCCAAATCCTGCCCAGGAAGCATTCAAGCCCCTGGGGTGGCGCCACCTGACCCGGTTGCTAAATATTCCCAACCCACAACTTCCTCCCTAAAGACCAGGGCGTGAGACCCTGGCCCATGACACCGCTGGCCACTGTGACTCCAGGATGGACGCGACACTCGGGACCCAGGTGTTCTGGAATCCAGATCCCCAAGAACCAGGGACGTGTCCAACTGGCTCTTTCCTCTTCACGATTAGGTGTCCAGGCCGCTCATGTCCCCAGCATCCAGGTGGCCCCCAAGCCTCCCCCAAACGCGTTGACGTCTAGTGCCCTGAACCTGTGTGACCAGGACCCCAACAACCACGCACCACTCTCTGGATCCCGCCGGTACAGATGTCCTGATGCCGTGGCCTCCAGGTCACCAGAGTCTGGGCCCCACATTCCGGCAGGACCCAGGGGTCCCCATTCCCTCCCGCCAAGCCTTCAGGCGTCGCGCACCCACAGGGCTCCGGACCGGGTTACCTGGCCGCGGGGTGGGCTCGGGGCGCGGCGTGGGGCCGGCCGGGTGGCGTGGAGGGGCAGCTCCATAGACCCTGGGGCGCGCGGGCTAGGGCTCCGGGCTCTCGGCGCCCACGGCGGCCTCGCAGACTTGGAGACCACGGACAGCGGCGGCGAGGGGCGGTGCTTGTATTCGCCCCGCCCACGGAGGCCCCGCCCAGCGCCGGCCCGTGCGCCTCTGCCTGCTGGATATCCTGGAGTCCGCAGCCCGCGGTGTCTGAGTTGTCTCACCCTACGACCACGTCAGGCAGGTCGAGTGTGAAGCCTCTCCACCCTGGAATTCCACCACGACCGCCATCCTCAAAGGATGGAGCCCCTCAGCAGCCCCTGGGGACCCTGGGGGCAATCTGGTTCAGTAGGAATGGACACTCAGACGTCCGTGTCCTCTCGAGAGACCTACAACTAGGCCTTTGACGATCTCCCTTCCCAGGAGAAAATTCCAGGATGCCAGTCTCCTCCATTCAGGGCAGGACTTGGTGGGCACCTGACCCCTTCCTGCACCCAGGTCTTAGTTGTTAAGGGAACTCAACAGTCCAGCCCCGCAACCCCCGCCCCCCCCCCCCGCCCCAGGTCTTGCCTCTGTGGCTCCCCATTGGGACTAGAACCCCAACCTGTGGGCGCCTAACTTCATAAATGAGAACAGGGTCAGTGAGGTGTGGTGGCACTCATTCGTTAATCCCAGCATTTGGGACAATGAGGCAGGAGGATTGCACAAACTGGAGGCAAGCCTGGGCTACGAAATGAGTTCCAGTTTGGGATTCAGAGTGAGACCCTGTCTCAAACATAATAAAATAAAATACAGAGCAGCTGGGCTGGGAGAATTGGCTCAGTGGGTAAAGCTTGCCACAGAACCGTGAGGACCTGAGTTCAGATCCCCAGATTCCGCATAAAGTCAAAGGCGGCGTCGGCGGTCTGTTTCTACAATCCCAGCACTCCAAAGGGTACAGCAAGAGATTCCTGGGAGCTGGAGGCCTAGCCTGGTTATACAGCAAGGGACCGTCTCAAACAAGGTAGGAAGGGAAGGTGCATCCTATGAGATTGCCCTCTGACCTCTACAGGTGGGTCCTGGCGTCTGTGCACCTCCCTTCCCCCCCCCCCCCCCACATATGCACAGTCACAAAATGTAAACAGAAGACAAAGAAAGAAGAAAGCATGAACTCAGTGCTGGGGGTTCAGCTCAGCGGTAGAGCACCCTGGAAATAAACAGGCCTCCCAGGTAACTAGGCCCTAAACAGAGGGATGACATGAACAGACCCGGGCTCCCTGTCTGAGCTCTGAAGCACCCCACTACAGACAAGTCTTACGGTCACATCTTAATTTAGTTTTATTTATTTGTTTGTTTGCTTATTTATTTATTTGCGACAGGGTCTCATGTAACCCAGGCTGGCCTGGAGCTCTTGATCCTCGTGACTCCTTCTCCCAAGTGCTGAGATTACAGGCATGCACCGCCACGTAGTACTTAAAAAACATAAATAAAAAGACTGCCAAGCATGGTGCTGGTGCTGCACGCCTTTAACCCCAACCTAGGAGACAGGTCTGAGTCGACATAGTGAGTTCAATTGTGTGTGTGTGTGTGTGTGTGTGTGTGTGTGTGTGTGTGTGTGTGTGAGTAGCTGGAAGAGTCCAGAAGAGGGTGTTAGATCCTTGGGACCTAAAGTTACAGAGGGTTACGAATCTCCCAACGTGGGTCTTGGGAACTCGCTCTGAAACACTAAACCCCCTCTCTAGCCCCCACCACTTTACAAATATTTGCTTATTACATTGATTTACTTATTCATGCATGCTATGGCGGCATGTGGAGGTCAGAGGACAAGTGTGAGGGTTGGTCTCTCCTGCAACCATATGGGTCCTGGGGACTGAACTCAGGTCGTCAGGCTGGGTGGCAAGTGCCTTTACTCACTGAGCCATCTTGCTGGCCCCCGTGCTCAGCTTTAACAGTCACACGTTAATCAAGCCCTACTCCCTTACTTTATATAGCCCTGGCTGTCCTAGAGCTCACTCTGTAGACCAGGCTGGCCTCAAACTCACAGAGATCTGCCTGCTCCTGCCCCAGAGTGCTGGGATCAAAGGTGTGCGCCACCACATCTGTGCTAATTTGATTTTGTGTTTAAGAGTGTTTTGCCGGGGGCTAGAGAGATAGCTCAGAGCATTGATTGGTCTTCCAGAGGTCCTGAGTTCAATTCCCAGTAACTACATGTTGGCTCACAGCCATCTGTAATGAGATCTAATACCCTCTTCTGGTGTATAGGCAACCATGCAGACAGAACACTATATTTGTAATAAATAAATAAAATCTTAAAAAAAAAAAAAAGAGTGTTCTGCCAAGCCAGGCGGTGGTGGCAAGAGCCTTTAATCCCAGCACTCTGGAGGCAGAGGCAGAGGCAGGCAGATTTCCCAAGTTCAAGGCCAGCATGGTCTACAGAGTGAGTTCCAGGATAGCCAGGGCTACACAGAGAAATCCTGTTTCAAAACCAAATGAAACAAAACAACAGAAAAAGAAAGAAAGAAAGAGAGAGAGAGAGAGAGAGAGAGAGAGAGAGAGAGAGAGAGAGAGAAAGAAAATGAGGGGCAGGAGAGATGAGATAGCTCAGTGGTTAAGAACACTGGCTTCTTTTCCAGAGGACTGAGGTTCAATTCCCAGCACTCACATGGCAGCTCACAACTGTCTGTAACTCCAATTCTAGGGGCCCCGACACCATAGCAAAACACCAATGTACATTGAAAAAAAAAGAAAGAAAGAAAGAAAATGAAAAAATAAAAAGACTATCCAGAGGTGGTTCAGTGGTTAAGAGCATTTGCTGTCATATCTGATGACCTAAGCTGGACCCCCGAACCCACAGGTGACAAGGAAACTGACTCCTGGGAAAGAGGGTTTGCGTGCACAGAGAAGCTTCTTTGAGCTGCCGAGGCGCTAACAATGGACACACAGAAAGACATTCAGCCCCCAAAGCAGCAGCCGATGATATAGATTTGTGGAGAGTGTCACACCGAAAATGAAATAAAGTCCAGGGATCCAATCAGATGCAGAGAATGTGGATACAGAATAATGTACAAGAGGAGGACTAAAAGTTGGTGGTCTTTGATGAAAAGTGGGAATTCAGGAGTGTCTTCATTCATACATTTGCCCCATTGATGTTTCTCTTACGGCTTTTGACTTAGCTTACTTAGGACTACAACTGTAAACCTCTGGTTTCATTTTAGAAATGTGATTGTATTTTGATACTTTGTATAAAGGAATTTTTGGTTTAAAAAAAAGAAAACTGACCCCTGACTTTCCGTCCTGTCCTGCGTTGGTGCACTATAGCACACACGCACCCCCTCAACACTACGACCACATACATAAACAAGGCAGTCTAAAAAAAAAAAAAAAAAAAAAAAAAAGAAGAAGAAAAACTGTCAATAGGTAAACACATAAAAAGAAGGCCCCTTGCTTTGTCTCGGGGGGGGGGGGGGGGTCCTGAATCTTAAGACCTCCACCATGCTGTTGCATTAATACGCATCTTGCCGAGAGGGTGGGTCCACTCTGTGCCTCTCCCTCCCCATCCCCCTCTCCCTCCTCTTTCTCCCTTCTTAAAGGCTAATTCATATAAAATAACCAAATTAAGTAATCAGTGGAAATGGAGGGGCTGTTGTAATCCCCCCACCCAGGGCAGGGACCTGGGTGTACAACCCAGGGCCTCCTGCCTCCCACAGGCCATCCTACACCATCTCTCAGCTCTGAACACCCCCAGAACATCAGGTGCCTTGAGCGTGCCGTTTGGGTTCCTGTCCTGACTTCCTCCAATGATGAACAGTGATGTGCAAGTGTAAGCAGAATAAACTCTTTCCTCCCCAAGTTACTTTTGGTCACAGTGTTTCACCACAGCAATAGAGACCCTAACTAATATGTCTAAAGTCACATTGGCTCTGTGGCCCCAGGAAGGTGACATGCCAGCCTCAAGAGGTAGCACAGCTGGGCGGTGGTGGCTCGCACCTTTAATCCCAGCACTTGGGAGGCAGAGGCAGGCAGATCTCTGTGAGTTCGAGGCCAGCCTGGTCTCCAAAGCGAGTTCCAGGACAGGCACCAAAACTATACAGAGAAACCCTGTCAGAAAAAAAAAAAAAAAAAAAAAAAGGTAGCCCAATGCCTCAGGTTGTTCTCTGTATTGTCATAAACACCATAACCAAAAGTAACTTGGGGAGGGACTGTTGGGTGGTTTCACATCAACTTGACACAAGCTAGAGTCGTCTGAAAGGAGGGAACCTCAATTGAGAAGATGCCTCCATAAGACCTGGCGGTAGGGGGCTGGAGAGATGGCTCAGCGGTTAAGAGCACTGGCTGCTTTTCTGGAGGTCCTGGGTTCAATTCCCAGCACCCACATGGCAGCCCACAACTGTCTGTAACTCCAGTTCTAGGGGATCTGACACTCTCACACCAATGTACATTAAAAAAAAAAAATACTTAGCCGTAGGACATTTCTTTTTTTTCTTTTTTTTTTTTTTAAAAAGATTTTATTTTATTTATTATGTATACAGTGTTCTGCCTGCATGTGTCTTTGCAGGCCAGAAGAGGGCACCAGATCTACTTGCGGGTGGTTGTGAGCCACCATGTGGTTGCTGGGAATTGAACTCAGGACCTCTGGAAGAGCAGTCAGTGCTCTTAACCTCTGAGCCATCTCTCCAGCCCCCGACATTTCTTAATTAATGATTGATGGGGGAGGGCCCAGCCCACTGTGGGTGGTGCCATCCCTGGGCTGCTGGTCCTGGGTTCTATAAGAAAGCAGGTTGAGGGAGCAGGGTATTGCTGTGACTGCCCTGACACATGTTGTTTTGGGGAGGATTGTGGAAGGACTTGGAACTCTGTGCAAGAAAAGCCATTGAGTGTTGAGACCTCAGTGACCTGTTCTATAAGAGCTTGGAAGACAAGAACGTCAAAGGTGCCGGGCGGTGGGGGAGCACGCCTTTAATCCCAGCACTCAGGAGGCAGAGGCAGGAGGATCTCTGTGAGTTTGAGGCCAGCCTGGTCTACAGAGTGAGTTCCAGGACAGACAGGGCTACACAGAGAAACCCTGTCTCAAAAAACCAAAACCAAGAGAGAGACAGAGAGACAGACAGAGACAGAGAGAGAGAGAGAGACAGAGAGAGAGAGAGAGAGAGAGAGAGAGAGAGAGAGAGAGAGAGAGAGAAGCAGCAGCAGTGCTTCCTGGGAGAACATGTGTTCCAGAGGCTGCCAAGGTTGTACCTCATGTTGGCAGCTGAACTTGGTAGTGTTAGCATCACCCAGGTGGTACTGGTTTTGAAGGCCTGAAGGGGTCATGGAGAGCAGCTGAGGCTTGGCACTGGGAGAGGCCAGGAGAGGCCACTGGTGAAGGTGCAGCCTCAGTGGCAGCTGAAGACCCAGGACAGAAGGGGTCAGGGCAGAGAAGTTGAAGCTTGGCACCATGAAGACAGCCTATGAGAAGCTATTGGTGAAAGTGCAGCCAGGTTGCCATAGATGACCCCAGCATTTTGGGGATGCCAGTACCATGGATGACCACCAAGAACAGTAGCAGCAGTGGAGTGGAGCCAGCTGGAACCTAGACGACAGACAAGCTGTGTGTGCTGCAGAGGGCGGAGCCAGAGAAGTGACCCAGGCCCCGTGGAGGAGCCCAGAAGATTGAGAGTGGATCCCAGGCGTTGGATATTGAGTTATTTACACAGCGCAATAACGAACAATGTTTCATTGAGGCAATAGGAAACACTAAGACAGGAAGGAAAGAGTTTATTTCAGATTATAGTTGTAACACATCATGAAGAAAAGTCAGGGCAGGAACCGAGTGGCAGGAACTGAAGCAGAGACCGTGCAGGAACACTGCTTACTGGCTGGCTCTCTCCGGCTTGTGCATTCACTACTGATGTTTTACAATCTTGCATCTAAGCTGTTAACGACCATTATGCAGGATACACAGACAAGGAACTTCCCTTAAGCATTCAGGAGGGTGAAACCCGACAGGGAATTAGCATAGGGAGGATATCAAGGTCAAGGTCAGCAAGCAAGGCAACAGTTACCCCAAATGGGGGCCAGGGCCCTACAGGTCCCCCCCCCCTTTTACTGAAAAATGAGCTTCTGACTTAGGTTGCATGGAACGTCAGCAGGTCACCTTATCCGTCATGGAGACGCCTGCCCAGGCCACACAGGCGCTCTGTCTTAGGTTGGTGAGCGCCCCCCAGGCACTGCCTGTCTCTGAATACTCATTATCATACAGGCTCAATCGTGTGTGAGCTGCAGAGTTAACTGCTGCCAAAGATCTCAAAGTGGCGCTAGGCTTGCAATCTGTGTGTTCGACACAGAAAAGACCAACAGAAGTCCTAACCCACTCATAGCCAGTAGGCTAAAGGTAACTGAGCCATTCCCTTCCTTAAGGAGCAGCCTGCTTTCTTATACAGCCCAGGACCGTCTGCCTAGTGGTAACACCACCCGCAGTGGCTGGGTATTCCCACATCAATCATTAATTAAGAAAATGATCACAGAGTCTTGCCAACAGGCCAATCCAATGGAGGCATTTTCTTAATTGAAGTCCCCTCTTCCCAGATGACCCTGGCTTGTGTCAAGTTGGAAAAAAACAAAAACGAAAACAAAAACAACAACTAACCAAGACATCCAGGCTGGCCTCGAACTTATTATGTAGCTGAGGTCATCACCTTGAACTTCTGATTCTCTTGTTTCCACTTTTCCCATGGCAGGTGAGTGCCACCACCATGCTTGGGTCTTCCGTGCTGGGGATCGAACCCAGGGCTTGGTGTATGCTAGGCAAGCGCTCTACCTACCTAGCTACGCCACCGTCCCCTAGGCAGCTTATGGTCAAGCACAAACACACACAGACCTCATCAGTAGCTCGACTGTGGGCGTTCGTAACCTCGGTGTCACCTAAGATCCTAGTCAGAGCGACGAACGAAAGGGCTTGTACTCAAGCCCTCGTAAGGCTTGCCCGTTGTACATGCCCCTTCTCACTGACGGAGCCATCTCGCTGGGCCACCGGTGGAGTTTTGTCCAGGCTGCCTCCATAGATCACAGGAAACACAGTGAAGGGACACCAGCCCACTGGAGCATGCAGCTCTGGCAGGCCTTGCCCCGCCCCCACTCCCTCTGCCTTGCTAAAAACAGATCACACTCCTCAAGCTAGCCACCAAGGTCTATCCCTTATTTGGCCTTCCTCCTCCGGAGGCTGACTACCAAGGTCCAGCTATCAAAGTACTGGAGCCCAGCCATCAAAAGTCCCCTTTGGCTGCCCTAATTAACATGCCCGGTTAAAACAATGCCTCTGAGTTCAAGGCCAGCCTGGTCTACAGAGAAAGTTCCAGGACCACACAGTGAAACCCTGTCTCGAAAACCCCAAAACCAAACCAAACCAACCAAATAAGTAAAATGAAAACCTCATCCTACCACGGGGTTTCCTCTTGTCCCTTTAATAAACCGCCATTTTTCCTATGTGACTCGTCTGTCTCCTCTCCATCCAGAGGCGGTCCTTTGTCCCCCTCTCCCTCATCCCCTGTCTCCTGTCTTTGTCCCTCTGGGGTAAATCTCCTTGGTGCTGAGGACTTGGTCTTGGAGTGGGGGGTCCTGATTGTTTTCTTCTCACACAGCCCCAAGGACTCCTCATCTTCCTGTGAATAGACCATTAGCAAGATGTGAAAATGGAAAACAATGCCACTGCTCTCACTGAAGATTTTGGTATTTGAAAATACATTTTCCCACTGCTGGGGGTGGGGTGGGCGTAGCTCAGTGGTAGAGAACTTGACCAACATGCACGAGGTCCTAGGTTCTACTCCCTATCTTGGGAAAAAGTAAAATACATTCTCCCCAGGTTTATGTCTATCTTAACTTGTAAATGGGATACACCCCCTCCCCACACACACCACAACTATTTTTGTGGTGCTGGGGATGGAATTTAGGGCCTCCTCCACGACAGTCCCTCACCCTCACTCTACCATTGAACTGTATCCCCAGCCTTTCACTGGAGGATTCTAGGCAAACCTCTCCCACTGAGGTATGCCACAGCCAACTCCACTAGGTGGATTCTAGTTACACTAAGTCACATACACACAGCTTTGGCTGTCCTGGAACTCACTCTGTAGACCAGGCTGGCCTGAACTCACAGAAATCTGCCTGCCTCTGCCTCCCGAGTGGTGGGATTAAAGGCGTGCGCCACCACCGCCTGGCTTTTTTTTTTTTTTTTTTTTTTTTTTGACAGAGGATCTTTGTAGCCCTGTCTGACCTGGACCTTGCTAGCTTCCAGCCTGATTTATTTGTCTATTTTAAAATATATTTCTCAGCTTTCAATTTCAAATATGGCAATATTCATTACCTTGCAGATCAAAAACTTCTGGAGTCTCATAAAAATACAAAGAAACTGGGCAAAAAGTGTGCGAAGTGCCGAGTTGTGCAGAATTTAGCTGCCTTGGAATATGAAGCATGCTGGGAATTTATTTGCTCCCAAAGCTACATGTGTCCTTAGACACACAACTCTACTCTCAGAGTCACAAACCTGTAGACACATGCTCCATTTCGGTGTGTGTGGTGTGTGTGTGTGTGTGTGTGTGTGTGTGTGTGTGTGTCCCCGTGTCCGTCCCATCTGTGACCCGGGAGGTCCTGCTGCAGCTGCCGAGCCTCCTAGCAGCTGTGTGTTCCAGCATTGGCTCCAAAGGAAGGTTTGAGAAATCCCGAGGGAGGGCCGGGGGCAGGGCCGGGGGCAGGGCTGGCAAAGGGAGGTGGGAAGGGAATGTGTGTGGGGGAGTCCTTCCCATCGCATTCCTCTCTCTTCCCAGCTTAGACTGACACGTGAGCAAGCAAGGCCGGGGCGGGGAGGAGCTGGGGCGTCAGTCCAGTTTCTGTGTTTCCGGCCTCCCGCTGGCAGAATTCTGCAGGAAGGTCTCAGCGTGGATGAGGCCCACCAGGGAAAGAGCAGGATGGGAGGTGGTGGCCTGAAAGGCCATGAGACTTCTCCCCGCTTCCGTCTTTCTGAGTCTGAGTCTCCCTATGCGTAGCCCTGGCTAGCCTGGAACTCGGTATGTGTAGACCAGGCTGGTCTCACACTCACAGAATTCCTCCTGTGCTGGGATTAAGGGCGTGCGTCACCACGTCTGTCAGATTCTTGAGATAGTTCAAAGGTATTGCTGGCGGGATTGGCTGGCGACTGGAGCTGGGTGTAGCAGAGCGCAGCACGGGGAGCTGGCGACAACTCGCAAGGCCTTTGCTGGGGAGGAGGAAGTTTGGTAGTGTAGTCGAAGTTCCGTCTGGGATCGCCAGAGGGCACCCGAAGGTCAGAGGACAGCTTCCAGCGTGGTATGCCAGGCAAGCTAGCCCAGGAGCTTCCGGGCGATTCCCGTCTCTGCCTGGCTTCTCGCAGTAGGGTCGCCGGGATTACAGGTTGCATTTGGCTTTGTTCATGGGTTCTGGGGATCAGGTTTTCAGGCTTGCATGCCTGGCAAACACTACTGGGATTAGAGGTGTGCTCCACCACACTGTATTGGGTCCTGGAGCTCGAACCCAGAGCTTCATGAACACAAGGCCAGTGCTCTAGCATCTGAGCATGCCAGTCCCTAGACTTATTATTTGTTGTTGTTGTTTTGAGACAGGAGCTCACTATGTCACCCTGGCTGGCCTTGAACTCACAGAGATCCACCTGCCTCTGCTTCCTGAATGATGGGATTACAGTTGTGTGTCACCACTGTGGTGATATATTGTGTATCAAATAAAGCTTGCCTGAGGACCAGAGGACACAGCCAGTCACTAGATTACAACATAGAGGCCAGACAGTGGTGGTGGTACACACCTTTAATCCTAGCACTCGGGAGGCAGAGATCCGTCTGGATCTGTGAGTTCAAAGCCACCCTGGACTATATGAGATTGATTCAGTCTAGGCGAGGAAACAGAGCCAGGCAGTGGTGGCAGACACCTTTAATTCCAGCACTTGAGATCTCATGCTTTTGCTACCAGTATTTGGAAAGCACATATGCCATTAATACCAGCACTAGGAAGGAAGTGAAATGGATGGGCAGAGAGAGGTATATAAGGCGTGAGGTATATAAGCCCCTTTTGGCTGAGGACTCAGAGGCTTGCAGTCAGAGGATCTGGAGATAGGATCTCGCCTTCCATATGGCCTGAGGATTCAGTAGTGGTGAGAAGTTTCTCTAGTGCCTTATTCCTTTGTCTCTCTGATCTTTCAGCATTTACCCCAATACCTGGCTCCGGGTTTTTATTATAAGACCCTGTAGGATTCATGCAACACACCACAGTCAAATTTATTGATTTTTAAATTTTTACTTATTAATTTCAATTTTATGCATTTGGGTGTTTTGCCTGTGAACCATTTGCATGCCCTCAGAGCCCAGAAGGCATTGAATCACCTGGATCTGGAGTTACAGACATCTGTGAGCTGCCATGTGGGTGCTGGGAATCCAACCTGGGTCCTCCAGAAGAGCAGCCAGTGCTCTGAACCAAGGAACCATGTCTCCAGATCTGAGGTTTATTTTTATTATTTTTATTTATGTATGCGTGTGTAAAAGTTTGTCACGTGCGCAATGCCTTCGGAGGCCAGGAGAAGGCATCAGATCCCCGCGGGGAAGTGAGCGCCCAGCATGGGTGCCAGGAACCTCAGGTCTTCTGCAAGAACAGCAAGTGCTTCTTACCTCCGAGAGGCCTCTCCAGCCTCGACTGATTGATTGTATATGTGTGTACAAGTCAGAGGGAGTCCATTCCATCGTCTACCACGTGGGTCCTAGGGACTGAACTCAGGATGTCAGGAGGATTGGCAAGCACTTTCACCTGCTGATCAATAACTAACCCTCTGGTTGCTATTTTTTGAGACAAAGTTTTGTGTAACCAAAGCTGGCCTCAAATTGATGCTCCTCCTGCCCAGCCTCCCCAGTGCCAAGATTACAGACGCCTGGCACCCGGCGCTCAGCCTTAATTTATTAATTTCCTTTGTCTATAAAGCTCCGTGTGGCCTGGCCCCTGACCTCCCGTCGTTAACCAAGTGGCAGGTAGTAGGGTGGGGGGTAGGGGGTGATGGTGGTGGTGGATGGATGAATTGTCCAACTGAGAAAGGGGGAATGACAGTAGTCATCCCCCTCCTCGGATGCCACGTGAGACACTTTGATTCTAGGCCCAGTTTTTAGAACATGCTTCCTCCCAGGCTCCCAGACCCAGGTCACTTCTTCAGATGCCGCTTTCTTCACAGAAAGTCCCCAACCTTGACTTCAGTACTCCGCACGCAGCAGGGCAGGACAATGCTCTGCTGACCCCTGGTGGCCACAGGGAACAAGGCAACTCATTCTCTGCAGGCTCGGACTGATGCCAATCCTGGCATCTCCTGCACCGGTTCTTACAGGTGCATGCGATTGATACTCAACGGAGTCTGTTGCTTGGACCTTCAAGATGCGCAGAACCCCATTTCTCCTTTCAATGCTCACATTCCCACTGTGTGCTAATTCAGTCAGCTCTCAGCTCAGCACCCCAGGCTGGGATTCACTCAAATCTTCTCCGGCTTGGGCTCTGATATTCTCTATCCCTGGTTACTGACGTTCTTAGTTATTTTTGAGATCAGGTTTCAAATTGCCCTTAAACTCAGAGTCCTCCTGCCTCAGCCTTTTGATTGTGGGGATTATGGGCATAAGCTTCCATATTTGGTTTAAGACTGTGCTGTTCATTATGGAATATTTTGGCACTTCTTTGCTGTGCTGAGGATTGAACCCATAGCCTTCTTTCTGCCTTGTGCATGCTAGGCAAACTCTACTACCGAGCTAGACCCCTAGCCCCTCACTTGGGGATTCTAGGTATATGCTCTACCATTTAACATCCCCAGCCCTTTCTATTACTTTTTATTGGGAGACACAGTCTTGTTAAGTCCCAAGCAGGCCTGGAAAAGGTACTTCTCTTGTCTCAGCCCGAGTAGCTAGGCTGACTGGCCTGTAACATCAGGCTTGGCTATTTTTCTTTTCATGGATTTATTTTAAAATCATGTGTATGTTACATGTGAGTACAGGAGCTGATGGAGGACAGAAGAGCAAGAACCGGTAGTTAGCAGCCTGCTGTAGGTGCTGGAAACTGAACTCGGGTCCTCTGCAAGAGCAGTCTATGCTCTTAACCACTGAGCCATCTCTCTGGCCCCGATTGTGTGTTCTTTCTTCTCCTGGTCCCTTCCTCTTCACTTCCCCATGGAGGCCTTCTTGAAGGCCCACTGGTCTGCTTGGTCACAGCAGGCATACACACAGCTGGAGTTGCAGCTGACATGGAGGCTTGCTTCTTCCATTGGGAGTGGGCTCTGGGTAGGCAGAGCTGTGCCTGTGCTCCCTGGGGCCTGGCACATACATGCTCTGGGATTCTGGATTAAATGGGTGGAGACTACCTAAATAATCCTAAGTCAAGTACATTAGAGAAGCTTCCCAGCCAGGGGTGGGTGAGTTGCCTACCTGCAATCCCAGAACCTGGGAAGGTAGAGGCAGGAGAATCAATTCAAGGTTACTTTAAGATATATATTGAGATCCTGGCCAACATGGGCTCTACCAGATTAAAAAACAAAAAGAACTCGTGGGAATCACTTCTCTCCTTCCACTGTGAGTGTCCCAAGGATCAAACGCAGGTCCTCAGGGCTTGGTGGTAAAATGCCTTTACCCTATGAGCCACTTCACCAGCCTGGACTAAGGTGAGGGCATTCTGGATGAGCAGACAAGCCACAGACATGCCTCCAGAACTCTGGACTAAAGTGAGGGCATTCTGGATGAGCAGACAAGCCACAGACATGCCTCCAGAACTCTGGACTCGGGTGAGTGGTGCCTTACACCTGTCACCTCAGTACTCAGGAAGCTGAGGCAGGAGGGTTGCATGGAATACAGAAATCTAGGCTACTATTATATCTTGGGGCTGGAGATGGTTTAGTGGCCCAGAGTGCTTATACAGAAGATCAGAATCCTCTTCCCAGCACCTATGTGAGACAGCTTAACGACTCTTCCAGTTCCAGGGGATCCTATGCCCTCTTCTGGATTCCACAGGTACTGCATTTACCCACAAACATTTGTATAAAAATCTTTCATATCATGTCTCAAAAAACTAAAACTTAGAGCCGGGCGGTGGTGGCGCACGCCTTTAATCCCAGCACTCGGGAGGCAGAGCCAGGCGGATCTCTGTGAGTTCGAAGCCAGCCTGGGCTACCAAGTGAGTTCCAGGAAAGGCGCAAAGCTACACAGAGAAACCCTGTCTCGAAAAACCAAAAAAAAAAAAAAAAAAAAAAACCACCTAAAACTTAGGGCTGGAGAGATGACTCAGGGGTTAAGAAAGCTTGCTACTTTTGCAGAGGACCCAAGTTCAGTTTATCAGGTAGCTCACAACTGCTTGTAACTCACACTTAGCAGAGGTAATGGCTAGGTTGGTTGGTTGGAGGCTGCCTGAAGGTGTCTCCCCATCTGATGGTGGGACCATGTCTGTTATGGTCACAAGGCTGAGGAGAGACATCTTGTATGAAAAGTTTCTGAGCCCCTGCCATAGGAAAAACCAAGTTGAGCAGTGGTAGCTCACATCTTTAATGCCAGCACTCAGGAGGCAGAGGCAGATGGATCTGAGTTCAAGGCCAGCATGGACTACAGACTTCCAGGACAGCCAGGAATTACAGAGAAACCCTGTCTCAAGAACAAAAACCAAACCAAACAAAAAACAACCAAAAAACACAAAACCCTAAAACCTAAAAAAACCAACCAAACAACAACAAAACCCCAAAACCCCAAACAAAACCCACCCCACCCAAAACCAAACCACTGGTCTCTGAGTAGCACCTGGGAGGTAGAGATCACACAACTAACAAGTAAGGTAGATCCAGCATGGATGATTGTGTGTGCACATGGGCACACACACACACACAACAGGGTCCCCCTCTACAGCCCAAGCTGACCTTACTTGCAATCCTCCTGCCTCAGTACACCCAGTCCTAGGATTACAGGGGTGGGTGGGAATGCTTTTGGTGGTGGTTTCTTTGGAAGGCGGCCACACCTGCCCTTGTAGATGGTTTAACTGGCTGACTCCATGGACTGGCATCTCACCTAGGCCAGTGGGGGGGCCAACCTTCAGACTTCCGTCCTGGGGACACTGGTGCAGAGGGTGACTGGAGGACAGGTTGTCCCTAGCTGACCCCCAGGCTGCGCTGGAGACTGCAGCCCCTTCATATCTCTCAGGCCTGTGTTTTTATTTTTTATTTTAACAAGATTGATTTATTAACTATGGTACATATCACATAAGGCCTTTTCATTTTTTTACACCATTCCCATTGAGACAAGTACAATACTTTGTGGCAAATACATGATTTTAAAAAACAAAACCAAACAAAAACACCTCTGTCAGAGAGGCCTTGGCTGCCAGGACGGCCGCCCATGCACTAAACAGGCAGGAGCCTCGGAAACCCAGGACTTGTTTAAAAAAAAAAAAAAAAAAAAAAAAAGGCCTGGCAATGAGGCAGACATTCCCGCCGCCGCCGCCGCCTAGAGAGGTCCTGGCTCGAGCTGCCACGACACAGCAAATCACTGTCACACTCGCTTTACAGACAGGTTTCCACTTTTGCTGCAAAACACAAGTTTGGGCCCACGGCCAGACTACTAATACACTTCAATACCATTCAGGTTCCTGTTCGTTCTCAGGAAACAAAATATTTGTTAATCCAACACATCTAAAGATCATAAAACATGTGAAAATACAAGTACCAGAAAAAGGAGCCGACAGCAGCACTATTCCAAATTTTCAAACAAGTTTTATTCCCATACAATCCCGAGACGTTTCCTTTGCTTAAAATGTACACAGGGAACATGATTCTTTAATGTGAACAATAACTTATGTCCTGGCTCCACTACTTGGGTGGCTTCATGGCTGGGGTGGAAGGAAAGGGACCATCTAGGCCTCTAGCCCTGACCTCTCTGTGGCATCCTTAGCTGGCACAGCCCCCGCCCCTCCCATGCACATGTGGTGGATGTGGAATGGAGAACCACCCCTCCTGGACCTGCCATCTGTAGATGACCTTGGAGAAGGAGAGCTGCAGCTGGCCCACTGTGAAGTCTTAGAGTCCGGGGGCAGAGTACAAGGTACCCCGTGGGGTCCTCACTCAAGGGGGTGCAGGCACAGATCACAAGAGGGCTCACCCCACGTAGTGGTAGACAGTGTGAAGGTTCTGGAAGTCTGTTGCTGTCGCCGCCTGCCTCTCCTGGGGAAAATGGAGAGCACAGGGACAGACACAGCACCAGACCTTCCCATGTCCCTTCAAAGGCCGAGATGCGAAGGGTGAGACAGTGCAGGTCTGTCTACCACCCAATGAATGTGCAGCACAAAACCCAGCCCTGGGAGCTCTGGTGGTGTTGGGTGGCACTAGGCTGATGTCACCTCCAGGGCTGCTTTCCAGGTAGGGCAGCAGCTGACCTGGTCACCCACCCAAGCCCTGAGTGCTCTCTCTTCTGTAGGGCCCCAGGACGCCTTGCCATGGTCACTCAGTGCCTCAAGCAGCAGGAGTAAAGTGCTCCGGCCTGGTGTTTAAGGTGAGGATCCAGGCGGGGCTCTACTGGCCGTGTACCTGCCTCTCAGTCCGCCCCTCAGTGCTGACATTACATACAGGCACATGCAGCAGCCTCAGACAGGTGGCCTGGGTCGGAACTCTGTTCATCTCCTTCAAGACCCAACACAGAAGCTACTGAACGGAAGCCATTTCAATAGCATGGGGCTCAGGGCGTGAAGTCAGGGCTGGGGACTGTCTTTGACCTTGGTGAACACAACACACATTATGTTCCTGCTGACCCCAGGCCTACAGCACCCAACACAGACCTTCAGGAGGGAAACCAGTTACGTAGACCACGTGTGTACCTTGGGTTTGGTCTGGTCTTGGAGATTACACTTTGCAGGGGCAGCGTAGTGTCTGCAAGCACCTTAGGTTGCCAAGTACTAGACAGGGAGACAGCCAGCTTCTCTAGGGCAGGACCCTTGGCCAAGGGCCGGTCATCCTGCCCTACAGAGGACAAGGCAGGGTGGGAGTCCACCCGGGGACCCTGGGAACACCCCACATGCTATTTCTAAAGTGCAACGGTAAGACCCAGGGCAGTGCTGTGCGACCCGTGCCTCCTACGCCCAGGGAACCTTAGTGTCAGGTTTCATGGCCCAGTGCTAAGATTAAAGGAGGAGGCAGAGGCAGGAGCCGACTAGGGCTGCCCCATCAGGAGCAGAGTGGGGAGGCTGCTGGGGTAGGGCGGGGTGGTGACAAGCCAGGCATGGTGCCTCTGCCTGGGAACAAGATCCTCTGCATGTAACCAGACGCTCCTTTCTGGAAGGTGCCATACCTGCCCATGTCCCAGATACCCTTGCTGGTCACATCTACAGCATGGGATGAAATGACCCCACTTCAACACCAAGCATGCCAACCTGGGTGCTGCTGTGTGTACACACCTGCAGTGTTTCTATGTAGTGTTTCTATAGTGTGCTGGTTAGCAGTAGGGGTAGGGACCTCGCCAACAATCCCTCCAAAGGCTCTGTCTTCTCCGGGGGTGGGTCTATGGGGGCCCAGGGGGTTTGCAGTCACTGCCCAGGTGTCCTTCCTTTGCTGTTACACACAGACAAGGGGGCTTTTTACCCAGTGGCCACCTGGCAGGCGGAAGTGGAGACTTGAGGTCTGTTTTCTTCCCGTGCTTTCTGCCTTTCTGTCTCTGTGGGGGGGGGGGGGGGTCCATCTTTCTTCCAGTGTTCCTTTGCTGCACAGAATGGATCAGAAGCCTGGGAAGGGGTTGGAGGGAAAGCCACGCACTAGGTCTAGGCACAAAGCTCTCGTCTTGCTGTGCTGATGGGCCATGCCAGTGCCCCAGCGTGGACTGTGGGGTAGCGGAGCCAGAGCCCACGTTTCCAAGGACCCCTTTGCAGGTGTGTGTAGGTACAGAAAATGAGAGAGGACAAACTGTGAAGTGTCGTCCTCTTTAGAGGGGCCAGCCCTGCTGGGGTATAACCTCTGCCCCTGGCAGAGGCTGGGTGCTGTCCCGACGTTGGGGCCCTGACGCTGGTGCAGGCAGACAGGCTGGGCAAGGGGTCCAGGGAGCAGTGCGGGTGCTGGGCCACTGAATGGTCAGTTCAGTCCTCAGAGTGGCCAGGCCAAGGGCAGGGCCCCACAGCCTGCCACAGCCAGTGCCGGGTGAAGAGCAGGCTGCAGGGTGCTCGACTGCCCAGCCATGGTGGACCCTGGCTAGTGACACCACTGAAGTCTTAAAAAGGCGCTTGGCTGCGACCTCCACCCCCGAGGACCTGATTTTGTTCAAGGCCAAGTGCCACCCTGTCAAGAAGACAACTGGTTTTCTTGCCTCCTGGACTGTGGTGGCTCACAGCGTGTGCTCGGCTTGGAGCTGAGAGGAGAGCAGTGGCTGCATTGGGGACTGAGGGGTTGGAGGAGGTGACTGGGGAGGCGACGGCTGACTGGTAGCAGGTGTAGAGGTGAGGAAGGGGACAGTGGGAGCCACAGCTGACGGGGAGCCAGGTGCAGCCCCTGGAGGCTCGCTGATGGGCCGGTTGTAGAAGAAGAAGGGGCACTGCTGGATGAAGAGCTCGATGATGGTTTGGTAGGAGCGTGTGGCTGTGAGCGCGTCCATGCTGCTGAAGTCGGGCCGCATCAGGGTGGGCCAGAAGCAGATGGACAGGTTTTCACTGGTCATAAGATTCACCTTGTTGTTGTGGCTGACTCTGTAGGTGACAGCACAGCCAGGTCAGATCTGCACAGGGCTTCCCTGCCTCCTAGCCCTTGGCCTGATCCTGCCACTAGCTCTAAGGAGCTGCAGGGTCCAGAGGTTGAGGACACATGGAGGCCGGCCCCACATGCTCCTGGAAGGTGCAGTGCACAGACCATCAACCAGAGTGGTGGTGATGTTTGGGATGAGCAGGGAGTTAGTGCATGGTTCCAAAAACTACCGTCTGCCAACAGGCTCACCATGAGCGGACAAACCTTCTGTTCCCAGGCCCCTCCTGATATGTGTTCTGCCTCACACCAGTCCACCGGAGACATGGACAAGGAGCAGCTGTGAGAAGCTCTTGAAATTTTTGCTTCTGTGAAGTTTCTAAAGGCAATAGCACCTGCCAGAACGGCGCCCCCCCCACCCCCATGGGCTTGGAGTCTGAGCCAGAATGGAAACTAAGGATGCCAAGGGCCCCAGCTATGCCACTGGCCACTGCAGCAGAGGGTGGGCCCTGCTGGCCTTCTCCCTCAGTTAACTAACTCAAGATGCCTGTTTATTACAGGAGGGAAACCACCCAGCAGCATGGAACCTACTTGTTCAGGTGGGAGATGACGTATTTGAAGACTTCGTGGTTTTCCTTTGGGAATTTCTTCAGCACCTCCTTAAGGGCATGTAACTTCTGTTCTCGGTCGTTGATTTCTGAGAGAGAAAACCAAAGGCTTTCAGGGCTGCGTTTGGTGAGTGTTCTGGAGGTGTAAAGTAGCTGTGAAGCAGCAGGTAGATGTGTGGCTGGCGGCCACCCCAGGTGTACTTTCTGACAGCTCTATCCCACCCTTATGCCCAGAGCCTGCATCCATGGCTGCACACCTGGACTGGGGTCCAGGCCACTTCTATGTCCCAGGCCTCTACTGAAGGACAGTACTGTATGCCTGGGCTTCCTGCCCCCCTTCTGCCCCCCAAGATGAACCATCCACAGACTCTACCATAAAGAACACCATTCTTTGCTCATCGGTTGCCCCTGGAGACAGGCACCCCGATGCAGAAAGACTGTTTGCTTCCTGGCCAGACGGGAGGAGGGTACTGTCACCCACCCACACTGACAGACCATGGAAGGAGGGGTCTGCCACAAGACCGGGGCTCTGTCCTTCCCTGCAGACATGAGGAGCTTTGCACATGGTGCTGTGGAGGGGTGGACGCAGACAGTGGGCGATTCTTATGCAGCTCATCAAAGGGACCACATGCCCCTGTTCTTACTGCCGCCCACTGTGCCCACTGAGGATTCAATGTGCTGTGACAGGAAGCATGTCATCCATGCCACACCAGGTCAGTCATCTCTACAATCTGCACTGTTCTGAGGATAGGAAACAAGGGAACAGACAGAAACTCTGTGGAACAAGGATCTGAACTGACCAGCTGCGGAACTGAGCTGAGTTTGGCGCATTCTGACAGGGAGGCAAAAATGGTCCAGACTCCATCCAGAGTGACACCTGGTCAACCCAGTTCCTCTGCACATGGAAAGACATCTTTGTGGCCACTGAAGTATGGGGGGGCAGTGGCTAGTAGAGTGGCTTATGGGTAAAAGGCACCATCTGCTAAGTCTGATGACCTGAGCTGGGACTCACAGGGTAGAAAAAACTGACTCCTATAATACATCTGGTGACCTCCACTTGCACGAACATGCCTAAACACATACACGAGCCCTTAAGACAAAACAAAAACAGACTACAATGGCCTTAGTTTGTTTGGGGCACTGTCTCCTTGGACACTGATCAAACTCCTGGTGGTTCAGAGACTCTCGCACTACGGCTCCTGGTGAAGGTCATGTAGGCACGTGGTTTGCATCTGTAATCCCAGCCCTTGGAAAGCTGAAGTAGGAGGACTTCATTTGAAGTCAGCCTAGGCTATAGAATGAAACCCTGTCTTAACAACAACAACTAATATAACAAAAATGATTAAAAATAGGGTAAGAAACCCATCCCTAACCCAGAAGCCATTTCCAACTGATTAACTGCTCACAAATGAAAAACAGGTTTTCTCTCCTGGCGTCTCAGTGGGTGTACAATCCACTCTTCAGAGCAGACCCCACGCCCAGCAGCAGACGGTTAACACAAAATGAACTCAATGGCATTTTTGGAGGTTCTCTCTCGATGCTTTGTCAGCCCCACCTGACCCCACCAAGTGCTCTCCACATATATGGTGGTTTCTCATTCTGTGTTGTTTGTTTTGTCCTGTTCTGGTCTGTTTTTATTGTAGATTATTATTTTTTAGATGCTTGTTTGTTTTCTAATGAAAGAAAGGGTGAAGAAGTGGGGAAGAGAAACTATAATTAAAATATTGTATTAAAAACAAAATCTGGCCGGGTGGTGGTGGCGCCCGCCTTTAATCCCAGCACTCGGGAGGCAGAGCCAGGCGGATCTCTGTGAGTTCGAGGCCAGCCTGGGCTACCAAGTGAGTTCCAGGAAAGGCGCAAAGCTACACAGAGAAACCCTGTCTCGAAAAAACAAAACAAAACAAAACAAAACAAAAAAACACAACAACAACAACAACAAAAAACAAAAAAACAAAAACAAAAACAAAACCTGACTGGGCGGTGGTGGCACATACCATTAATCCCAGCACTCAGGAGACAGAGGCAGGGGTATCTCTTTGAGTTTGAGGCCAGCCTGGTCTACACAGTGAGTTAGTGAGTTCCAGGGCAGCCTGAGCTACATAGTGAGGCCCTGTCTCAAAACAAAACAAAAGAAATCTGTTTTCAGTTAAAATAAATAGGGTAAGGCCATGGTTTCCTGGTTGGGAACCTTACAGTGGAGGACATGCCAGGAGGCCGTAACTGGGTGAGTCACCCAGGAGTGTGGTGCAAACTGGCTACAGTTCAGAGCCCAAATCTGACTCAAACCCTGGCCTGGATGCCAATCCTGTCTCAAGCACCCAGAAGCTGTGAACCTGGGCTAGTGACTCAGAAATGGGTCCATGCGAAGGGCCTAGAGCTACTCTGACCTGCAGGGAACCTGAGCAATGGGGGCTGTCTGCCTGTCGGATGGGTGAAGCCACAGGGACTGCAGTGAACTAGTCAGTGCTGGTTTCTAACCCAAGAGCTGTTTCAATGGCTCTGCCTCCACGGCTGATCTGCAGCCCCGAGTTTAAAATCATTTGCTGCGGTGTTTCAGCAAGCAGTCTGTTTAGCAGAAGGCAGCCACGGGAGGGAGGATGGGTGATTGACTACAGAAGAATGCATGAGAACCACGAGCACGGCTCTCTCTCACTTACTAGAATGAGTGCACCCCTTCCTTTCGGACGCAAGCATGCCTAGGTCCCTGTAGGTACCCTGTGACACAGACACAGCTGTGTCTCTTTTCATCGGGCACCTGGGTAGCAGCAGTGATGGGTGTTTCCTTTCCTTCTTCCCTGGGGTAGTGACGGAGCCGTTCTGACACTCATTTATGCCCCTCCCTGGGAAAGCTCACCCTCCTGCGGCCTCTTGAGTCACATGCCCAAGAGAGGCCTAGATGGTTCCTGACCTGTACTCCTTCTCCCTTCCCACCTGATTCTTTGCCGGGTCCCTGCATTCATTAACACTGAGGAGCACCAAGTGTCTGGTGGGAGGACCACAAAGGGAGCTAAAGATCTTCCTTGCCAAGTCTGGCCCTGGGCCTATGACACTAAAGCAAGGCTGATTTGCCCCTTCTAAGGTGCTGGGGATGGAACCGAGGACCTCGCACATGCTAGGCAAGTGGTGTACCACTAAGCCGGATCCCACTCCACCACTGCCCTTTTTAATTTGGCCCATACCCTCCTCAGTCAGTACCTAGCATGAAACTCCTCCTGTGGAGGCAGCTCACACCTAACCATATCCAATCAGAATGAAGCTGGTTTGAGCTGTAACTGTCATGCCACTATTGTAGCAACAGACACACCTTGCCAGGCAGGATGGAACTGTAATATGCAGGGTTGAATCCTAGGTGAAACTATTGGTATCTTTCTCCCACAGCAGCCTGCACAGCACCTTTAGCACTACGTAGACTAGCCAGCAGGGAGTTTTCTGCTCAGCTGAGATTCAGCAGCAGGATCTTGTTGAGCCACGTGGGCAATGAAGCATCATGGTGATATCCTGTGGGGTTCTGGGTGCCTCCCTGACCACTAACTGGTAGGGAGGAATCCCATGACTGGCAATGAGATTTCATTTAGTGCCCTGTCTTCTGGGAGACAGAGGATGCGTCTCTCTGCAGGTGTTACAGTGCCCTCAGGACCAGGTGCTTTCTGTGCAATCCTCAGCAGGCATCCAGGCAGAAAGTGAGGCTGGACCTCAGCCCTGCTCTCTGCTCCAGACCCCGTCATGTCTTGGAGCCAGTGAAAGGAATGGACTGGAGCTGTGAGCAGGCACTCAGGGGCCAGATGAACCAAGGTGAAGTCTACATACACACGATGCAGCTGCTAACAGTTGAGTCCTCAGGAGCCCATAAAGAAGAGGAGGGGAAGTCAGGACTATCGGGGACCTTACAAAGACCCTCAGTGTACACAAACCAGGGCTCTAAAAGGTAAAAGAACCAGCTGTAGTGGCACACACTTGAAATTCCTGCACTGGAGAAGCTGGGACAGGAGAATCTAGAATTTGAGGGCAGCTTGAACTATAGAATAAGACCTTGCGTCAGGGGGAAGAAAAAAAAAAAAATCAAACAAACAAAAACCCAAACTAGCCGGGCAGTGCTGGTGCACACCTTTAATCTAGCACTCAGGAGGCAGAGGCAGACGGATCTCTGAGTTTGAGGCCAGCCTGGGCTACAGATTGAGTGCCAGGACAGTCAGGGCTACACAGAGAAACCAAACCAAACCAAACCAAACCACCACCACCACCACAACCCCAAACTAATGAAAAAAGGTACAAGAACTTGCTCTGGTCACAAATCCTGGCAAGGACTCTGATCCTGCTGTCCACCGTCCCTACCCTGGCTGCTTACTGCCATCCGAGGTTCCCCTCAGTGCCGAGTGGAGGTTGCTGACCCTCTGCATGCTTGTGCTCCTGGAAAAGGAGAAGGCTGGGCAGAGGCAGGCAGGCCCAGGTGTGTCTCCATCTTCTCCCATGTGGCACACAAGGATATGACTAAGGCCAGGCCGGGGCTGCCCTCTGCTTGGCTTGGAATGGAAATTTCAGACTATTCTGGAGGCATGATCATGCAGCAAGCTGGGCAGTGTCCCTTCTCCACCAGACTGCAGTTGAACATATTCTGTCTGTCACTGTCACGTGTCTCTGTCCACACAGGGCCTCACATATGTATGTGATTGTAGTGGGGACACAGCATCTCTGAGCAGCTATGTGGACAGACAAGAGAAGGCAATATCCTGAGGTAGTATGGGAACAAGAGTCTACAGGGTAGTGAGGGCCATCTACCCACAACCTGGGCTGCCTCATCTGCCCAGTGGGAAAGGTAGATGAGAAGCCTGCACTGAGAACAACTTCCCTTGGATGACTACACACCGGCAGCTATGGGTCCTTGGCCTGGAATCCTGTACTCAAGGTGGACCTAGCTCTAGGACTCCTGTCAGGAGAAGCCACAGGCAGCTTGTGGAGACCAGATGTACTAGAGGGACTCTGGACAGGGAAGGGATTGGTGGAGCTGGTGGTGGAGAAGAGGAGAGGAAAACATGCAGGCTGGGAACAGTTCCAGTTGGAATGAGGCGTTGGGGAAGAGAGTAACACAAAGGCCTCACTTGCTGCCTTACAACTCTAGCCCCACCTGAAGCCATAGCTCATGATCCTTCCTCCTCACTACTCCCTGCCTCTCCCCCATCATGGGGCTTTCTGCACTTGCAGCTCAGCTTGCTTGAATCTATCTACAGAAAACACCAGCTTCCACCCAGGGAAAGCAGGGACTCAAGTTCCAGCTTGCCAGTTCCCAGCCGTGTGACCTGGGCCTCCAGCCAAACTGTGTCACTCTGAGAGCCTCAGGCTCCTCTGTACCACGAAGAGACAATCCTCTACCTCACTGGTGATTAAGAACACACACCAATACCCAGCAGAGCCTGCTGCACACAGCAAGCAACAATCTGTGAGCTCTGCTGGTGCTTGAGTCTGCACGTTACCTTGACTAAGCTGGGAAGACAACTAGCAAATAAACACACAGATTCCACTTGGTGGGCACTCTTCAGTGGTGCTCACTGAATTTCAATATTGTGAAATTCTGATGCTTACACAACAATCAGACAATGACCTTGATATCTGTTGTGATGGGATGTGGAACTGCATGCAAGCCTGAATACACAGACACAGACACTCTGAGGCAGTAAGTGAAAAGAGCTGGTCAAGTTGCTGTTGCCATGGAAACTTGCGCTTCACTAGGGCATGGCAATCTTCCTCCTACCATGTCCCTCGACACAACTTTTGTATTGCCTGGTGTCTGACTCAGCTAAGTCCACCTTGATCCACTGAGCCCCGTGCTCCACTTGCTGCTTCGGCTGCGAAGTGCCATGTCAGCGGCATCCCCTCCTCCCTACCCTCTTCTGTCAGGCTGTCAAGAAAGGACAGACAAGAGGCGGCCCAGCTGACTAGCAGGGCCCAGAAAGCATACAATGGAGAGGAAGCTATGAGACTCCACCCTTCCCAGGCTGCTGCAGCCACCTTCTGAGCTGTGGGAACCTACAGAGTGGGTGGCAGAAGCGATGGGAGGAAGGGAAGTGGGCCCCCTATCAGCAGCACCCTCTCCTGGCCCTCCCCAAACAAAAAGGTGCCATGTCAGCTGTTAAGAAACAATGGCACTCTGTTGGGTGTCAGTACTCAACATGCCTCTAGGTGGCGCCAGGTCAAGACAAATGTGAGAACTGGGTTTTCCGGCAGCTGGGTACCAACCAGTGCACGCCTTCTGAACCTCCTCTAACTTCCTTTAGAGAGACAGCATGAATCTGAGATGGTCCCCACCCTAAGTGCTGCCTCCCAGCCTTGGTAGGTGGGTGAAAAGGAGAGGCTGGCAGATGCAGAAACAGACCATGTGCAGGTAACCTAGTCCTGCACCCTCCACAGCTGGAATAGCATCCTTAGAGGAGCAGGGACTTGACCTACAACCTCACCACAGCCTTGAGAATACACTGCCTGAATCAGGCAGTGAGCTAGCCCAGGACCACACTCCCCTTTTCTTGCCTGACCTCTTTCTTGGCACTCTCTCTCTGGGCATCTCCCCCCCCCCCCAACCCCTTAAATTTTTATTTTATATGCATTGGTGTTTTGCCTGCATGTATGTGTAAGGGTGTTGGGTCCCCTGGAACTAGAGTTAAAGACAGTTGTGAACTGCCATGTGGGTGCTGGGAATTGAGCTCGGGTCCTCTGGAAGAACAGTCAGTGCTCTTAACTGCTGAGCCACTCTCCAGGATATCTTATTACGTATCCTGGCTGTCCTTCGACCCACAGAGGGATACTCCTTTCAGCAGCTGTGGAGGAATTGCTGTTTCTGGGTCTTCTCGCTCTTTCCCCTGCAAGGGCAAACGCTTCCTTTGGCTAAATAGTAAGTGCCCTGTGGTGGGCAGCTCCAAGAGGTCAGGCCTTTCATGGCACATGACATACCCAGACAATGAGAAAGCACCCCACACAATCCTAGAGCAGTAGAATTCTCAACCTTCCTAATGCTGCAACCCTCTAATACAGTTCCTCATATTGTGGTGACTCCCAACCACAGAATTATTTTCATTGCTACTTCGTAACTATAATTTTGCTACTGTTATTAATTGTAATGTAAATACCTGATATGCATGATATCGGATATGTGACCCCCATGAAAGGGTTGTTGGACCTCTAAAGGGGTCATGAACCACAGGTGGAGAACCGCTGCCCTAGAGACTGCCATTAAAACTAGAGGTTCTAAGTCAGGTACGTTGGCACATGCTGTAATGCTGGCCCACAGGAGGTAGAGGCAGCAAAATAAGGAGTCTGAGGGCACCCTGGGACATACAAGACACTACCTCAAATAAACAAAAAAATCCCTATGTGCTACAGAGCCCTGTGATCTTCCGGCTAAGGCCACTGGAGAGCACCCCCTCCAAACGTAATTTTTTTCTTTTAAAAAAAATTCATTTTTTAGATTTGTTAATTTTTTTTTGTATTTTGCCTGCATACATGTTTGTGTACCACATGTACGCCTGGCACCTCAGAAGTCAGAAAAGGGTGTTAAGATTCCCAGGAACAGGCCGGGCGGTGGTGGCGCACGCCTTTAATCCCAGCACTCGGGAGGCAGAGCCAGGCGGATCTCTTGTGAGTTCGAGGCCAGCCTGGGCTACCAAGTGAGTCCCAGGAAAGGCGCAAAGCTACACAGAGAAACCCTGTCTCGAAAAACCAAAAAAAAAAAAAAAAAAACAACAACAACAACAAAAAAAAAAGATTCCCAGGAACAGGAGTTATGGATGGTTGTGAGCCACCATGTTGGTACTAGAAACAGAACCTGAGTCCTCTGGAATTCCAGCTCCAGAGGTAACTTTCTGAGAGTCTGTTTGGCCTCAGATGACAGGTTTGCTGCCTTACATGAGGCAGAAGAAAGAAAAGGGTCCAGGATAATCTGCTTCAGAACAGCAGCTGCAGCTTTACCCCACAGAGCACACTAGGGCAGACATGGGGAGGTTGGGCACGGTGGAGGGACAGGGATGGCACCCAAGTTAGATGCCAGGCCGGGGGCCCGCAGCTGCCTGGGGACACTCAGAGAAGTGCTCCTGTCAGAAAGGCAGGGCTGCCTAAGCCCCTCTCCAGGGGCCTGTACTCACTGTGCGCTTCCACCAGGTCAATCTGCATGCTGTATGGTACCAGGGGGTCTGGCAGCTCTGAGAAGAAGCTCTTCATGGCCCCCGCCACAGTGTTCACGGTGAAGTCTTTCTCTGCCAGGTCCAGATTGTGGTCTGAAAGCAAGTCAAGAACTGAGGCAAGATCCACCCATCAAGTTAGCAGAAGCCACAAGAAAGCTCACAAAAAGGGTTTCTAGATGCGCCCCAGGGCTGGAACTCTAGAGGAGCTGGCAGCCTGGGTTCACAGACATGACTGGAGAGGTTTCATCCAGATCCCCAGGGTACCTGCTCACCCCACTGGGTTCCGATGAGCTTCAGCTTTCCCCTTACTTCCCCTTCTTGCCGGCCAGGCGGCCACTGCCTCATCCAGATCCTGATGCAGGGAGGAAGAATCCCCAGCGTTCTTCCCAGCTCATGACTCTACTGACCCCTCCTCTCATTTTCCTTCTTTCTCTGGCCTCACTGAATGCTTGATTCCATAGGACTTGTCTACAGATGGACATCAAGTGTCCCTTTCTGGACTACCCGCTGGTAGTCCAGACTCTTACAGGTGCAGTCATGCACGACAAAGGTCCTGTGAGAGAATTCCACGTGGCTTATTGAAGCGTGCTATCTGACACTTGCCCAATGAAGATGTGTTTTCTCAGGACAGTGGCACATTATCACAAGACGGCACTGTCAGCTGGTCCTCCTGTCCCCTCCACTCTGCCCACTCTGGATGCTGACAGCTCTGAGTATTTACTCTTCTGCTCTGGCCTGGTGGCATGGCGTGGGCATTTCTCACATTAAGAGCTTAGTCCCTAGCTGGGAGCCTCTCACACTTGACCTAACTTAGGAGCAGGGCAGCCACACCCAAAGCTGATGTGACTAAGATTTCAGCTTGGGAGTTGAAGCCCAGGTGCCTCAGTTATCTTGAAATGTTGCCTTACTTTCTCACCCACAGGCCATTTTGAGGAGAAATGTGGTTGATATAGACACCTCTGGCTTGTCAAAAAAAATACTGGATCATTAATTCAAATGCTACTACTACCCCTGGTCCCAGACCAGGGAGGCCAGGCCCTTCCAGAAGTGAGCCAGGGCCGGGGAAACCTCTACTGGCGGCTGTGAATGGCAATGGAAACAGCCTTGGCAGGGACAGTATGTTGATGGACCTGGCCCCCCACAGGGGGCACATGTGGCCTCTGTCTCTGAGCCAGGAGCTCTTGGTTCAGGTTCAGGTTTATGGGTGGCAGGAACACCCAGGCCCTGTTGGCAATCCAGCCATGGCATCTGTTTTGGACTAGTGATGTACAGCCAGGCTGCGACTCACCTTGGTCGAACTGTCTTTGCAGACTTTCCATCTCTGACTTGTTCCCGCTGACCCGGTAGATGCCCTCAGTGCTCAGTCCTGTGGAGAAAGAACAGGCAGGTCCATGAACCAGAGCCAGAGAGTGGGACAGGAGCTGACTGGGGAGGCTACAAGGTTCCCACTACAGTGGAGGGCGGGGCTGGCATTGCTTTCTTGTTCGATGCTTCACGTAAAAACTCCATAGTACCGGGCCCCAGCCTCTTTTCACTTTAAAGGTAAGGGCTCATGTAGCTCAGGCTGGCCCTGAACACCTCATCTTCTTGCCTCCAGTTTAGTGCTAGGACTGCAGGTGTCTGCTACTGCATTTGGCTTACTTAACACTTGCTGGGACTTGATGTGCAGACCAGGCTAGCCTCAAACTCCAGAGATCCACCGGCCCGTTTCCTGAGCGTGCAACACCACACTCCACATTTTAATGTACAGTCTTGAGTATTTTACTAAAAAAACAAAACAACAACAAAACCCCCCACAAAACCAAACATATATATGTATGCATGAATAACAATTTTGCCTGGGTATATGCCTGGTACTAATGAAGGCCAGACAAGGGTTCTGGAAAATTAAACCCAGGTCCCCTGGAAGAGCAGTCAGTGCTCTTAACTGCTGAGTCATCTCTCCAGCTCCTTTACCTTTTTCTAAAAAAATAAAAAAATACTTTGTTTCGTGTATGTGTGTACATGTCACATGAGTGCAGTGCCCATAGCATACCGAAGGGGCATTGGGTGCCCTGGAGCTGGAGTTATGAGCTGCCTGACTTCAGGTCCTCTGGAAGAGCAGCCAGTACTCTTAACCACTGAACTGTTTCTCTAGCCTGAGTGTTTTTCTGTTAAAAATAAAGATAAAAAGCAAGGCATGGTGTACACACTTGCAATCCTAGAAGGTAGGAACAGAGGTAGAAGGATCATAGCAAGTTCAAGGCTAGTCAGAGATACATAATGAGCTCTAGGTTTCCATGGCTGACAGAGTGAAACCCTGTCTCAGAAAGCCAGAAAGGGGCTTGGTGAAGACAGATCAGCAGGCAAACGCACTGCCAAGGTTGACAGATTGAGGTTTTGTTTTGTTTTTTTCTTTGAGACAGGGTTTCTCTGTGTAGCCCTGGCTGTCCTGGAACTAAGCAGACCAGGCTGGACTCAAACTCAGAGATCCGGCTGCCTCTGCCTCTGGAGTGCTGGGATTAAAGGCGTGCTCCAGCACCACCTGGCAACAGCCTGAGTTTAATCCCTAGAACCCACTTACCTCCATCCCCAACAAAATAAATAAAAAGGGCTAGAAGTGTGGTTCAGTGCTAGAGCACTTGCTTGCTCTGAGTGGGCTTCTGTCCCAGCGCCAGAGCCACAGAAAGCATAAAGGGAGGCAGGCTCAGAGCACCTCACCTCAGCTGCTGCCTGGCTGGGCACTCAATAAGCTTTTTTTGACCCCAAAGAAATGAAGAAACACCCTCCCTTCTTTCACATACAGGGCATCCCGTGAACTTTTCCTACATAATTCAGTGTGTTCATATATATTTTTTTTTTTTTTGGTTTTTTGAGACAGGGTTTCTCTGTGTAGCTTTGCGCCTTTCCTGGAACTCACTTGGTAGTCCAGGCTGGCCTCGAACTCACAGAGATCCGCCTGGCTCTGCCTCCCGAGTGCTGGGATTAAAGGTGTGCGCCACCACCGCCCGGCCTCATATTTTTATAATATAGTTCTTAGAAGCTGGAGTGCAGCTCAGTGGTAGAGCACAAAACAAGAATGTCACGAACCATGAGCTTAAAGATCCCAGTGTACACAATGACTCCAGAAACAGTTCCATCTTTGATTAGGTTCTCTCAGGCTTCCATAGGTAGAAAGTCTTAAGCAGCATTTTTTCCTGGTGTTTCTGAAGTGCTGGGAAGGAACCGCCCAGGTCAAGTGCTCTACCACAAAGCACCCCCCCATGCCCCAGCCTAGGCCTATTTCTTACTATTCATGCTGCTGATTTTCTTCTGCAGTGCTTCTCATTTTGCACTTGAAACAGGTCTTTGAGTATGAAATGTTTGTTTTCCTACCCCCTTTAATATTACTTTTCTTTTTAAAGAAAGTATTTATTTTTCATCCATCTTCTTTCTTTTGCTCAAGTGTCTGCAGAACAGCTCAGTGCAATGTTGTTCTATCTCAGTCCTCAGTGGCAGGAGGCACCCGTACACTGTCAGGTCAGTGTGCGCGCTGAGGAGCTGCTGTGGTCCGTGCACACAGACACTCTTCCCCTGGTCACAGCCTTTCCAGCTTTGCTTGTTCGTTCTTCTCCATTTCTTCAGGATCTCTGCAGAGGTAAAGATCGAGCATAATCTCCCACGGGTGCTCATGGGAGATAGTGCTACTCATGTGCCGAACTTCTGGGGCCATCAACCACTACATCAGACCCACTGAGTGAGCTTGTTGCACGGGATGGCAATGTCCACACAGCAGGAGAATCTGTGTCACACAGAGTGATAGCAGGCCGACTGATGTAAGACGCCTCAGGGAGGGTCTGGCAGTTGGCCCTGAGATCCGTCACCACCAGAAGTTGTGGCTTCCTGAAATTCCTGAAGGCTGCTTGGATCTGGTAAACCAAGGACATGAAGTCAAGGGGCCAGCGTTCCTGGAGATGCTGCTGCCATCAGAGCCCCCCCTCCCCCTTCTGATTTAGGATGCAGATGCCATCATCTTCCTGTTTGTAGATACACTGCTCCACTTGGAAGCCAAGGCTGCTGTCACCTATTTAGGTTTCTGCTGTGAGGAATTTAAGAAAAGGTTCCTCCACCACTGGCAGGACATCAAAGACTGGATAAGGTGTGAATTTTTAAAAATTAAGACAGGAATTGAGAACAACATTGAGCTGGGCATGGTGGTGTACACCTTTAATAATCCAAACAGTCAGAGGCTGAGGCAGGCGGATGGATCTCTGTGAGTTCCAGGACACAGAGTCACCCTGTCTTGAAAAACCACCAGCACCATGAACAAAAACCCTAAACAAAAATTTGTGTGTCTGTGTATGGGTATGTGTATGTCCATGGGAATTCAGGTGTCCTTGGAGGTCAGACACATCAGGTCCTCTCAAGTTGTGAGCCACGTGGTGTGAGTGCTGACAATCAAACCCGGGTCCTCTGTTCTTTTAGAAACTCATTTACATTATGCGTGTGTTTGGCTTGCATGTGTGCATGTGCACCACATAAGAGCCTGGTGCCCTCTGAGGCCAGAAGAGAGCCTTGGAGGCCCTGCCATCATCATTTTAAAAGGTGTGAGCCACCACGTGGGTGCTGGGAACCAAATCTGAGCCCTCCGTAAAAACTGAAGCTCTATCTGAGACAGGGTCTCACGTACCCAGGCTGGCCTTTACTTATCTCTTGCGTGCTGTATCACCAGAGGCCTTATACATGGCAGGTAAAATCCCTACCAACTGAGCTACATCTCCAGCTTTTTCAGAAAACAATGCTGCCGCCGCCGCCGCCGCCGCCGCCACCGCCAACAATGGCTGCCTTGACGACCATGGTGTCTCACTAAGTAGCCCAGGCTGGCCTTGAGCTCATGGTTATTCTCTTGCTTCCACCTCAGTGAGATTACAGCACATGCCATTGTGCTGGCATTAGTCAGTTTATGATGGACTCGTTCTTCAGTGACTTACAAATGTTCTCAGACACATTTAAACTCTCTACCCATTTCACATCTTAGGTGACACATCACCAGTGTGCAGATGGAATTGGACATATGTTGACAAGCCCCGGATATGTGTCAGCAGTTTCCAGTTTTCAAGAACTAGTCTGAAATCATTTTCTAGGCTCTCTTCCTTGTCCCTGAATATCAGCACCCTTAACAAGGTGATACGATGGAGTTGTATGTCCCAGGATAGAAAGGCACTCTTGGCACTGTACAGGAGCCCAACAGCCTCCATTGGGTTAGGCATCTCCATCCTCTGCACAAGAAGGCAGAGAAGAAACCACACATTGGCTGTCTGGAAACGAATCAGGGTGTGGGCTGCAGCTTCACTACAGGATCATTACAGGGATGGCACATCTGAGAATAAGAGGCTAGCTCTAGAACATCAATTAATCATCAGCTCAGCATTTCCTGTAAGCGGCCTGCCTGTTTGTTTTACCAAACCTCATTTTAAAATAGCAATCCTGCTGCTGTTGTACCCAACGCCATGGCATAATTTAGGAAAGGTATCATTAGCCTAGTGAGCACAATTTATTACAACTACCACTTAGAATCAATTAAAAACAAACAGCACTGAAAGCTGACTGTGCCTATCATGATGGCTAAAAGTGACCAGTAGCTGGCAAATGGGTGGAGACCAGGATGCAGGGTCACTTGACTAGGGCCTAAGACTACACAGAGAACAGAGGGGACTGAGCAGAGTCCCATGCACATACACCAGAATCCAGCAGGGTAAGCTAGGATCATCACAAACATGGATAGGAAATTCTAGGGTGACTAGCTAACACCTGCCAGCAGAATTCTGACTAGTAGTGGCTGGTATGCACTGTATCACTCTATCAGAGAATACCAAATGGAGACTGAGGCACCCTGCCTCTCCTAAGTCTCCAAAGAATCCTCTGTATTAAAGCCCATTTCACCCAGCAGCCTTCCATCTTTTAAATACCTCTAATGGTTTCAAACATTTTCTCTGGGTGCTGGAGAGAGATGGATCCTAGGGGCTGGTTGTGCAACCAATCTAGCTAAAACATCGAGTTCCGGATTCAGTGAGATCTGGTCTCAAAAAATGAGAGCCAAATGAGAAAGACACTTGATGTGTTAACCTCCGGCCTCTGCAAGAGTAAGTTGTGCATGTACGTACGTATGTACGTACGTGTACGTACACACACACACACACACACACACACACACACACACACACACGGAGTTGACAACATCACTATTTTCAGAACAACTGCCATGTACAACAGTCTTGTTCCAATGGATCTAGAGAGCAGAGATATGACTAAGAATGGAAATTACAGGATGGCAAATACTCTCTCAATATATAAAATAACCATTAATAGCCATGGAAGTCATTTAAAGAATGGTCCAGAACTTTTCATTTCCCTCCTTAGTGGATAAGCATCTGACTGGGATGCTATTTAAGATTAGTATCTGGCCCAGGGAGGTGGTACCCAACAATAATCACAATAATGAGCCATGTTCTAAGTGCTCACTCAGAATGAGGCCCAGGCGTTCAGTGCTGGCTATGCATCTGTACAGGAGTTCTCACAATATCCTTAAGGCAGGTTGCCACCAGTTCCACTGCACAGATGGGGACACTGAGGTTAACAGATGAAGTAGCATATACGAGGTGGAAAGCTTCCACAGATATGATCTTCATCAATCCTGCTCTATTCTACCGTTTTAATTGGGTATTTTAATACACTCTGGCTCTCCAGTTTCTGAAATGTAGCCAGCATCAAGAGTAGGGGAGGGTCTTGTATAGAACAGGCTCCAGCACCCTGGTTTGCTTTGGAGGGGAACAACACATTCCTAAATGTGGCTCTAGAAGGAGCCATTCTAGAATTTAGGTCTCTCCACTACCTAAATTCCATAGTATCAATGAAACCAGGGGGCAGTACAGGCAAAATAAAAAAGATGCTTTAGGAATAAAGCTTATTCGGGAAACGCTGTGACTGCTTAAAAAAAAATTACGTTAAATTGTTTATGTGTGTGCATATGAGTGCAGGCGACCCAAGCCAGGTGTTGGGTCCCAGAAACCAAACCCAGGCCTCTGGAAAAGTAGCACACACTCTTAACCACCACTTAAGCAAGCTCCCCAGCCACCCACAATTGCTTTTTCTATGTAACCAAGCCCTTAGGCACCACTAACTTTTTAACCATGGTCACATATGATACTGATTTCAAACAAACAAGCAAACAAACAAACAACCAGCCACGTGTGGTGGTGTACACCTTTAATCTCAGGATTCCAGAGGCAGCTAGATCTCCATGAGTTCAGGGTCAGCCTGATCTACATAGTGGGACCCTATCTTGACTACTGTCCACACCATGAAACAGACAAAACAAAATCTATTCCTTCTTTCAGTAAGAAATCACTACTGCTTTGTCCTTTTGGCTATGACCAAGTGTGACATTGTGAACTTACTAAGTGTGCACATGGCAGGCAAATTACTTTGCAGAGTTGTTAGGCTTGCTCAAAAACTAGTTTGGCTACGAATGGCCCATTTTCACTCCTCAACCTTCCAGTTCCAGAGAGAAGCCAGAGGCATGATGTCTTACAGGAACCCGAAAACTGAGGGGGAGAATCGGCTCTTGACTAATTCCCCTCTCCCAACACAGGGTTTTTCTGCATAGCCTTGGCTAGCATGGAACTCACAGAGATCCATCTGTCTGCCCTGCCTCCAGAATGCTGGGATTAAAAGAGGCACACAGTACCATGCCCTGATTTCTGGGCAACATTTTAATATCCAATGAGCTTTTCTTTCCCCACTGGCAGCCCTCTTGGTCAGAAGTCCTTCTGTGAGGCCCTTAAGAAAGGCTAGTGCACCGTTCCTTCATAACCACCACTTAGTTCTTCTCATTTTCAAAAAACAGCAATGAATCAATACTTCCTCTGAGACAAACTTGGAGTTGCTTATGTTTTTACTTTCTATATTTGGATATATATATATATAATCAGCACTTTAGCTTCTCTCTCTCTCTCTCTCTTTAAAGTAACTAATGCTGTTAGCATGTTAACAACAGACAGGACGGACAGCAAGCGTTACAGTGAACTTGCCTGAGGATTGGTCCTCTGGGGGCAGCAGTAGCTCTTCCCTTGGGATACACACCCACAGTCTGCCACAGCTGCAATCCTGCAGAGGACCTGCTGTGCACTGCCGTCAACTCACCAAACAGGGTATGGGGTGGTGAGGGTTGGGCCCAAACCAGGAGCAAGCAAAAGAGGTACACCCCTTCTCTGGGCACTGAAGGTACAGCAGTCTCATCTTAGCAGAGTGGTTTGTGTTTGGAGTGACTATTACTCTAATGTAGCACTAGCAGGTACGCAAGGGCACAACACTGAGTCCCACTGCCTGGCTCCTCCATCTAGCTGCTTCCATAGTGTGCATTCCTTTTTGTTTTTGGAGATAGTGTCTCATGTATCCCAGTCTGGCCAGAAACTTGCTGTTTAGCAGATGGCTGATCCTGAACTCCTGATAGCCCTGCCACTACTTCCCCAAGTGCTGAGATCACAGACTATGACATCATGCATGACTTTGCAGCCTGTACTTTTTTAAAAATTTAAAAAATATTTATGTATATGAGTGTTTTGCCTTCACATATGTCTGTGTACCATGTATGTGCAGCACCCTTGGTCCAGAAGATGGTGTCAGATCCCTGGAACTGAAATTACAGATGATTCTGAGACATCATGTGAGTGCTGGGAACTGGACCTAGGTCTTCTGCCAAAGCAGCAAATACTCTGAATCACCAAGCCATCTCTCCAGCCCTGTAGCCTGGGCTGTCCTGGAACTCACTCTGTAGACCAGGCTGGCCTTAAACTCAACAGAGACCTGCCTCTGCCTCCCGAGTGCTAGGATTAAAGGTGTGTGCCACCACTACCTGGCTTGTAGCCTGCATTCTTAACAAACCTTAAGAATATGCCTGTAGGCACAGCCTGCATTTTGAAACAGCAGAAAGCACTCAGAAACACTTGGTGCCTGGGTAGGTGACGGTGGAGATGCCTTTACTCCCAGCATTCAGGAGGCAGAGGTAGGTGGATCTCTCCGAGCTTGAGGCCAGCCTGGTCTACAGAGTGAATTCCAGGACAGCCAGGGCTAATTAGTGAGATCTTGTCTCAAAAACAAACATCCAACCAAACACCATCCCACACAAGTGTTCTCATCCAGCAGCACATATACTAAAATTGGAACAATTCAAAGAAGACTAGCATGGCCTCTGCACAAGAACGACACACTGACTCATACATGGTCCATATTAAAACACACACACACACACACACACACACACACACACACACACACACACACGGTTCACATCTGGCTCTGCCTTACAGCTGAGCTGGGCAGCTAAGAACAAACTGCCTGTGCATCCTCTGAGCCTGGAGATCTTCACCGAAATCAAGATAATTGTATCATTAGTAAGTCTGTTAAGAAGGTGTGAAAGCAGGGAGATGGTGCCGCACGCCTTTAATCCCAGCACTTGGGAGGCAGAGGCAGGTGGATCTCTGTGAGTTCCAGGCCAGCCTGTTCTACAGAGTGAGATCCAGAAGAGTCAAGGATACACAGAGAAACCTTGTCTCAGGGGGAAAAAAGTATAAATATTAAGATTATATAAATCAAAGGCATACTGAAATGATACAAAAATGTCAATAACAATCACAGTTAAAATGGCAATAATAATCTAACTTTCAGGTGAAGACCTATATGGGCCAGACACCGTACTAAGCTCTTAACTAGAAGCAGAATGTCAAGTCTTCCCTCCCACTAATTCTGACATAGATTATTGCTGTTGTCATGGGTTTGTAAAGCAGGAAGGTTTTCCTTTGGTTCACAGTTTCATGGTGGAGAAGTGTGGTGGGATTTGTCTGTGGTTCCATTGATGTGAAGCAGCTTGAGTTACATCTTGGAGGATCAGGAAGCACCAAGGGGCCAGTAGATTTCTGTTTTAATTTTTTTTTTTTTAAAAGGGTCTCATGTAGCCCAAGCTAGCTTTAAACTATTTATGCAGCAGAGGATGACCTTAAATTTCTGATCCTCCTGCCTCTACCTTCCAAATGCTGGGACAACAGATAAATGTTACCACATATAACTTATACATTATTTTTATTCTCATTTTTCAGAGCAATAGAATGCTCAGAGAGGCTAGGTTGTTTGCCCAAGGCCACAAAGCTGGCTAGGTGATGGAGCTGGGATGTGGCCAAGCTAATCTGGGTGTATTTCAGCTGATGGAGCACAGAAGCATCATGCTACACCCAAAGAGGGCCAGACTCAAATGGCTACCAGGAATCCCCTCCCCAGTTCTACTTCAGGGGTTCATCTGTACCTAGGGGAACAGGTGCTCCTAGACACCCCTTCTCCCCAGCCAGTCCTGCTTTGCAGGCTTCCTGCTACAGTCTGCAAAGGTCAGCAGGAACCCCACTTGCCTGGTGCACTGGGTTCTCCACTGCTCTGCCTGCTGTGCACCTTGAGCTGCCTGGCCCTCCAGAGTCTCTGTCAGTTGTCCTCCCTCGCTAGGTTCCTTCTGCCAACACCACACCTTTCTCCCGACAGTGTCCCGACAGTGTCACACACACTGCATTACGACAAGCCTTGTATCAGCTGCAGCACTGTAGGCATTTCCAGTGCCATGGTACATCTGGACAGCATGCCATCAATCCCAGGACTGACTGAGGAGGAAGGGCAGGGTGATATGAGGAAGACACAAAGTCCCTGCTCCCAGTTTCGGCATCTGGGTGGGCTTGCTATGAACTGTGAAGCAGGGCTTTTGGATGTGGCTCTGAGCAGAACACAAGCCCTGTGCTCCCCTGATGTCCAAGGGAACACACCCCAGGTCACGAAGTGTGAAAAATGGGTATAACCCACAGTGGAGACAAGCACATTTCTCTCTGAGGAACAGGAGTGAAAGTTCCTAGCCACAGGACAGCTCAGAGAGCCCTCCTATCGAGAATATGAGGTGCCCTCTCACTCTAAGTGACTCCTATCACCATACCCATATGAGCCTAGTGGCACAGGGGTGGTGCCAGCGTGATCATGAGTGGGGACAGTGTACTACTCCAAGGGAACTCATGGATGAACAGACCTGTCAAAGCCACAGTCTCCTAGTACCTGGCTGCACTGAATCACTACACCACTGTCATTGTCTCTACACAGGATGCCAAACTCCCCAGAGCAGCCAGGTGGAAAAGCATCTCAAGGTCATAGACACACGTCTCCAATGCTGCAAGGAGGGTAGAGGTTCCTGATGCACAGTGGCCCATGAAAGGAATCAAAAGTCACCAACCACAGCTCTGGTTTCTAAGGAGTGCTTTTCATAGTCAGAAGCCTCTGTGACAAAAGCCAGGTCCCAGGCCCTGCAATCCAGAAAAAAAAACCAAACTTGTCTATATGTGGCCAGGGGAGGGGTGCCGTCACCTGACTTTACTCCAATGTTCACAGACTTTCTATGGAACATCCCTTGTTCCTGTCGACACTTCAGTTAACTTCGTGGCTAGACATAAGAAAAAAGTTCTCTGTTATAATAACATCACCTCCAAGGTGCAGCACTTATCAACTCTGGGGCCAAACCAGACTCAACACTTCCTATATCCTCTGCACAGACCCGTCCAGTTGTCCAGAGCTCCAGAATAAGAAAAAAGAGCAGAGCAGGCACCAAAAAGGCAGAGCTGGAGAGAAGTGGGCAGCCCAGGCCATACACCACCTTTCCTGCACAGCACCAAGCGATGTCTACAAGCTACTGAATACTGGTTGTCTGTTAAGTGCTGGGCCAGGGTCCCCACAGTCCATGAGAGCCACGAGTGCTTTCCGATGGCTGTGCTCAGCATGCTCCAGCACCTAGAAAAGGTTCAGTGGCTGTGAGAGGAGAGAAGCGTTGACGTGCAGAATTTCTGGGGCAAGAGGAGGGAGGTGGTAGGCGGCAGAAGGCCATCATTCTATCAGCCACCATCTCTTCTGCACAAACATGTGCAGCCTCCACCATCCCAAAGGCCTTCCTGCCTCCCTGAATCTAATGTCTTCATTACTTCACTAGCTGCCATTTTCTGCTCTCCTTCCTGGTTTTTGAGCACAGGGCCATGGCTTGTCTGTATCTGGGCTGTCCCACAACAGGGGCACTGCTCTGAGAGCTTACCTAAGTTCTTGGCCTCTTGGCCCCTTTGATACACTCAGTCTTCCCAGTCAACCTATGTGGGTCTTCAACATTTTTACAACTGGCCTAGAAAAAAAAAAAAGCAACCTAGGACAAGAGGGGATATTAACGCACACAGTGCCCTCCAACCACGGTGTATGAAATTACATACCTTATATTCTAGCATTTTCTTAGCAACGGAAAGGGCACAATGAAAGTGATCACTTGCAGTGAGCTTGTTAGTGTGTCCAGCCTTGTACTCACACCTACTGCAGATGAGGTTTCTTGGCTTAGTGATGCCAAATGACCTGCCCTCCCAACTGTCCACTGTCGCCCCTCAGGTCTGTATGTGAAAAGTGGGAAACTAAAAGACCTCCGCGCCAAGGCTATTGTGCCCGTGTTGCCTACAGAGCATGAGCAATGAGCTGTGCTTGCAAGAGTGGTGCACTCAGGACCCAGGAACGGCACACTGTAGGGTGGCAGCACCTGCCAGCACCCTCCTACTGCCACCACCAGGACTGGCAGGACACCGAACCTTTAGTTCCTGGAAAGTTCAAGTGAGAGGTCGGGAGTGTAACACTCCACCAAAGTAAGATGGAAGGATGAGAGGGAGGGATAGACAGACACCTCAAAAGCCAGGACCAAAGGAATTCCCCAGATTCCAGCTAGATGGGGCATCAGGCCAGCTCTATGAAGGGACACTCATACAGGATAGCCTGCTGTCCCCATGACCCTGCTTGTCTTGTATGGCACAAAATCTCCTCTGTTCACTCAGGGCTGAGCAGGCAGCCTGTCTTTCTGATCTTCCCTAACACGCTGAGGGCCAGGGTAGTTAAGACAGCCAGGCAGAATGGGCCTGTTGGAACTATGCTGGGGACTTGGGCTGACACCCAGACTATTTCTGTCTTGGATGGAAGGCAGGGTTACTTGGTGAGACACGCTCGACTTCTCTTTGGCTGCTGGGCTCTCCGGGCAGCATGCCAGGGCACGCTGTTCTGATCATGAAGGGCACTAGGTCCTGAGGAAATCCTCTAGCAAGGCAGAGTCACAAGCTAAATGAACTCCACTTATCTGGATCACGCAAGAGCTGGCGAGCTGACCGCCTGGATGTGTGGCAGTGAAGAATTTTTGGAATGTAAGCGACTTGTGTTTGCTTCACTTACAAGGAAGCAGAGAAACAGGAAGGTGATGAGGGACAGGTACGCAAAGGTAGAAAAAAAAAAGCAACCTAGGACAAGAGGTGATATTAACGCACACAGTGCCCTCCAACCACGGTGTATGAAATTACATACCTTATATTCTAGCATTTTCTTAGCAACGGAAAGGGCACAATGAAAGTGATCACTTGCAGTGAGTCCAGCCTTGTACTCACACCTACTATAGGCCACAGTGCATTTGGAGGTGACTCTAAGGCAAAGAGCCCCATGAGAAGCAGCTCCAGAGCATGGGCCTGACGGCCTCAAACAGCTCATCTTGAGGCTCTCCCAAACAGCTCTGTCACACCTAGCGAGGTGTGGAGGCTTCCTGGGTTAGAAAGAGCTCTGCTAGTCCAAGACTGTAAATCATAGCCCCATTAGCTCAAAGCAGAGGAAGGCCTGCAATGATTCTCTGAGCAGCCAGTGCCCAAAGGACTCTGAGATTTCTGTTTTCTATGGTAAGAAGGGATTAGTGCGGCTCTGAGAGGAACACTGTCCAGCTCCTGGGAGATTACTAATGTACAGTGAAGCCGCTCGGTGATGAAAAAGCTCTAGAAGGAAGAAGACTATGTTGATGAGGATCGGGCTCCTCCCAGCGCACTTTTCAGTTTCAAGTCATGGCCTCTGGTCTCCTTGTGGGTTCCCCCCAGGGGCTGAAAGAAGCCCACCTCCAAGGTATGGGATGTAGGAATACTGAGGAGAGGCTGGGCAGGGTGTGTAATAGGTGCCTGGTACAGGCTTCTAAATGCTCTGGAAATTTCCTGCTAACGCTGGGAGGCAGGCTCTCAAGCACAGAGGAACTATGTGTCAGGAACAGAGTCCAGTGCTATCTGGCCTGATTCTACTTTCCTGCAAGGCTCTAGGGTTCTACCTAATGCCTTACCTGGCCTCTGATAATCCAAATCATGGGAGGTTAGGAGGGCAATGAATGCCTCTTTCTGGATCTGGCTTTCCCAGTAGGGCAGTAGAGGGGACAGCTCTCAGGGATGTGAGGAGGACAGACTGAGAATCAGGGAACCCGGAGCCTGGCAGGTGAACTCCAAATCAGCACTGGGTATGTGCTGCCCTTAAATGTCCACAGGTGCTATTTTTGTCTCATGCAATAGTCAAGGAAATGGGAACCCAGGGAAACGGAGGAACCTGCTCAGAGCCACTCTGGCCATGTTGCCCGCAGATGCTGCGCTGGCACCTTGTTCACCAAAGGTGCTGTGCAATGTGCTAGGTCCAAATAAAGGGCATTTCCTAACTGGATTGGGCAATCTGGGAGTTCACCAACAGCTGGGAGGAGTCAGTCCAGGCAATAGTTGGCCTTTTGTCCTGTTGTCCCCATCAGGGTGACACTGCAGTTTGCTCTGTTAGTTACAAGGCTGAGAATATTTGCATGTCTAAACTCTTAGCAGCTATTTTCCATTTCATAGCTTGGTGGAATTTTTTGGAGACTAGTTCCAGGAAAAACTAGGCTGGTCTTTTCTGAACTGTGCATCACACTCTCAAGTGCTCCATAATGCTGGACATTTATTTCCCAAGATCGTGTGGAACCTAGTACAGGAGTGTGCTACTGAGTGAGATAAACTGAAGCTGTCTGCAGAGTCCAACATTTCCGGATCAAAGTCTGTATAGATACTTGTATTCATTCCGTTACATGGAGGTGAGATGTGGGAGGTAAAGCCAAGGGCGAATCTGGCACTCTGCTCCAATAGTTACTGTCCCCGCTAACCATGTCTATTGCCAGCATACTCGGTCCCTGACTACATTTTAGAAAGGATGGCACTCAGCACTGCTAGAGGTTGGCTTCGGTAACATGGGGCCTGCATCAGGTCACTGGGGCTCCATCAGGCCGCCCTTCTTGGAGAGCTGTGAAGAGCAAACTACAATTCATAAGCTCAGTCACCCTGACTCCTTCCTCTTGGGTATTCCACAAACACTTTGGCCAGATAGTATGATGGTTCACATTCATTGATAGCTAGACTGGATTTACTATCACCTAGGAGACAGGCTTAATGGAGGTTGAGAAGATCCACTGTGAATGTGGATGGCACCATCCCAAGGAAAAACGCAAGAGGCAAGCTGAGCGTCAGCACTGGACATAACATAGTTAACCGTGTTACACTTCTCATCAAAATAAACTGCTCCCTCTTAAAACTGCTTTTGTCACAGCAATGAGAAAAGTAATTAATACAGTGTCCCTGGCAGGTGGAGACATCCCTTGTTTTTATTACCAGAAAGAAGGATGTGAACATTTTGTAAGTGTGGGCATGGCATCTCCCATGGTGACTTGCAGGTTCAGATCTCCAGAGGCTCACCTCAAACACCTAACCAAAAACACCAAGGTAAAATACACGTGATCAGTCTTCCAAATGAAAGGTGGCAGGGGTCTGACAATCGGCTATCCCCTTGCCCTGCACTATGCTGGGGACTCCATAGAGCAAATGCTTAAGCAAACTCTAAAGAGAGCCCTAGAGCAGCAATACCTTGTAACACAGACCAACACTGTCTTCCTCCCCAGTCTCCAGTGCTCCAAGAAGTGAACAACACCGTGAGCAGGCCTCTTCTCTAAGGATCCATCTCAAATCAAACAAGCAACTGTAGACTCAGTGAAAAATGACCAATCCTAAAGGAAAATATCTATTTATCCTCCATTTACTGTTACTATCAACCAACAATTCAATTCATTTATTCAATTAATTCAAAATATACAACGTAACAGCTTTTTTTTTTTTCTTTTTTCAGAGCTGAGGACCGAAGCCTTGCGCTTGCTACCACTGAGCTAAATCCCCAACCCCTAACATAACAGCTTTCCCTCCCCGCCCTCAGCATATCCAGAAAAATCAATCATTAATTTTACAGCTTTTGTATCAGCCCATGAAGAAACTGTCCCCCATAAGCAGACACTCCAAATCCCTGCTTCCCTGCAGCTGCTACCCTACCTTCTGAATGGATGGGTTTGCCTATTTGGACAGTTTGTGTAAAGGGAGCATACATCCTGGTTTCTGTAACTGGTCTATTTCACTGACTGCACTGTTCAACGAGATTTTAGGTAATCCATTCCATTCCCTCTATGGCCAAGTGACAGGCTAGTGTATGGATGGATGGATGCTATTGTATTTTGTTACCAGGCATGGGTTTGCTAGTTGGGCATTTACTACTCTGGCTATTATGAATAACAACCCTCACACAGTATGTTACTGCTTTCTTTTTCCAGCCTGAGGCAGATATCTTGGACTCTCTTGTTAGCTCCCACCTAGAGGACACTATGTTTCCCACTAGCCTGTCCCAGCTGATTCCCTTTCGTTCTGCTGGCTGGCAGCTACAAGTCTCAGGCATGCCCCCTGTCTGCAATCTTCCCTTACCCCCACACCAAAGATATAGGGCATTTGTTCCCAGCCAGATACTGAAACCTTGCTTAGGACCTTAGTATGATATGCATCACTCCCCTTCTCCTTTTCTATGTACATAGTCCACATTTCCACAGCTAAATAGAGCTTTTGAGGGATGGGGTCTTTTGCATGCTTTACACTATTCAGTCATTCATAATCATTTACTAGAGTCTTGTGCACTTGGCTTGAAGGAAACAATGAAAAGCCAGTCTCTTCTCTCGAGGAACTTAGGGCCTATTGAGGGGACAAACAATAAGGGTCTCGTACACAGAGTGCTTGTAGAGAAAGGTGCAGGGCACAACAGACGATCAGGGGGCTCTGGCTTGGAGGACAGGCCAGAGAAGGGGTCTAGGTAGGACTTTTGAGGGATGGCAGCAGTTCTGATAGTGACCTTAAGTTTGGGGTGAATGAAGAAAACATCAAGGGGCAAGGCTGGACGTGAGAAGACAGCAGACTCAGTTTTGTCCAGGATGATGGAGAACACTGACAGGGGAAGTTGATAGAGGCTCCACTGACGTTAGAAAGACACTGCATCAATTGGGAGCTGGAAAGATGAGACCAGAAGCAGAGAGACCACTCAGTAAGAAGCTATGCTAGTAAGTCAAGGAGACTAAAGCTGGAGGCAGGAACCACGTTCAGGATGCCTGGACCAGGAAGACACAGCAGGACTGACTGACAAAGTTGACAGCTACTGGAGTCATCCCCCGGGTCAACTGAGGCAGGCCAGCAACTTCTCCCACACAGCCCCCTCCTCGAACCCAACTTTTCAAAACCTGTCTTCTCACTGGACATAATGATGGGAGAGTGAGAGAAGAAAAAACTATTTTCCCCAAGACAATCTTTAACAGACCTGTAAGAGTGTAAGCGCCCTGGCACCCTGGTAGTATGGCCATCCTTAGACTCTAAAGAAGAGCTCGCAAAGATCTGAGCAACCCTAGGCGCTGCAGGCTGACCTTCAAAGGATGAGAGTAGTATGTTGTCTCCATCTGCCACCACTGACTTGCACTAGTCCACCTTTCCCTCTTAGAAGATTCTCCCACCCTCGGTCAGAGGTAAGCCTCCACCCAAACATGCCTGCTTCCTTCCTCAAGTTTCAAGCACTGAAGGCCTGAAGCTACACAGAAACTCCCTTTGATACATCAGCTGGCTCTAAGACATACCATTATTCTTCCAGAGCCCAAGGTGTGAAAGATACTGTCATATGGGCAGAGCCTCCCCTGTGCCAATAAGGCCGATCCTGGCAAGACAGGCTCTTAGCTGCTGTGGCTAGAAAGGAAACCCACAACTCCCAGGTCTTAGCTATGTAATGAAGAACTGGGTTAGATGCTGAACCAAGACTTTTATGTAAGGTGATGTATGTCCAGCAGTTTACAGAGGTATATGGTGATGAAGTCTCAGGCTGACCACACCCAGAGGTCAGCAGAGATGGGCACACATGAGATTTAAACCACAAGAGCCTGTGTCTCCTCAGCCATAGACAGCTGCTGCAGTGTGACCTGTAACAACATCAGACAAATACACACCATTCAGCTGCCAGCTGATTAAATAACTTGATACATCCCGACAAAGAAAGACTATGCTGAGGAAGGGAAGGTGCGGGTAAGGAAGGAGGGACTTATATAAGACGGGCTTAGGGGAAGAGGCCCGCAATCCTAACACTCAGAAGACCGAGAGCTTGAGATATTAGTGAACGTTTTGTCTCAAAAAAAGCAAAGCAAACAAACAAAACCCATCATACGACTGCATTGTGTCATTTCAATTTGCTGCTGTTTTTTTTTTTAAACAATAACAACAAAACCAAGACTATATGTACATGTAAAAATTTCTTTAAGGGGGTGGCTGGAGAGATGAGCCAGCAGTTAAAGAGTGCATATTGCTCTCAGCACCCACAATGGTTGGCTTACAGCCCCTGTAACTGTAGCTCCATGGGATTCAACATCCTTTTCTGTGGACTCTGACCAGAACTCACAGGTTCATAAACCCATACACATATAAACATATATCACAAAATTAAAAAAAATAAATCCAGAGGCTGGAGAGATAGTTCAACAGTTAGGAGCACTTGCAGAGGACCTAGATTTGATTCCCAGCACACACAACACATACACACAAATAATAAATTAAGTAAAAAGTTAAAAAGACAGAACTCCAGTTCCAGGGGATCCAATATCCTCTTCTGATCTCTATGGGCACCAGGCACACATGTGGTACACAGATATACATGCATGCAAAACACTCATACACATAATTTTTTTTTTTGAGACTGGGTTTTTCTGTGTAGTCCTGGCTGTCCCGGAACTCAGAGATCCTCCTGCTCATGTCTCCCAAGTGCTGGGATTAAAGGCGTGTACCATCACTACCCAGCCAAAATAAAAAAATAAATTAAAAAGAAAGAAAGAAAGAAAGAAAGAAAGAAAGAAAGAAAGAAAGAAAGAAAGAAAGAAAGGCCAAGCATGGTGGTACAAGCTTTTAGCCTTAACACTCAGGAGGCAGAGGCAGGCAGTTCTCTGTGAATTCAAGGCCAGCATGGTCTACATAGTGAGTTCTAGGTCAGCCAGGGCTACATAGTGAGACCCTGTCTTTTGAAAACAAAAACCAAAAAGCAACCTTGGTTAACAAGGACAAAAAAAAAAAAAAAAAAAAAAATCTGTCTACTGCTATCCTTACAATGTTAAGGCCATGAAGGCTGGGAAGATGGCTCAGTTAGTATATTACCTGCCTCATAGAACCATGAGAACCTGAGTTCAAATCCCCATCACGCACACAAGCTGGATACAGCACTGTGCCTGCAACCCTGGCACTGGGGTAAGAGGGAAAGCTGAGACAAGTGGGTTCCTGGAGCTTCTTGGGCAGCAGCCAGTCTAGCCAATCAGTGAGCTTTGGGTTTAGGAAGAGAACCTTTCTCAAAAAATAAAGTAGAGCATGTTTGAGGAAGACACCTGACATCCATCTCGGGCCTCCACATGTATGTTTCATGCTCATCCACATGCCCACCCAGAAATATATATATATAATAAACACACACACACACACACACACACACACACACACACACACACACACACACACGCACACACGCACGCCAGCCACAGGATGTAGCATAGGTCACCCTCAGTTCCTCCCTCCCTCCCTCCCTCCCTCCCCCCCCCCCCCCCCCCTCTCTCTCTCTCTCTCTCTCTCTCTCTCTCTCTCTCTCTCTCTATGTATGTATGTATGTATGTATATATGTATCCATTTTTTTTCCCCCGAGACAGGGTTTCTCTGTGTAACAGCCCAGGCTATCCAGGAACTCACCCTGTAGCCCAGGCTGGCCTCAAACTCACAGAGATCCGCCTGCCTCTGCTGCTCGAGTGCTGGGATTAAAGGCGTGTGCCACCACCGCCCGGCTCACTCCTTGTTTTTTAATGGCCTCTAATCTTGCTTGTTTTGCTGCTCAGGCTCCAGGCAAGCTGGGTATGTGCTGTCACTGAGCTGTATGCACAGCCTTACTCTCAATCCCTGTAAATCTTTATGTCCTGTCGGAAGTCAGCTTTCCAGGGCTGTTGCAAAGACCAGAAGAGATAGACCCAGTAAGGACCTAGGTTAAAAGTCCTACTTCATGTTTTCAAATCATGAGACTAACATAGTCTCAGACAAAAGTAAGTTGTGAGATCACCTTTCTTCCTAGGCAGAGAAGATAGGGCCTCTACTTTGCACACAAGTTAAGGACAAGAGAGATGAACTAGTAACAGTACCCTTCCCTCCTCACTTTTTTTTTTTTTTTAATGGTGCTGGGGATACAACCCAGGGCCTTGAGTACATGCACATACTGAGCTATACTCTAGCCCTTTCATAGCCATCTGAGCATAGGAAATCTCCATCCAGTATCATCCATTTCTGTTTTCTAACTACTAGGGACTGCAAACTGTGCCCTAGTCACTCTCCTCATTGAAAGAGACTCATTAAATATCTTCACACACAAAAACAAAAGAATGATAGATCCAGAGCTAAGATTTGGATGTAGTCTGACACTGACACATAATCACCTTGCCACCATCCACAATAGTCACAAGGTTCTAAGGTCACAGAGAAAGCCTGAATCTGAATGAATATATCATCTATTCTAAACCATACCTATAATAACTCAAATCACACCCCCCAAAAAAGATCAGAGAGGAAACCATTTTAAATGATTTTTGTTTTTCAGTGATGACCAGGCAATCATTCTACAACTAAGCTATACTCTCAACTCTCAGTGGTAGATTACACGCAGGAGGCTCTACCACTGAGGCACGCCTCCAACCTGTTCCTGTCGGGGTCTACGCAAGCACTTCTGTCACTGAACCATGCTTACAGCCCTACCTCCTAACTTTAAATTTCTGATGCTCCTCTCTCCACCTGCCAAGTGCTGAGATTGCAGACACGTGCTATCATGCTTGGCTTTAAAAATCATTTTAAATGTAAAGTGTTAAAACCTATAAACAAGTGTTTCCCAAATGCCTAGAAACAGTTAAACATAGGACAAGCAGATGTCATGGCATGCGCCTGTAGTTCCAGTTACTTAGGAAAACGAGGGTTAAGGATCCTTAAGTCCACAAGTTTAAGTCTAGCTTGGGCACCCTAGTGAGTTCTTGCCTGAAAAACTAAAACCTGAAGACAACATAATATGAACATATTTGAGTCAATGAGATGGTCGGCAGATAAAGGCATTTGCCAAGCTTGATGACCTAGAACTCCATCCCTGGGATCCAAATGACTGAAGAAGAGAACCGACTCCCTCAAGCTGTCCTCTGACCTCTCCATGTATGTTGTGGTACTTTCTCTCTCTCTTTTTTTTGTTTTTGGTTTTTCGAGACAGGGTTTCTCTGTGTAGCTTTGCGCCTTTCCTGGAACTCACTTGGTAGACCAGGCTGGCCTTGAACTCACAAAGATCCGCCTGCCTCTGCCTCCCAAGTGCTGGGATTAAAGGCGTGCACCACCACCGCCCGGCTGATGTTGTGGTACTTTTATATCCTGTACCACAAAGGGGCGTGGGGAGAGACTGCATGTCAATAATACAGCGATTTCTATTTTCTGGGGGAAAAAAGTAAAAGAAAAAGAAAACTTATAGTCCTTTCCTTCAGAGATCACTCTAAAGATACAGTCTCCCTGCCCCAAACACAGGAAGTATGAACCAGTGATGGTCAGATTAGGAGATATAGGACTATTGTCAAGAAGTCTGCTGAAAGGTAACCACTGTATGGAAGAGCAGATGCCTCTATAACAGTAAATATCGTCCTTATTATTAAAGAGGTATTACCACATTCTTCTCATCTAGCCTATACCCATTTTAATGTTTTCCAAACTGGGCAGATTTAGTGTTAATGCCTAAGCCCCCCACTACCACCCATCTCAGCCAACTTTAAGAGCAACTATGGAGGAGGCAGCTTGGGATAGATCAGAAAAGTGTTCAGGGGCTAAGGAAATGGCTTAGCAGATAAAATCAATCCCCTAGAACTCACATAAAACAGCCAGATGCAGCAATGTGCATCTCTAAGTCCACCACTACTTTGAGAAGGGATGTGGAGAATGTCTTGGTATCTCCCAGGCCACCCAGCCTGGGGTACGTAGTGCATCAGTAGAATCAGAGCCTGTACCTCAATATGGTAAGTGAGAGTAGATTCCCGAAATTTGTTCTCTGACCTTCACATTCATGTAACAGTGCACATGCACATGCACACAGCATATGCAGAGAAACTATGCTTAGGCCGAACAGAGTGGTGCAAGCCTGTAATCTCCGCACTTAGAAGAGAGCCTGTGGCAGGAGCATTGACAAGTTCATGTCTGTCAGAATCAATAAGTGAAATCCATTCCTACTTGGGGATTTCTACTTTGTTTTTCCTACTCTATCACCACACACCTTGTCGTTCTAGCATGATATGCTAGGGCCATGCTGAAAATCATCTCAGAAGACTTGTGGACTTAGGGTCCTGTAGCACCTTCTAGTTAGAAGAAAACACAGGCTTCTCTTTTCTCAGAGCAGCCAGCCAGAAGTGAACACCTCTTACAGACCAAGCTGCTCTGCAAACACTGTCTTGCTGTCACAGCCCAAATGCTAGCTCCTGACAACCACAACAGAAGAAAGAGTTCTCTGTTGTGGCTTTTAAAACCCGCAAAATAGATCACCAAGCACAAACAGCAATTGTAGTTTCACTTATCAGGAGCTCTGAACCACGTACTAGAAAGATCTCATTTCAACAAAACTGCTGCTGACGTGAAAAGATAAACTGTTTTGTTGTGTTTTAAGCTGTCAGGAGGTCACTGAACTTAAACAGCTGAAGGATTCCAGCCAAGAGCTAAAGTACCCAAACCAGGGTGAAATCACAAGGTCTTGTGCCACCTCTGTTTGCAAAAGTGGGGTTCCATTATCCGATTCCCAAGTCATCTTCCATTTCAAACCAGCTCAGCAGCTGAGAGCCAGGCACTATACAAAAGAGTACCTTTATCTTTTCTGCCTGGGGTTCTCAAGTATACACCTCCCATCTCCATCCCCGTCTTGTCCTTCTGACTGTGGCCTCAATTCCCATTCCTGCTGACCCAGTTCTCTGCTGTGGTCATATAGGCTGGGGCTGGGGCAAGGCTTCACGTGTTCTGACGCCTGTAGCAATCCTTGTGCTTCTGACCCTAAAACAATACTCCAGGCACTGGGAAACAACACAGCATTTATGTTGACACTTGGGGAGCTGGAAAGTTCAAGATCAAACTGACAACTTAGTTTGTGGTGGTGAGGTCCTCCTCCTGGCCTGCAGAAGGCCTCCTTCTTGCTGTACCCATCCATGGTCTGAAGAGAGCAAGAACAGGTAAATTCTTCTGTGTCTCTTCTTATGAATGGCAACAGACAAGACACAGAACACCCATCTACAAAGAGAGGTATACTCTACTTGTAGCCTTCCAGAGTGGAGGGAAGGGACATGGCCCATCAGACAGGAGGAAGTGATGAGCAACGGTGTGGAGACATGGCACTGAGAGTGATTGCTGTAAAGACATCGAGCTTGGGCAGACAAGCTCCACTCTCCCAGGTTAAGCTGCATCATTCCATCTGGGACTGCAGGTCTGGGGGATGTAGGCTAGCAATGAGGGGGACCAGGACCTCTATGCCTTCTCTCCTTCCAGAGAAGAGAGAGAGTGAGACATGTAGAAAGGCAGCTACAGCAAGAGCCCTCGAGCCCTCTAGAGTCAGGTATTCTACACAATGGCAGAGTTGCTTTACTAGAAGGAAGCCAAATCCCACCTCTCCACTCGAAGCCCTCAACCAACAGTGACCTTCCTCAGAGTGCCCTGGGCTCTGCCAACAATATCCCAGTCTCAGGACAACAATCTCTCTGTCTGAAGGACATAAAATGACTCCAATTTGACCACTTTTACCCTCCTCAAAGGCAACTCAGCCTAATGTGGTAGACCATGCCTGAAATCCCAGCACTTGAGGAGGAGACAGAAATAAGGATATCCCAAGTCTGGAGTCAGCCTAGGCTACACAGTGAGTATCAGATCATCCAGAGCTGTAGTGTAAGTTTCTCTGGTCCCACCCGGCCCTGTGGTCCACCCACTGCAGCCGCTTACAAAATAATCACCCAGAGGCTTAATATTATTTACAAACTGTATGGCCTATGGCAGGCTTCTTGCTAGCTAGCTCTTTCACCTTAAATTAACCCATTTCTATTAATCTCTGTTTTGCCACATGGCCATGGCGTTACTGGTCTGCTGGCATCTTGCTGATCCTTGGGCAGCGGCTAGGCATCTCTCTCTGGTCTCTGGAATTATCTCATTACAGAGCTACACAGCAAGATCCTGTATCAACAAACCAATCAATTAACAAACTAATCTATTCAGAAGCCTATTTCCCCAACCCTTATTACATGAAACACAGAGGCTCAATCCAGAGAGTTCATATTCTGGGGAGAGGCTTCATTTCTTTTCTCTGGAGTACTAATGAGAGCCTTCATATTTTACTTATTATCAAGCACCGTCCTCCTCTTGCTCATCTGTACTATATGCTACAGAGGGTGAGGAGCTGTGCCTGCTGTCCAGCAGTGACCGTCTAGTGTCTGAACACAGCATGTGGTAGAGATGCTCGGTCTCTGCTTGCAGAGTCTTCATTGCTCTGGGTCCTCTACTCGGACTCTCTGGAGCAGGCAGAGAGATAAACACACAAGAGTGAGATGAAACGGAGGCATGAGACCTCTGGGGGAAAACCAATTCCTCAGTTACATGGCAGGCCTGGACAGCAGGAAGGACTATGAACAGAAGACCAAATCCTAACTACAGGAGTGAGCAGCAAGAAGTTCAAAGTGAAAATTCACAGCATGGCTGAAAAAGAAACAAAAAGCTCCCCACTTCCTGTTGTGTGGTTGACTGAGCTAGGCAAGCATCTCACACACAGAACTTCTGAGAGTCAGTCCTAAGAGGTGGGAAAGGAGGCTTTGTAGACAGAAGCAGCTCAGCCTACATACTCAGTAGAACTGGGATTTTAAAGCAATTACAAGGGTTCCAGAGTCCATGCTGACCCACCCTGCTATGGTCTCTAGCAATTCATAAAGGAGTGTCCCTCAGGCAAGCTACTCTCTGTGTGGAGTAGCCTATTCTGGACCCTGAAAGCTGGCACCTCTGTGCAGGGGGGTAGATAAGGGTGCAGTATCCTGGACAACGTCAACAGAAGCAGCAATGGCAATGAGCTTACTACGTATGGCCACTAGCTACTGTTACAAGGTCTGTAACATGAGTCATCCTACTGACTCAAAGTGCTTTAAACATTAGTCCCATTTTATAGCCAGGGGAGTGAAGGCAAGGCAAAGTTAAACATTTGTTAGTAAGCAGCAAAGCCAAGGCTTGCCTTGAAGTTCATCCTGTACAGAATATTCACTAGAAAGAAAAATACCACCAAAATGTGTGGAATGTATAGCAGGGCCTGTGCTGAGGGCCTCTGCAGCAGATCCACTGTTAATGACAGCAGTATTCTATGCCCTTCCCCCACAGGGATGCTCAGTTGGCCCTGAGAGTGTTTGCTGCAAGGCTGTCTCCCAAAGGCCTCTATCTAATGGCAAGAGCTGTTCCCTGAAGATGTTCCCATCAATTAGTAGTGAAACCTGAATCTGCCACACAGAAAGCACTCGACACATTTACCCAGGCAAATGAGCTCAGGGGAAGGTCACAGTTCTGAGTCTTTCTTTTTATGGAGGGGTTCATTTGAGTTGAGGAGCTGGGAGTTGCCTCTGATGAGGGACATAATACTGAACCACATACATAAGTGCACAGAGAGTGACAGAAGTGTGGCTGCAGGCCACTGGATTGGCTAGAGCTTGCTTCCTAACTCATCTTCCCACACCACCTGAGAGCTGACCCTTCTGTTCTGCAGTCTTGATAAGACCTATGCATCCCTGTAAAGTGCCAGGGAGAGTGTCACTTGTCTGTTCCACACATAGGCAACATTTAAGCTGACATCAATGGCTGGGCGAGCCAGACCCTGGGATCATCAAGATTGTGTGAGTCAGTTTGAACTGGAAACCACAGAGAGCCACAGTCAAGAGAGTCACTGCAGGGCACAGGTAGTAAAATTCAGCTACTCCAGGAATGCAGGTCACTGTGGCATCCCCATTCTCATCCCTGACCCTAAAAGACAGCAAATTACAAAGCCATTATATTCAGCATGCTAACCTGAATTATTTAACTCTGCCTTCCTTCTAGGTATATGCTGAGTTAAGTGTACCAACATGCATGCACAAACGTGCTCACTGCACACTATTCATAACTGCCCCACAGATACAAGGCTGAGTGAGAGAAGCCAGGACAGTGCTTATCCTTCCTGAGGAAAGAACTACAGGGCAGTGCTCCGGGGTTGCTCTCCTTCTGCTCCTTCTCTGTACTAGCTGCACTGGCACAGACATACTCCACCATGCACGTCTGTATTCATGAAAGGTACAGTCAACTTTAATGACAGTGGTGGTGCACGCCTTTAGTCTCAGCACTCGGGAGGTAGAGGCAGGTGGACCTCTGTGAGTTTGAGGCCAGCCTGGACTACAGAGTGAGATCCAGGACAGCCAGGGCTACACAGAGAAACCCTGTCTTGGAAAAAAAAAAAGAAAGTAAGAAAAAGAAAAGCAGTCTACTGGGGACCCACTTACCTCACAAGTCACTGTTATGTGCCACTGAAACGATGGCTAACATCAAGCAAGCTATCACCAGGCCTTCTGCTAAAAACACAGACAAGATTTTTGATTCTCAGAATCTGCTGACTGACAGTCTGGGTACAAGGGTAAAGCTGGTGTGACTTCACAGCCATGGCTCAACACTGGGCTGTGCAGGGAAAGGGGTTCACTGACAGAGAAGTCATATTAGGTCCCCAAACTCTTCTTCACAACACTGACTTTGTTGAGGTTGGGCCAGTTGTCTTGTAAATATAGCACATCTGATTTGCCCAGTCATTGGCAAGGGAGCTAGCTCATAAGGTTAGGGTGCACTGCTAGTGTGTAGGCTATGTCCAATCACGCTATCAGCATGGTAAGCTTAGCCCTCTCACGCATAAGGTACTTCAATCACTAATTAATATGTCTGGTCATTTTTTCTTTCTTTTTGTGAAGATAAAAAGCTGTATAGCCTTTACTGGCCCAGAACTCATTACAGAGTTAGACCAGGCTGGCCTCAAACACATAGATCCAGCTGCCTCTGCCTCTTGAGTGTCAGGATTAAAGGAATGTGCCACCACCACCAGTTATTTATATCTACACACACAATAATTTGTTGTTGAAGCAGCATCTCCTGCTTTAGTCTCCCAAGTGATGAAACTAGAGGCATCAACTGTCACAGCTAGCTTAGGTTGTAAGATCATAATCATCAAGTGTTCTAAACCATTCAGCCAGCAACTCTTTGAGAATCTTAAGATCACCTTCACTAAAGCAAGATTTACTGAGGTATCTATTTAAAGTGCCAATTATAGAATGTGTTTATGAACAAAATCGCCACAATCAAGACACTGAATGCTGCCCCCCAGTTTCCTCAAGTTCCGTTCCTGTGCCAGCTTCCAGGTTGCACTGACCTGCTTGCCACCACAGTGGCCCTCACTCTACAGAGTCATTTCTGTGGTTTTGTGCCTAGCTTCTATCATTCTTGGCAGAGTGGCAGTCTATCATTTAGTGGGTGTGGCAATGCTAGCACCTTTGGGTACCAAGTTGTATTCCATGGGGTTTGTTCTTTCACCTGCTGAGGGATGTCTGGGTTCTTTCCAACTTGGGGCTCTCTGGAACAAAACCACTACAAACTGTGGCGTTTAAGTCTGGGTGAACATATGTTTTTATTCCTCTTGGGTAAATAAATACCTAGAAGTAAATGGTAAGTGTATATTTAACTTTTTCATAATGTGCCAAAGAGCTCTGCAAAGCCGCCCCCTTCCCTACGCCCCTTGGTGGTTTCTGTGAGGAAGCTAACGGCTCCACCTCCTTGCCAACACTTGATCCTGGCAGTAGCTTTATTCCCTAATGATTTTAAACCCCAATCATATTCTGTGATGATTAATTATGGATGTATGATTATGTCTATCTCTCCCATCCCGGACATGATGAGGGTAATCCAAGTTCAACACAGTGCTTAGCACAAAGCAGGTACTTAATAAAAACATTCACTGAGGCCGGGCAGTGAGTGGTAGTACACGCCTTTAATCCCAGCACTCGGGAGGCAGAGGCAGGTGGATTTCTGAATTTGAGTCCAGCCTGGTCTACAGAGCGAGTTCCAGGACAGGCTCCAAAGCTACACAGAGAAAGAAACCCTGTCTCAAAAAAACAACCAACCAACCAACCAAACAAAAAACCCCCCCAAAAAAACCCAAACACTCACTGAATATAGACTGGATGAAATCTGCCACCTCCACCAGTTCTCGGGAAGTTTCTATCTCTCTACAAGTATGTGGTCCTGTATCTGGGACTTCACCACTCAGGCAAGCCTGACCAGTTATGCTGTCCAGCAAGGTCCAGTGTCCCTGGAGGCTAGATAGGACAGCACCACTTGATTCACAGAACCACTAAATGACCACACACTGCACCATTACCAAGGTAGGGTGGTAAGATTCCATTCTAGCACTTCCCATCAAAGTTTTGTTTTGTTTTTAATTAAATTTTGAGACAGGCCTTCACTCTGTAGCTTTGGCTGGCCTATAACTCACTATGTAGACCAATCTAGCCTTGAACTCACCGAGCTCACCTGCCTCCCTGAGTGCCTGTCACAACCACACCTGCTCACAACGAGTTTACAAAGGGACGGGACTCAGTTGCAGCACTGTGCCTAACCAGGAGCAGCCCATAGGGCGCATCACTGCTCCTGAGATCAGTGGGTGGGAACACACACACTGCCATCTTTTTGCCAGTGATGCCAACCCTGTACTGGGATGACACCAAGGTCTTCCCAGAAGGACTACAAGGTTAAGATGTCCCTGCCCCATCCCAAGGGCCAGCTTTCCACCACACCCAGGTTTTTCAAGCAATAAAACAAGCTATCGTAAAAGGCAAACAGAAACACAAAGTTCCTAAAACCATGACAGCTCACACCAACATCCGTAAACAGGTACAGATTAGAAAGTGGGCTGATGGGTATTACAGCAAACCATTTTTGGCATTATTATTTGACAGATGCCAGGCTTCTTGTGACTTCAGGGACTTTTTTAATCCATAGGAGCTAATTAAAATTAAAATGTACCAACAGGGTGCTGGAGAGATGGCTCAGTGGTTAGGCGCAGTGGCTTCCCTTTCAGAGGACCCAGGTTCAATTCCCAGCACTCACATGGTGGTTCACAACTGTCTGTAAGTCCAGTTACAGGGTTCTGATGTCCTCTTTTGGCCTCCTAAGGCACTGTACACACATAGCACAGATGCACACGCAAGCAAAACAGCTATACATATAAAATAAAAACAATGAAGTTTAAAGAAAAATGTAACAACAGATTTAGGGCCTATCAGTTATGTGCATAGAATGGTCTGAGTATTATGATTCCAGATGCCCAACGGGTACCTCCTGTCCATGAAACCACTATTCCCCACGAGGCTGCTTGCCATGCTACAGGGCTAAGGATTGGGTACCTCTAAGAAAGCAAAGCAGTAAGAAAAGACTAGCAGATGGGCACACTGAGGATCACCCTATCCCCACCCACTCTCGGAGAACAAGGTTGGAAGTCACAGGAAGGTTTGGTCTCACACATTACTCTATGCCAAGAGAACTGTTTAGTTAAGTGGCTACAGATGAAGCTGTGTCGGAGGCGAGGAACAACTGCTATGGCAAGTGCCAGGTGTTGGGCATCTGGGATGCACTGGCGAATGAGGGGCCCTTGAAAGCTCCCTCATAGGTTCCTGTGATATACAGCATGGTCATTTCCTGAACCACAGGAAACCTTGATTCAAACCTGACTGGAGACTCAGGTTTTGAAATTTATTTAATTAACCAGGGCAATTCCAAATTCAAGCCTTAGTCTGAGCAGGTACTCTCAGAACAGCAAGGTTCTAAAGTGACCCCTCGCCCCTTCCAGACATATAAACTGTGCAGAACTGAATACTCCTACTTCCTGTCATGAAGCAGGGAGCTCAATTAACTTGGCCAGTATTCTCTGTTACTTAGGAGTCACACAGGCTCCATAGGGAGCGGTGACTCTACAGCCTCAACCTATTTTCCACATAAATGAAGGCAAGGGCCAGGGAGAGCATACGACAGTAAGACAGGCCCAGCCTCCCCACCGCAGAGCGACTCTCATGGAGGTCCCAGAGCAGCTGTGGTAGGAACATGCCCTCTTCCAGCCTTTCCATGTAACGGGAGCTGAGAGGATGAAAATCTAACACCCTATTAGCACAATAAGCACAGAGGCTGACCCTGCAGCTGCCTAACGGCGTCTGAAAATCAATGTGAGAACTCTTCTAACCACTGGCCACTGCCTCAGCACAATGCCATTTCAGGCAACATGAAACAAAAGTCAAGGAACCGGTCATGAAGAAAACAAGAACAAACCAGAATCAATCCACACCCACGACGTTCCACGTTTACGTAAGGAGGAAAACATACTCAGGAAGAGCTTCAACAGAAGCCGGGTTATAAATAAAACAGCTGGAATGACAGTTTTCACGTGAGAAAGCCACAATCGCAGCATGTGGGAGGTGGAGGCCGAAGGATGAAGAATTCACAAGTTCATCCTCATGAAGTAGCAAGTTCAAGGCCAGCCTGGGCTCCATGAGACCCTGCCTCAAAAACAAAACAAAACAAACAACAACAAACTCCACAATTTTTTTCGAGACAGGGTTTCTCTGTGTAGCCCTGGCTGTCCTGGAACTCCATCTATAGATCAGGCTGGCCTCGAACTCACAGAGACCCGCCTGCCTCTGCCTCCTGAATGCTGGGATTAAAGGTGTGCGCTGCCACTACCGCCTGGCAAACTCCACATTTAAAGGTACTGGGATGGCTTAAATTGTCCTGATTTGCATACTGTTAAGTCCTTCTTTCACCACGGTTCTACTCTGCTGTCTGTGCCCTGGTCAGGCTGAGAGGTGGGTGGAGGGTAGTATCATGGGCCCTGAGGCTGAGGTCTGAGCTCTCAAGCCCTGCCTCTGAAATGCAAAGTGCAGTGTGCATTGTTTTGTCTGCCAGGGCCATGTGTCAGAATGCCAGGATGAAGGGGACAGATTCGGAAACTGGGATACAAGTTCTTTTGACGTTGGTCTAGCTCTGACAAGGTTTGGTGGGATGTTGTTTCTGCTTGTCTGAGAGGGCTTGCCTGGACTCTATACTGCAGTTATGGGACTATTCCTCCCACGAGTGAAGAACAAGAGAGCTGAGAGGCCACTGACAGCACCCACTTTCCTGAAGGAGAAGTCCAAGCTGGAGAAACAGTTCATCCAATCACTCAACTCAAGTCTACAGAGCTCTCAGAGTCCACGTCACAGACGTGCACTGCTCCAGGGGGAAGCAGTGGTCCTGTGCCCACTGTATGCTGGGGATGTATCCAGGACCACACTCTGAGGAGGGTATATATAGTGCTGAAAAGGGCTGAGGGTGATGAGAGGTCCAGACAGTACTCTACATCAAAGGGCTATTCTGTAAGGTAACTGTCTAGACACTTCAGAAAAGGTCACGGTGGCAGCAGGAGCGGTGGTGTGGGGCTGGGGCTGAGGGTAGAGAGGACAGTTCCAGTAGTCAAAGGTAGTGCACAACTGTTTGCATCCTGGAATAAAAAAATTCAACCATAACACACAGTGAAAAGTCAGCCAAGCAAATTCAAACATGGACTATACGTGAAATGACACTATTAGTACCATCAGGGATAACGATGTTTTTCTTTCAGGTGCTGGAGGTGGAACCCAGTGCTCATGATGAGCAGGCGCCTGAGCACTGAGATGTGCCCCAGCCTTGGCAGACACTGTTTTATTTTAAAATTTTATTATTATTATTATTATTTGTGTGTGTGTGTGTGTACACATACTTTCGGGCACATGTGGAGGTCAGGGACTCTTAGGAGGTGGTTTCCACCTTCCACTATTGATTGTAGGTTTGCCACCAAAGGCTTTTATCCACTGAAGGTCTCGCCAGGGCCCTGGTGAATAGTCTTAAGATGACAATGCCAGTATGGCCAGTGTAGTATGAAGCCTCTTTCAACTTTTCAATAGCTTTTACTATCTTCAGATTGGCAAACCAAGAGAAAGGAGGGTAAAAAGCCACCGGTATGGTGACACACACCTGTAATCCTAGCAAAGAGAAGGTAGACCAAAGAAGCCAGCCTGGTAGTCAGACCAACACTCAGGTCTTAAAAAAACAAAACAAAAACCAACCAAAAAACCAAAACACCAGACTTAATTCACTTTGTTTTTCTTATCTATAAAAAACCTTATGAGGAGCTGGATGGTGGTATCACACATCTTTAATTCTAGCACTTGAGGGGCAGAGGCAGGCGGATCCCTGTCAGCTGAGGCCAGCCTGGTCTACAGAGTGAGTTCTAGGACAGCAAAGGCTACACAAAGAAGACATCTCAAAAAACCAAAACAAACAAACAAAAAGCAACAACAACAACAAAAAAACCCCTATATGGTAGCCACAGCTCGAGTCTGGGTCCTCCGAACAGAGACACTGGTGTCGTTTTTCAAAAAGTGGTCAGTGAATTCTTGATAATGAGACTTGATGAACAGTCTCTTTCTAGAGGTCAAGGGTCAGGTAGCTGTAGGTCTTGGAGATGGCATTAAAGGCGGCCTTGGCAAAGCTGCCCAGGGTGGCAGTGCAGTCCCTGGCTGATGGGTAGCAGTCATTAATACCAGTCATCATCAGTAACTTCTTGGGCACAGCAGAGATAATGCCAGTGCCTCTGGGTGAAGGGATGAGACATACCAACACAGAGCCACAGTGGCCTGTCAGGACTCAGGACTCTTGGAGCATGTCTAATGACCAGGCACCACAAGCTAGGGCACTCATGTGGGTCTCCCTGACCTATGTGGTCCCTCCAAGAGGCAGGCCACTCATCAGTGCTCACAATCTAGATGACAGAGCTCAGACTCTGATCCAAGCAGGGCTATGTGTTCAAAGATTTATCAGAACTACAGAAGACCTCTACTAGCTATTCTGCCTCTTCTTTTGACACAGGGTCTCACTGTGTAGCTCTGGCTGGCCTGGAACTCAGGAGATCTGCCTGCCTCTGCCTCCCAACTCCCAAGATTTAAGGTGTGAACCACTCCACCCGGCCCCTGCTTCTTAAATACACAAGGAGATGATGTTTCACAATCAGCAGCAGAGGCTGCTTATACAACACTGAAGTAAGATACAATGCAGTTAGGCATTTCTGTATTTCAAAACCAGTTGTACAAAATGTATAGTTTTTGTCAATTACAGTAAATAACTGTTTTAAAAAGGTATGCTTTCAGAATTTAGGTGCTGAGGAATATACACATAAAACAATGTCTTGTGGGCTGGAGAAATGGCTCAGAGGTTAAGAGCACTGACTGCTCTTCCAGAGGTCCTGAGTTCAATTCCTAGCACCCACATGGTGGCTCACAACCATCTGTAATGAGATCTGGCACCCTCGTCTGTATACATAATAAATAAATAAGTCTTTAAAAAAACAAAACAAAACAAAACAATGTCTTGTTTAACATAAAGAGGGGTCAGGAGTGCAATGATGAAGAATGGAGAGGTTTTTCTGCGGCAGGATCACACCAGCAGGACCATCTTAGAAAAGGATGACAGTGGGGACAGAGACAAGAGATGACACAGATCTAACAGGCCTGGGATGAGATCAGATGAGTCAGGGTTCGAGGGGACAGTGATGCAATCTGGCCGAGTCTGCAGAGTAGCAGAGTGGCTTGGCAGTGACTGAAGGTGGACAAGGGTCAGGGTGGAAGGATTTAAGAGGATATAGATTTGAGTGTTTTGTGAATGAGACTCAGGACCTTGCACATCCCAGGTCTAGTACTGAGCTATACACCTAGCCCAAGCCTCTATACTTTCCACCTTAAAGATTTATTTATCTACATTCATGCAGTGCCTATGGAGCTAGAAGACGGCGTTCCAGAAGGCATTTCGGATGGTTGTGAGTTGCCATGTGGGTGCTGGGAATCAAATCCCAGTCTTCTGCAAGAGCATACAGTGCTCCTAACTGCTGGGCATTCTCTCAAGCCTTCCAAGTCTATATTCTCTTCCTTCCTTCCTTCCTTCCTCCCTCCCTCCCTCCCTCCCTCTCCCCTCCCCCCCTTTCTTTCTTTTATTTATTTTTTTGGTGGGGGAGAGTTGAGATAGGGTCTAACTGTGTATCCCTAGCTGTCCTAGAACTTGCTATGTAGAACAGACTCACCTCAAACTCACAGAGATCTATCTATCTGCCTGTCTCATGTCTCCCTAGTGCTGGAATTAAAGGTGTGCACTACCATGCCTGGGTCTCAAGCCTACATTCTTAAGCTCAACCAATAATGCTTGGGAATCCACAATGACAGCTACCTGCAAGACCTTCTCCTCAAAGATCCCTGAAAGCAGCTAGGAGAAGGTAGACAGAAACAATGACGTAAAACTGGAAGACAAAGAGCTCTAAGTCAGTAAAATGCAGCATCCACACAAGTAAACTTTTAACAATCTCAAACTTGTTCCTATTATTAAGTGTAATATGTGTTCCACACAAAGCCCTTTCCCTGCCCTCACACAATTTACAGACCCATAAGGGTACATACACAAACTACCAAATGACTAACGATACACTAAAGCTGACTGGTTTGAGGACAGAACTGCTCCCACATACTTTTAGGTCTAGTTAGTGCCACATGCTAGCTGCCTGACTGAAGCCTCAGTGGTCAGATCACCCAGCTCCTCTCTGTTAGCATCTCTCATTTCCAGAAAGTTCAAAATCCCAGCCCTCTTGGAAGCTCCCTACAGGGAGTGGAAGGTACGATCTGCGATGGGAGATGCTTACCTGTGGCTTCAATGTACTCAATGCATCTTTCAATAAAAATGGGGATTGGCTTCTCTGGAGTCACCACAGTTGTTAAGGGCACCCCAAAATAGTTACTCTCCCAGGTTGCCTTCGTGATGGATGGTCGGGGTTTGGGCTTTGGTTTCTGTCCAGGAAAGAAAAAAGGAAGCACAAAAACAAAGTGAGTATCATATGTATCTGCAAAGGTTCCAGAGAGGAACTGGCAGTTGGTAGGTAGCAAGCACTGAAAAGATTTCAAGCAAGACAAACAGACCCAACTTTGCTCATCTCCTTAACAGCATTTTCTGGCCTCCAAATACCACACAAGAAGGTTGTCACACAGTCACACCTTTAGTGAGAGTGCATTATTAGAACAAAGGTGTTTATAAGAACCAGGCCAAGTTTACTCAATAAAGTAACAATATAATGGCATCCACATCCTCCACTGGGGACACACTGGAGTAAACAGGAAGTTTTCCAAACAACCTACATGATGATAGATGGTATATACTCAGAGATGGCTGATGCCCTGGAAAGACCAAACATGGGTGCAAAAAACTAGTAATTTTCTCTTTCCAGAAAAGAAACATAGCATATATTCTGTTAGAGCTGACAGTCTCAAATGAGAATTCCCTTTGATATATTAGCCGGGATTAATTGCTGGTATTTTCCACATTAGGAAATGGTAAAGCCAACTAATCAAACAAAACAAATAACATGACCCAGGCCCATGCCTATAATTTCAGCCCTTGAGAGGCCGAGGCAGGACTAACAGGAGTTCCAGGCTAGCCTGGACTACAATGTAATTCTGTCTATTCTTTCAGTCCTCATGAAGCAGCCAGCAGGGGCAGTTACAGCCATGGAGACTTTACCATGTTACCAAACAAGTCCCATATGCACTTCCTTTAAAACCTCACAACCTTTCCCTTTTCCAAGAAAAGAAGTCTCACAGGCCTAAATGACTCAATTAGTGACAATGCTTTATACCAAAGCCCATACTGTTTAACACTATAACTGACAGAGTCTGCCTTAAAAACCACTCAAACTGTGTGTGTGTGTGTGTGTGTGTGTGTGTGTGTGTGTGTGTGTGTGTCCCCCGAGCCCTGTTACATTTAGTATTTTTATTTTGAAGCTCATATTGGGGGGGAAAACATGCTCACCAATGGAAATTCCCCAAAGTCAAGAAAACGGGCTTAGAATGTTGACCTTTCTTAAAGTATCTAATAAAAGAAGAGGGCAACAGGATAGGGTCCAGGTAAATTAGAGTGGTGTGTCTCTAGTAATCAGGTTTCATTTCTAGGTAGCTCAGCCCAATGCAGCAGGGCAGATGGCTTCCCTTCACAATGTGCATGGACTATAAACCTATTTAGGGATCTTTCCATAAAACCCATGGAAGGAGACATCCAACTGCCGGGTCACAGGTCAACCTTTCCCTTTTCTTCTGCTCATTTTCATCCATTTTAGTACTCCTTATAAGGGAATAAGTTACTTCCTGTTTAGTCTGAGATTCTGAGAACTTCCTGTGTAAATTAAGAGGGGTGGGATTGGGGTGTAGGAATTGGAATTAGAGAAAGTAGAAGCAAATCAAAAAGTATACTGGGCTGCTAATTGGTAATACCCCAGAAAACTACCAAAAGGCAAAGAAAGCCTAACAATCAGCCTGCTAAGTAATTCAATGTGGAGGTTCATGGTAGGTACCCTACGTGGCTTGGCCCTGCCAAACACATGCCCAACTCTTGAGGTAAGCAGGCACTGACTTTCGGGAAAAGCAAACTGGAGACTTTATGGACAAATCTAGACTGTCCAGCAGTGTGTGATGCATGCCTGTAACCTACACTGATATAAAGCTCAACATGAAGAGTCTAAGCTTTGCTACCAGACACTGTGCACCAGCAGGGGCAAGGGTGGCATGGCTGCTGTGAGGGCTACCAACTGCTTTCTGACTGGATCTGAGGCCTGCTCCACAGGGACTGGTAAACAATCTAGCTGGGACAGGACAGACAACACACAGATGACAAAAGACCTATTGCTGCTTTGCTAAACACACATGCTATCAAACTGCCTTCTAAATATTTATATTACACCCATAGATTACTGCTTCTTCCAACTGTAGTTGGAGAAGTTTCTGTATCAAGTAGCAGAGACACAAAACTTGTCAAAGTGCTGAGAATAAGTGAGTGTTGAGTGATGCCCAGCTCTAAATGGAACACTGATTATCAAACTCCACAAGGCTCAAAGGACATCTTGAAGAGGGAGACAGAGAAAATGTAAGAGCCAAAGGACGAGGAAGGATGCTGTGAAGTGCTAACTACTGGAGAGAACATATTTCGATTATAAAGTCACAGCAGCTATAGTTAATTACCCAAGACCTGCACAGATCAAACCAGCAATAATAATTCTAGCATAGATGGAGGAAGGGCTCATAAGGCTCCACTTAGCTGAGGAGCTATTGACAACTGATGGCTGGTCTGGGAGAGGAAGTAATTTTCCTTCTAGATGTGTTGCCTATGTGCATGCAGGCAACACCAACTGGACTCAGTGTGTTTAAAAAAAAAGACATGAGAGCTAAGTGGGTGGTTTGGGGGATGGGGACTGGTGAAGGTAGATATGATCAAGACACCTTGTACATATATGCAGGAAACTATCAAAGAGCCTGGTGTGGTTGGTGGCCCACACCTTTCATCCCAGCGCTTGGGAGGCAGAAGCAGCTGCATGTCTGTGAGTTTGAGGCCAGCCTGGTCTACATGCAGAGTTCCAGGACCTGTCTCAAAATAACAACAACAACAAAAGTCAAAGAATTAAACAAATAAAAGCCTGGAGTGGTGGTACAAGCTTTTGATCCAAGCAGGCAAGAGGTAAGGGGCAGGTGAGTCCAAGGCCAGCCAAAAATACACAGTAAGACTCAACCCCGGTCCCCCCTTCCCAAAAGAATTTAACCTGTTGGGGATGTGGCTCAATTGGTAGGACACTTGCCCAGCATGCATAAAACTCTGGGTTTGAAGCCCAGTACCACATAAAACTGGGTGCGGTGGTGCATGCCTTTAATTACAGCACTTGGAGGTGGAGGAAGAGGATCAGAAGTTCAAGGTCATCCTTGACTAAATAGCAAGTTTGAGGCCAGGTTGGGTTATGTAAGACCCTATCTCACAAGAGAAGAAAACAGACTTCAAGGTTTCAATCTGATTGATGTGGCTTGGGACAAGTACTGTGTCATCTCTATCTACCTCCCTGACAGCACCCTGGTCATATGGTGTTATGGGCAGGACCTTTCAGCTGATGTACACTTTTGCAGCCACATAGTGTTGGGTAAAGCAATGCTCTCCCTATAAATGTCTCTGCCATTTAAAAGGTCAGTTCTGCAGTGTGAATAACCAGTGACTACTGACTATCTGTATTTAAAAAAACAAAAACAAAAACACTTCCATCAATCCCACCAAATTTCTCTGTCAAAATGAAGATAAGACTATTCCTCAGTAAAACTGAAGCTTCCAAGTAAAGTGTTGCTAAGGGAAAGAGTGGAACCAAAAAGCAGGAGGTGACCCCGATTTTCCCAGTCATCACTGGGATGTTTTCTAGCCCTAGCTGTAGAATCTAGTCAAATTGAAACAACATACTCCTTGGAACAATGCTCAAGTGCATGTTTCCAAGTCACCGGCTAGAGGTTTGTCTCACCTAAGTACTTTCTATGCACCAGATCCCAAGTTTCTCTCTCTCTTTGGTGGTACCAGAGAGTGAACCTAGCGCAGAGAACCTGATAGGCAAGCACTCCACCACTGCAGTCGCTTCTGGTGGATTGTAGGATAGCATGCTACAGCTGGCCACGCCCCTAGGATACCCCACTCCCACAAAAAGCATGCACACTAAGAACCTTGGGGCCACTGAGTTGGCTCAGCAGATAAAGTCAGCTGCTACTAATGCTGAGGGCCTTCTTCTATTCCCAGGACGCACATGGTGAAGTAGAAAACCTATTCTTGAAAGTTGTCATCTTATCTCTATAGGCACAAGACATGCTTGAGCCTACATAGAAAATAATGGAGAAGGAGAAGGGGGGGGGGAGAAGAGAGGGAAGGAGGGAAAGGAAAGGGAGGAACTCGAGATGAGTCCAAGGAAATCCCACGAGGCAGGTCTCTGTGATTGCAGAACTTGTGCTTCATAGCACTACAGTTTGTGTAGGTTCTTGGGTTAGGCATAATGAGTAAATGGATGCTGAGTAAGGAATATAGGCACATCAACTATCTGGAGAACCTCTAAGGGTAATATACGTGTGTGTGTGTGTGTGTGTGTGTGTGTGTGTGTGTGTGTGTGTGTGTGTGTACTTGCTTTTTATTGCTGTGATAAGACCACAAGCAACCTGGGAGGAAAGAGTTTATACTTGGTTTACAACATCCCTATTACAGTCCATCATTCAAAGAAGTCAGAGCAGGAACTCAAGGCAAGAACCTGGATATGAGAACTGGAGCAGAGACCGGGGGAAGGCTCTTCCAGTCTTCTTTTCTTTCTTTTTCTTGTTTTGGTTTTTGAGACAGGGTCTCACTATGTAGCCCTGGATTGCTTTGTAGACCAAGCTGGTCTCAAACTCAGAGATCCACTGGCCTCTGCTTCCAGAGTGTTGGGATTAAAGGTGTGTGCCACTATACCCTATGCTAGTTTATTTTCTTATGTACCTCAGGACTACCTGCCCAGGTATGGTACTATACCCACAGTGGGCTGGGCCCTTCTACATCAATCATCAGTCAAGAAAATGCCCTGTAGACCAATATGATGGGGACATTTTGTTTGTTTGTTTTTTGAAGACAGGGTTTCTTTTCTTTTTTTTTTTTTTGAGACAGGGTTTCTCTGTGTAGCTTTGCGCCTTTTCCTGGATCTCGCTCTGTAGATCAGGCTGGCCTCGAACTCACAAAGATCCACCTGCCTCTGCCTCCTGAGTGCTGGGATTAAAGGCGTGAGCCACCACCGCCCGGCGAAGACAGGGTTTCTTTATGTAGCTTTGGAGCCTGTCCTGGAACTCGCTCTATAGACCAGGCTGGACTGGAGCTCAAGAGATCTGAGATCCACCTGCCTCTGCCTCCTGAGTGTTGGGATTAAAAGCATGTGCCACCACTGCCTGGCAATGGCAACATTTTTTTGAACTGATATTCCTTCTTCTCACATGACTCTATCTTGTGTCAAGTTGATTAAAAAACAAAACAAAACCCCCAAAAACTAACCAACCCAGTGCGTGTGGCATGTGTGCCCACTGATGCCAGCGGTATCAGATTCCTTGGAGCTGGAGTTACAGGCATCTGATGTAGATGCTGGGATCTGAACTCTGACCTTCTGATAGAGCATCAAGTGCTCTTGACCTCTGAGACATCTCTCCAGCCCCAGATGATGATGATGGTGATGATGATGTTATTATTTTAAAAGACAGAATCTCATGTAGTTCAGGGTGGCCTTACGGTCCTAGATCCTTATGCCTCTGTCTCCTCAGTACTGGTATTATAGGCATGAGGCACTATGCCCAGCTTCTATTAGGCAATTTCAAGCTGGAAAAAGAAGAGCCCTAAAGTAGTTAGGTTCAAACGGTTGAAGAGCCACCCTACTGCTACTAAGGAGCAGGCTTCTTTTGTACAGTTGTGCTGCAGAGATGAGCAGGATAAAAGATAAACTGGACTGCTTATCTCTTTCACCTCAAAATAGTCCAAGATCAAGTTCAACCCTCCAACTTATGAATGTGGCAATGGAAATAGCATTTAGAGAGTATCAATCCCCTCTGCCTGGTGACATGAATTCCACCCCACCGCTTCATGTGCATCCTCCTAAGCTTTAAACTCTGGATTAGAGTGTCAAATACATCCTTTAGATAACTGAAGGTTCTCCAGAGCATCACAAAATTAGAAAGGAATTCTTGAACAACTATTCTAAACCTTCCTCATCAGGAAGTCAGTCTGGAATGCCATGCTAAGAGCTGGGCTGGCTTCTGATATTACCAACACTTCTGGCATCTGAAGGGTTACTGAGTACACTTTAGCTGGAAGTGTCATTCTCCCAAGTGGCTTGCCAGATGTCTCCTGTCCCCAGTCAGGCACATGTCCCTCTTTAGGGAATCACAGGGAGCACTCTCACAGTAGGTGCTCTCAGCATCCATCTTCTTTTGGGGTACTCACTTAGCAAGCCAAACTGGAAAAAGCAGGAGAGGCCGAGCCCTAGAATGATCCCCACATCTGTGCCTCCAGTGGGTCACACAACACACTAGCAATTCCCTAGGAAGCTAGCTAGGTGCTGACACCTCACAGCCACCCTGCAAGGCAAAGGTGCTAGCAGCTCCTTTCACAGCAGAGGTCAGAGAGCCTGCCAAGGGCTGTGAACAACTGCAGCCAGAGCCGACACTACTTTCTCCAGGACGAACTGTCAATGCCCCAGAGGAAGGCGGGCCAACTTAAGTCACCTCCTCCTTTCCTTTTAGACAGATTCTGATAGAACAAATAATGCCTCCACTGCTCCAGACCTCTTGGTTTCCTTAAAAACAAGCTTAAAGCTCTGTGTACTAGCTCATACCTGCAATCCTAGCACTTAGGAGACAGAGGCAGGATTTCCCAAGTCTCAAGTCAGCTTGGACAGTATAGTGAAAGCTTGTCTTGAAACACAAAACAAACAAACAGCATCACTCAAGGTTTCCTCCACCCCTTCTTGTACTCATGGCCATCACTGTGATTTTCTAATTAACAGTTATTCTCTCATGTTTCCAACAGAGCTTCAAAGGGGGCCCTTTCAATTAAATTACTCATGCTCCTGGCACTCCTCAGCTTAGAGCACCTTGATTTAGGGCGAAACAGGAAGGAACCCTGGCCTTCCCCCATCTAACCCTTCCATATGACAGGAAAGGGAAGGCGGCTGTGTCATCACACTGCAGAATGAAGGAGTCTGGCAAGTCGAGGATCTTGAGACTGAATTCTTGGCCAGTGCAGCTGGGGGAAAGGTAGAAAAGGCCACTGGATCCAGGTACAGGTACGTAATGCCCTGCCTGGAATCCCATGCACACTGACTGGAGCTGACCTCACCTGGGTCCTGCAGAGGTATTTTGGTATAACCAGGTGGTAGAGGAGAACCAGCTGGCTTGGGGAAGCATCACAACAATTCTTTGTCCTTTGAAAAGAAGATCTGGCCTCCCTGCTTTATTTAAGGAACAGGTGTGTGCAAGCTAAAGCAGACAGTTAAAAGATGCTCTATTTTTATCACCAAAAACACACTACAGAAGTTCTTCAGGCTTAAAATAAACTAAGAAACCAGGCATGATGGTATACATAAGCCTAGTACTCGGGGGGTCTCAGGCAGGAGGACTGTGAGTTTGAGGCCAACCTGGGCTACATAGAAACTGCCTCAAAAAACACAATAAAATAAACTGAATATCCACTGGCATAGATTTAAAACAACTTGTTAAAGTTCCAATGGCTAATTCAGTCCCTCTACGTCTATTTTGGCCTTACTTAACTAGCCATTGAAGGCAGAAACAACAGCACCATGCTGTTCTTAGGGGGGACAGCATAAAGAAACGGACTTAATAAGCTAGACCCTGTTTGAATGAACACACTGAATGGGCTCACTGGTCTAAACATGTGCACATGAACAGTGAAAACTAGCAACTTTCTGCACATGGGAGTGGCAGCTAGAAGACCGGCCTCAAAAGCTCACTCACTCCACTGCAGTGGTGGTAAACCAGACCAGGTATTCACTTGTTTGTTTTTGAGACAAGAGCTCATGTAGCCAGACTAGCCTCCAAGTCACTATGGAGCTGAGGCTGGCCTTGAACTGACTGTTCTACCTTCACCTCCCAAGTGCTGGAATTATAGGCAAGTACCATCCTGCTCTGCTGGGAAGGGGTTTAACTCTCTGAGCCTTAGTCACCTCATCTCTAAGACATGAATGGGTTCTGTTTCCTGATCCAGTCAGCTGTGAGGAAGCAAGCATGCCTCACACTCCTGCCCTACTGAGACCAAACCTATTCCCATGCCTTCCTCACCAGGATACCTTAAATGTGCTCCAAAATAAACTCATCTATAAAATAGGGCTGGGTTAAAAAAGAAAAACCATACAAGTGAAAACATAAACCTCCAGCATACTCTCTGTGATCTGGCCTTGTCTTCCCATTTCTGTGGCAATCACAGTACAGACTGCACTCATATGACAAGATTTTGGTCTCTCCTCCCCACTCTGAATTCCACACCGTACCTGAGAAAGCTTTCCCCACAAACTCTCCATCTTCAATTGTCTGTCTGCCTGGTGCTCCACCCATGTTAGCTTTACATTACCAATTCCTCAGGGAACTTTCCTAGATGTCTCAGCTCAGGGCAAACTTTGTTCAATAACCCCTCGGTATCCAGTATCTTCTCGTCAGATAATATTTAAAATACATACAAGTTTATGTTCAGAACCTATCTCCAAGGAACACATGAACTAACTACCTACATCCAGGACACCTAAAACACCAGGCAGCAGACAAGTGCTCGTTGGTCTCAGCACTGAACCAAATGTTGCCTTCCTAAAAGGGTGAAGGTGCTTGTACACTGAAGTCAAAATGCTTCTTTAGAAGAGGTATCTGGTCTTACAGCTCACTCAGTAGGACTAAGCTCAGAAGCACACACTGAGTTTTTCCGAGCAAGTTACAAAGAGTTCTTATCACACTGCACTTGTCTGTCGAAACCAATATCCCTCCCAGGAGTGTGGGCAGTCCAACTCCCCAGCTGGTTTTCATTCACACTAGAAACCTTAACTCCGTTCTAGGCCTCACAAAACGAGAGCTGTGTCCACACAAAGCCACAACAACCAGCCAATTCACTGAATCCAATGAAATAAGCCAATTCACTGGGGGGACACAAACTGTCAAACTGGTTACTTGGTGCCTTATAGACCAAACAATGCGTGATTCAAACAGTTCACTTTTCAATAGGTTGTCTTGTCATGTGGCAGCTACAGTAAGTGAAAGATTTTCTTTATCACTGTTTTTTGTCTTTTTATTAAACACCAGAGTAAGAACATATCTGACAGAAGGGTAAATAGCCAATAATGTCTAGCCTTTAAATAGTGGTCAAACACAGCAAATTTCAGCACACTGAATGAGCCTCAAGGGCACAATTGTGGAACAAGGCTCTGCGGCCTGCTTTTTGGCTTTAAAATAAGAGCTGCTGGTCCCGATCTCATCTTTGCAAATGCACAGCCTTGGGAGACAGAGACATGAGCAGCAGCAGCTTTAGACAAAGCTCTATTCACAGCCGCCCAAGAGCAATCTTGGAGTTTCAATTTCATTCAGTTGCGTGCGGAAGGCTCCCACTGAGGGTGGGCTGCTGAATGGTTCCGTTGGGAAAAGGACCCAAGAAGGAGCACTGGCTTTACAGTCTGTACTTTCATTAGAAGAGATGAAAGCATCCCTCTCTCTGACTCTAGTTCTATAGTGAGGTACTAATCTAGCAAATTAGCAAGTGTACTGAGTGTTTTTTTTTTTTTTCTTCTCTTTTTTTCTCCTCATCACATTGGTACCCAGAGCAGAGCTTCTCTTCATTAAGGTGGTTGCCGGGGCGAGCACAGAGCAAGCATCTGAATCACTGTGGGTTAAACCTTGCACCAGAGAGGAAGTGGTGTGGTCAGGAGGCCCACAGCAGTCTCCTCGCTAGTATAACGCCATGTTCCACCTGCTGCTGGGGCATCTCATCTTATGCCATGCTTCAGCCTCATCCCTCTCCCAGGTCTAGTTCCATGGTGAAAACAGCCCAAACTTCTGGCCTACAATACCCATCCCTCTGAGGACCATGTTCCCTTTTATAGAAGGAACCAGAGGAGGGATATCATGTGCTCAAGGTCCAAATGAGAAAGCAGGGAATTGGGATCTGACCCCAGGACCTCATTCTCAGGGCCTCAGCAGCTAATATCGACCCACATTCTACCTGAGCCATCTTAACATGAGCTCTGTCCACAGGCCATCCCTGGTAGACAGATGGTCTCTTCAAAGCCACTGTATAGATCTGGCTGCCCTATCTGGGTGCTATGGCCTGGGCCAAAAAAGGAGGGGGGGGGCACTTCCCTTGCAGGAGGGTCTGAGTTGTTTTCTATGACCAGCTGAAATCCAGAATGCTTCCCCCCACACTTCAAATAAATGCTGTACTGCTTTGTCATGCCAATAAAAATCAAAGGATAAATTCCCCACGGAGGGTGGCTTGCACTCTCTGCCCTGATAGTATCTTGCTCTTCCAGTAAAACAAGTGTCAGTCTGCATTCCCAGTGGCAGCAGTCCTAACAGTCCTTGTTCTGTGGCAAAGGCTTTCATCTTCTCTGCAGGGATGACAAAGCAGCCCTGCTCATTCCAAAGCACCACTCTCCAAGTCAGGGAAACACAATGCCAGCTTCTACCCATTTTTTCCCTAAGGATACTCCTAAAATGACTGCTGGCACACCATGTTTCTTGGGACAGAGGAATAATTTCCGTCTGATTTGGAGAGGTGAATAACTCAAGACAGGCTGGAAGCTGGTACTTCTTGCCTGCTGATCTAGCAGCTGGGGACATGTTTGGTCCCCAGCAGGGATACAGCTCAGGATGCAGAGACTAGCTGTTTCTGCTGAGTAAAGCCTTTGCCACAATGATATCTAGAAATCACGTCTTGTTTGACAATTTTTAAAAAATTATTTATTTTGATTTGAGAAAGGTTCCAGGCTGGCCTTAGGTTTGGTAGGATCCTCCTGTCTCTTCCTCTTGGCTGGGATTATAGATGTGCACCACCACACTTTTTTTTTGGTGGGGGGAGGGGTTTCAAGACAGGGTTTCTCTGTGTAACAGTCCTGGCTGTCCTGAACTCACTCTGTAGACCACGACTGTCTCTGGCATACTTGGTTTTATGTGGTGCTGGGACTGGAACCCAGTGCTTACCAAAGGCTTGGCACACTCTACCAATTGAGCTACATCCCCAGTCTGGAAATGTGTTTTCAAAGCACTGTTTGCAGTATTAAAAATATTGCAAGAAGTCAGAAAAAGACTTATAACTCAGTGTGCTATTATGCCACCTTCCTAATCCCCAGGTGTGCAAACACCCCCACAAATCAGAAGACTGTCAGCACTCACATAAGCTATTCCGGTAACAGTTTTTACAAGGAGTAGAGGTGGAAGAAAGCCAAAATGTTCAAAATGCTCAGATTTGGTATCATCAAACAGAAGAAGTTGGGGGAAACACAGGGAGGTTGGTTAGCTTCCTAAACAAGAATGATTTTCACTGGGTCTTCCCTCCAAGTTTTGAAAAACAAAATCCAAAAGGCAGACATGGACCCCGAGTAGACAGCAAGCTGTGGAAAAACTAAATTAAATGGGAAGAATGTAGTGACCTGAGGCAGGCGCCCAAAACCCACACAACACTTTCTTTCTGACACTGCACAGACAAGAAAGCCATGGAAGCCCTGGCTAGTAGTGACTGAGGAGCACTCTGCATGTCCAAGGTCACAATGGTGTTATGCTCCTCCACCTCCCAGGTCCCTGGGCTACCACAATGGCCTCTATGCTACCTCTCAGTACTCCAGATTATACTCCAGATACTTTTGATATGGTGTGTCATTTTTTGGCAACTTCCCTCTCCAAGGTCCTTGTAAAGCCTCACTTGAGTGACTGGTCTCTGCTGTTTCCTGGCAGGGAGGGGAATGAGCACCATCCTGTGTATAATGCTGACCGTAGGTTATTATATCTCTGTCAGAGTCTCACCAAGATGTCATTCTCTGAACAGTACTTCCCTACTACAAATGGCAAGGGGCGGAGGGTAGGGGGTGGGTGTGGGTGTAAGTGGTTGATACTTTCTGTCTCAAAGCCCAGGCCTAAGAGGACAGGGAACTACCTCTAGCTCTCTGCCTTGCAAACACCAAGCTGTAGTCTACAGTAAGAAAAGACATTTCATCTGCTACTGACATGTAAAACACACTAGTAACTTCTTTCCCTTGTTGGTCCCTATCCCTGTAATGCTTGTGGTCCCTGAAGTTCAGAGACTCAGTAATGGAAGAACTGATTGCAGATGGATGAAGTAAGGGGCATGTAAAATCTCCTTTTACAAATATGGATAAACTCCATGCTGAAATTTTTTTTTTCAAGTCATTTTAGCACTTGCACAGATTTGTGTGTGCAGAGAACCATCCACTCCTCAGTAATGTAAAATGCAGCACCCTTTTGTGATCAGCATGGGAAAGCAGCATTTGAGAGCCATACAGATGATGTATGTTCAGGCCAAGGGGTGCAAATTTGCAATCTTCAAGGGAGCAAAGAGTATCCGTAATGTCACTGGCTTGGCCACTTGTCAAGACATTTAAGAGCTCTACATCACCTGCTCATTTGGGTAAAGACTGTTCAAGGCAAAGGCAAATCCAGGATACCTATCTTAGGTGCTAACCACATGAGAACGGCCAGTAGTAGACATCTAATGCACAGGCTGACTCTTACCGCAAGGCCAAAGAATAAATGCACATCCAGTGGTTTTTAAAAACCATGTTGTCCCTGAATAGTTGTCATCAACCAAATCACCAAGACGCTGTGCAAACCCCTACTGAGTCATCCGAAACTGCGTCTTACCTTGGTGTTCCTCCTTAGACTTCGAAGGATATTCCTCCTCCTGGGGTCCTCATCTGTTTCATATGGAATGACAGCATTGTCCCCTTTATAACCCTGGGATGCCTGATCCTCCTCTTTCTTCCGGATGGGTCCCAGCTCATCATCACTCCCCACACTAAAGCTGGTGCGGTAACTAGCAAAGCGCCCCAGCCGGGTGCATCTCGTCCTGTACAGCACAGGCTTACTCACGGCTGATATCTTCCGGCCCCGCTCTAGAGAACTCGTGTCCATTTCACTGTCAGAACCATTGCCACTACCATTAGACTGGGCTTTGTTGATGTTCCGAATGGTTATGATCTTGCCCTGGGTGCTGTCGTGGGGCACAGAGTATATGTTTTCTTCCTCATTCCTCGGCTTGACCACAGCATCCATTGGCTCTGCGTAGTCAGAAGGATCAAACCCGTCCTGAGGCAGCCAGGGGCTAGAAGACACAGACTTCCTCTGTCCCTCCCGATGGCCTTGGTCTAGGTAGGAGAGATCTTTTGTGATCTCAAAATGGACAGGAGGCTTTGGTTTGACTGGTGGAGGTACTTTGTTGTTCAGTTTACTCTCAAAATTGCTCATTATGAAAGACAGCCCATCATTTCCCTCCAGCTCCATAGAGAACTTGGAATGGTCTTTGGACAGGGAGGGCAATGTTGCATCTTCCCGAAACAGGTGGTACGATGGAGGCTCCACGTCTTCTTCTGAATCCTGTAAGTTTGAGTTGCAGAGTGGTGACCCGGCCCTGGGGGAGTTGAACACTTCTTCAGTGGTGCTGCAGGCCTCAGCAACATTATCATACATGTGCGTGGCCTCGATTATGTTCTTTTTCTCCACCACGTCTTTAAAAAAGGGGTGAAAGATCTCAAGTTTATGCTGGGGCTGGCTACAAGGGATGCTTGTGAACCTCCCATCAATTTCTTGGGCAATCTCCTCCCCCTCTGTCAGCTGCTCTCGACTTAAGTCATTGTCCAGGACATCTATAGCGCCATCAGTGAGTGCAACAAGCTGGATGGGGATAATATCCTGCACTTCACAAAGAAAGGCACGTAACATCGCCAAGGAGGCCTTACGTTTGGCTGAATAAAAAACAATGTACCCATGAACCAACCGGCTCTTTCGGATGCTGAACGAGGAATGGTATGAAAGAACAGACAGCTCAATGCGCTTCTTGTGTAGTCCAATCGGAAGTTCAAGTAAAACAGAGTTGCTGCTCCCACAGTGGGAAGATTTACAGGTTTGGGACTGCAGGACAGGAGAGAGTATGTCATCTGCACTAAAGGGATCGCCACACATCAGACACATGACAATTCGAAGGTCCACATCAGCCAAGTCTTTGATACTAGCAGTGGAGCTGACCAGGTTTAAGTTGCGCTTAGAATCCAGGAGTCCCTTCAGAACTTGACTGATCTGCTTCTCATTAATATTGCGTCCGTAACCAATGCCAGCAGAAGCAGGATCAAGAAAGACACACTGCAGTTTGCTAGCAATCTGTTGGCCTTGTTGTATTAAGCTGTGCAGAGTCTCTCCACTTGTGTCCCCCCTCTTGTTCACTAAAATTAAGGTCAGGGGGAGGTGAACTAAGTGATTATCCCGCCTGCCCAGTGTGGACTCTCTGCTCTTCTCTATACTCTCCACCACATAGGACAGCGACTCCTTTGAATTGTAAAGGCAGAGGCAGCCATGGGGTTGGAAGGTTGGTGTCTGGAAAGAGTTCACAGGAAGCCTGACGTTACCCTCTATTGGCCTCAGGGACAGCTCATACATTTTACCATCTATCACATACTTGTCGTCATTTGTACAAAGAGCTCGAATTTCATTGGCCAACTCTCGGGCAAGGCCATCTTTGCCTAAGATAACCAAATTGATCCTATCGATATTGGGGTCTGACAGAGAGTTCTTCTGATTCCTGTCAGATGGCCGGATAAAGCGAGAACTGATCAAGTGCTCAATCTTAGCATCTACACAAGCTGGGCAGCTTGGGCATGTCTCCTTCGTGGGGTGGTACACAAAGTGAATGTGCTTCAGAATGAGGGCATCGCGCTCTGCCTGGAGCTTCTGCAATGCTTTAAATCTCTGCTCTTCCCCCAAAACATCCTGGATGACACCCATCTTTTCCTTGCTGGGTTTGGCATCCAGCTCCAACTCATAAAATAATTCTGAGTACTCCAAAAGCAACTCCTGGAACTCTTCCTTTGCTCGGTCTATAATCTGTTTTTGGTGTTTGCCATAGATGTCCATGTACACTGATTCTTCCAGCCACTGGTAAAAGTCTTCATTCATAATAAAACTACGAGCCTCTTCCCAAGGTTTCCCGGGAGTTATGAAAGGAGAGGTCTCCAGGTTTTCTTTGAATGCCTTTCGCATCTCAGCTCTCTTCCTCTCGTTCCTCAGCTTCTCCAAGTGGGTCTCATACAGCTGCTCAGCAGGGACAGTATCCATCAAGTCAAAGGGAATCCTCTCATTTTCCATGTTGTCAATGTGGCTGGTGGCGTCCCATGGTGTCTCTTCAAGCACAACAAACCACTTCAAGAACTCTGGCTTGGTCTCTAAGAGTTTTTTGGCTTTAATGCAGCTCAGGTGGTCTACTTCATCTAGATTAGGTATGAGGGCTTCAAAAGCCAACGGCAGGGCTGCCAGGTATAGTTTTCTCCGGCGCTCAATATGCTCGTGCTTGAGGCGGTGGATGTGCTGCAGGAAGAGCTTCTTGGCCTTCTGTGTCCCTTCTAGGTAGACATAGTCTTGGTACTCAGGGGAGGCCTGCATCTTTCGGCTGACATTCAGCCAGTTCTCATTGTGATTTTTCACAATTCGGCTCACCAACCACTCATATTTGTCCTTTGCTGTAGCTATTTGCTGACTCTGCTGCTTGAGAGCTTCAAAGTAAGGAATGATTTTTGTCTTCCCTCGACTCTTATCAATGAGTTGCACTAAAGTACTGAAAGCCAAGTCCACATTCACATTGGATCTTGCTGAGGTCTCTACAACCTGGAGGTTCTTTTTGCTTAAGGCAAAAGTATGTGCATCTCTAATGTACCGCTCAACACCCTCATCACACTTAGTCAGGACCACCACTATGGGCTTTTTTGTTTTTGCAAGCTGATTGTAGAGATTGGAGACAAACTTGAGCTGGTCATCGAAGTTCCTGTTCATGCCCCTGCTAACATCAATGCCCAGAAGGAAGCCGTCAACCAGCAGCTTTCCATCTGGCATCTGTTTCTGCTCAAAGTCCTGTTCCAGCCCCAGCTGGTCAGTGCAAAAATACATGAGTTTTTCAGCTGATGCGAGCTTGGTGGCTGCAGCTCTCTTGATGTAGGGCTGCAGTGCCGTGCTTCGATGAGGTTGAAAAGTCTGATCATCAATGAACTCAGTCTGCTCCACAATGTGCATTTTACATTCCACACAGTCCTCCAGGGAGCGGCTAACTTCTCCCCAGTAGAGAAAGTGGTCATTATTGACCACCCGCCCACCAAAGTCACTGGTGCTGAGAACAGAAGTGTGGTCCAGGTGAAAATCATCTGCACTTGGGCGCACGAAGCGGTTACATAGACAAGACTTCCCAATGCCGCACTGGCCTTTCTCCTTCTCAGTCCCGGACAATCCCACCACGCTGATGTTGTAGGTGGGGATTCGAACATCTTGCTTTCTTGCCATCATCATCTTCGAAACATCCTGCCACAATCAGCTACTTCCGAGATCAGATTAGTGTTCTGCAGTAGAGTGACAAGACTTCTCAGCAGTGCCAGTGGAGGCCCGCTGCCCAAGCAGCCCAAGTGTCAGGTCCCATAGTGTTGTAAACCAGTATGATGTCAGTTCTTACTTCTTCTCATCGCCAAATAGCCAACATGTCTGCCTAGATGGAGGGGGGAAAAGAAAAACCATCACCATCCAAACTCTAGTTTAACCATTAAATTACAATAAAAGTATTTTTTAAGCTAACAAATATTTAGTAAACCTAATATGCTAGGCCTTATGCAGGGTGAGTGATTAAAGCTGACATCAGAGTTGTTGAGACAGTTCAGAGGGTAAAGGTGTTTGCTGTGTAAGCCTGACAACCCCAGTTCAATTCCTGGATCCCAATGAAAAAGGGGAGAACCAATTCCCCAAAGTTGTCCTCTGAATTCCACACACGCTGTGACATGTGCATGCCTATACAGGAGGGGGTACACACATACACCATACACAATGATAATGATAATAATAAAAAGGCTAATATCAATGTGTTTTCAAACAGGTATAGTCTAAACCAAGACAGGAAGATATAAATAAGGAGAGTGTAAAACACTAATGTGACAAGTGAGGGCTCTATAGGAAATGTGGCTAACTCCAAGGCAGGGTGGATACAAGAAATGTCTTTCGTTTTGTTTTGTTTTTGAGACAGTTTTCCTGTGTAGCTCTGGCTATCTTGGACTTGAACTCAGAGATCCACCTGTCTTTGTCTCCCAAGTGCTGAGAATAAAGGCATGTGCTACCATGTCTGACTAAGCAAGAAATGCCTTGGACAAGTAAAAACCATGGGACAATGGTGTCATCTTGAAGGGGCTCCCATGAGTAAGGTCTAGGATTATCTGTGAACCAAAAAAATTATACATTAATGAATTATAGCTTACTGCAAAAAATATGAACTAAAGCCCAAACAATTGGATCAGACGAGAGTCATGATGGAAGGTTAAATGTAGGAGAAATCTTTGAGAGGCAGGATGTTGACAGGTAATTCAAGTGTCTCCTAAGACTGCCTATTAATTATCTGGAAGAAAAAAGTCCTCAATAGTAACTATAGGGGAGAAAGCAGATAACGCCTTCACTCGGTAATCAAAATTCACATCATCAGTGTGGTACGGAAGCACTGAGGAGACTGAGGCAGGAAAAGCACTAGCTCAGGAGTAGCCTTGGCTACAGAAAAAGAATGGGGAGGAGAGAAGGGAAAGGAGGGAGGAAAGAGCAAAGCTTCCAGGGAAGACTCATAATATTGCTTTCAAAATTTACTACAAAGCTACAACAATCAAAACAGTCCTGCAGTGACATAAAGATAAAGACCAATGAAAAAGAAACAAAGCTCACAGCTAAATCGTCATACATATCACTGAATGACTTTTTTTGGGGTGGCGGGGGGTGGGGGGAATGTGGTTTGAGACAGGGTCTTACTTACGTAGCCCTGAAACTCACTATGTAAACCAGGCTGGCCTCAAACTCAGAGAGATCTACCTACCTCTGCCAGTATGTCTGGCTGGCTAAATGACTTTTGACAAGGCTGTTGAAAACCATTCATTGGGAAAGAACATACTTTTTTTAACAGTTGGTGCTGGGGAAAGTGAATCTTCACACAGGAAAGGACGGAGGTAGGTCTTTATCTACATCATATACAGAGGCTAACCCTAGAGCTGAGGATGTGACTCAGATGTTAGAGTGCTTATCTAGCATGTGATAGGCACTAAGTTCAATTCAACAACAACAAAAACAACTCTAGCAGTGTGTGGTGGTGCACACTTTTAATCCCTTAAGCACTTGGGGAGTAAGAGGCAGGCAAATTTCTGTGAATCCAAGGTCAACTTAGTCCACACAGTGAGTTTCAGGGTATCCAAGACTACACAGTAAGACTGTGTCTCAAAAAAACCCAACCAACCAACGAAACAAACAACTCTAAATGGATCAAAACTAAAACTACAAAATGTAGAAGAAAACCTAGGGCAAAAGACCCCCATGAGCAATGGTGGGTGGTGTATAGATGAGAGCTGGCCACCAAGCCCATCGAAGATGTAACCCCATCAAGCAGATACTCTGACTGTACATGCATACTGCATGCACATAAACACATCTACACATGCACATACATAATACATACACTCAATTCTGAAAACGATTTATAACAGTAGACTATTTCTATCTTAAGAGTTGTCAGAACCAGAAAGTGTAATGCTGGTTGCCATGGCTGAGGGAAGGAGTGAACAAGGACCCTGCATTCGCACAAAAAATGAAGTCACAGGGATGAGATGGTAATGGTAAAATATTATGAATATTTTAACACTTATGAACTGTGTACTAAAAATGGCTAATTTTGTGTTACATGCCATTTACACAATAAAATTAATTGGGCTGAGAGGATGTAGATCAGTGATATAAAGAACACTTGACTAGGAAGAATAAATCAGAAAAAAAATCAATACAAGTGTTTACGAAGTGGATGGCTATACTGAGATAAAGTATCCCTACTTTTAGAGAAGTTATACTAAAATATTTTGGGGGGAAAGAGCCAAAATGAATGTAAATGTTCAGAAAAAAATTCTGTTTGAAAAAGAGTAAGAACGCTAATGAGGGACTATAACTGTGTCTCAGTAGAGTGCTTGCTTAGTAGGAACAAAATCCTGGGCTTGATCCTCACCCCACATAAACCGCAAGTGGTAGTGCCTGCCTGTAATCCTAACACTTGAGAGGTACACACAGAAGATCTGGCTATGCAAGGTCACAGACAATGCTGCGCGTCATATGAGAACCTTTCAAAATAAAACAAGCAAAACCATTGCAAATGAATAAAATGTTAATAGGTAAATCTGGATTAAAGTATGTGTGCTGGCTAGGTTTATGTCAACTTGACACAAGCTAGATTTATCCAAAAGGAGGAAAGTTCAATTGAAAAAAATGCCTCCATAAGATTTGGCTGTATGTCCTTTTCTTAATTAGTGATTGATGGGGGAGGGCCCAGCCCACTGTGGGTAGTGCCACCCCTAGGCTGGTGGTCCTAGATTCTTTAAGAAAGCAGCTAAACAAGCCATAATGAGCTAGCCAGTAAGGAGCACTTCTCCAAGGCCTCTACGTCAGCTCCTGCCTCCCTCCAGGTTCCCGCTCTTCGTGAATTCCTGCCCTCACTGCTTTTGAAGATGAACTGTTATATGGAATGGTGTGAGTGAAATAAACCCTTTCCTCTTCAAGTTGCTTTGGTCATGGTGTTTCATCACAGCAATAGTAACCCTAACTAAGACAGCATATATGATACTCCTTTGTGTTGTTTTTACTGTTACAACGACAAATTCTCAAGAGTGTAAACATGCAGTGTAAAGTTTTCAAGTTTGTCCGTCTGTGACACTTATAAAGGAACAAGTACTGCAGTGGCTACAAAGGACGTGTAAGGCTCTTGACAGACAGACAGCCTTCTAGACTGACACAGCTCCACCACAGGTGATCACTGTAGAGCGTGCTAGACAAAGGAGTGGACTCTACAAAGACTGCTTCCTCAACAGACAAAAAGGTCAGCCTAGTTGGGGGAACCAGCAAGAATATAGAGGGCATGGAGAGAAGATGGGCCGAACACAAAACCAAGTATACAGGGGCTGGGCTGAGCCACTTAAAATAATGCAATCTCTCTCTCTCTCTTCCCCTCTCCCTCTCTCTGGTTTTTCGAGACAAGGTTTCTTTGTGAAGCCCTGGCTGTCTTGGAATTCACTCTGTAGATCAAGCTGCCCTTGAACTCAGAGATCCACCTGTCTTTGCCTACAGAGTGCTGGGATTGAAGACCCATCATGTGGCTAATAGTCTTTCACTGGCCAGGACAGGAAGAGGTAAGCACAGGATGAGGGGAGGAATTATAAGGGACCTAAAGTTTTAACAATTTCAGTCATTAACAAGCTGTTATCATGGTGTCACACAAAGTCTTCAGCAACCTTTCAGCTGATTAAGTAAAATAAACTGCCCTTGGCTACCTCTGCACACACAGGCCTCTCTGGCACCTAGTATTCTGTGGCATGGACACTTACTTGCACACTAAAGTGTGACTGTGTGACTGCCAACTCTGCAGCCAAGCAAACAGTCTCCTGAGACTATCTAAAATAGCAAGCAGACCAATTTTCTTTTGAATCTCATTTACATCTGGTAGGAAGCTGATATTCCGATAAACTTCATGCTTTTGTGCCTCACAGAAATGTCAAGAAATCAGATCCTTAAATTTTAAAGATTATTTTATTCCATGTGTATGAGTGTTTTGTTTACATGTATGTATATGCATCTTGTACATGCCTGATGTCCATGGAGGTCAGAAGAGAGTGTTGGATGCCCTCCAAAATGGAGTTATGCGTGTTTGTGAGCCACTATGTGGGTGCTGGGGGAAAAACCAAACAGAACTCAGGTTATCCGCAAGAGCAACAAGTGCTCTTAACTGGTGAGTCATCTCTCTTGACCAGTGAGTAGTTCTCAACCCATGGGCCATGACTCTTTGGGGGGGGGGGGGGGTGTCAAATGACCCTTTCATGGAGTTACCTAAAACCATCCGAAAAACACAGATACTTTAATTATTATTCATGACAGTAGCAAAATTACAGTTAAGAAGTAGCAAAGAAATTAATTTTATGGTTGGGGTCACCACAACATGAGGAACTGTATTAAGGGTTGCAGCATTAAGAAGGTTGGGAATGGCCAGGCAGTGCACTCCCTTAATCCCAGCACTCGGGAGGCAGAGGCAGGTGGGTCTCTGTGAGTTCGAGGATAGCCTGTCTAAGAATTGAATTCCAGTACAGCTAGAATTGTTACACTGAGAAACCCTGTCTCAAAAAACAAAAAAAAAAAGGGGGGGGTGTTTGAGAACCACTGCTTTAGATCCAAACATCATGGTTTTTCGTTTGTTTTTGTTTTGGTGCTTTTGTGTGGTGCTAGGAGTGGAACCAAATACTTTGCAACTGCTGAGCCACGCCTCCAGGCTCTTCACCAGTGAATTCTAAGTAAGCTCTTTGCTAAGCTAAGTCCCCAGTTCTCTCCCTTTCCCCTTCCTTTTATTGTTCCAACTTGGTGTAATCCTCCTGCCTCCGCTTTTTACTTTGACACAGGATCTCACAGACAAGCCTTGAACTCTGTTCTTCCTGTTCTAGCCTCTTACAGGTATGAACCACTCGGCTCAATAACACCACATTTTATTCTGAGGGACAAGAGAGGGAGCACTGCTGTCCACTGTGATGACAACCTCAAGTGGTCACAGGTCATGTCTAAACATTTTCCATGACAATTCGGAAAACCAAAACTTCTAAAGAAATCTGAGAAGATGTAGTATGTAAAAAACGACTATTTCAAAAGAGAAACTACAAGGTCTATGTGTGAACAGCTGCCTACAGACGACAAGCTTCAAGTCAAATTGCAGAAGTCAGCAGGAACAAGCAGGGCACCTGAGAGAAACCTTCCCTCCACTTCTCTAACGACTACCACATCAACAGAATTAAGAGCTGCCTGTAAATATCTCAAGGGTATTTACCCGTCCCCACACACAGAACAGGAAAGAGCCATACAAAAATCAACGAGCTTGGCACAGGGGTCTGTAGTGCGCACAGTTTGTTTTCATCTGTGACAAGAGGGTGACAGAGCTGGGAACGGACTGCTGATGAAGCCCCAAGAAGTCAAGGGTGCTCACCCAACAAAGCTCTTCCCTATCAAGTCCTCACCCCAGGGACAGGGTCACAAGGTCTCAAACTTACTATCTTGAAACATACTTAGCAACAGCGTCCTCCTTGGAGTGACTACTGCATGTAACTGGCAACCTGTGACTCGGCTCTCTGTACAGTGGGTCTAAGAACACATCCCTTCCCAGAAACCTCAGGGAGGACAATGAAACAACAAAAACACAGGCTCAAATTTGAAGCAAACATGCATCATCTGTTCAATCCTTGCTTCGTCTAATTTTCAAATGGCAGGATGGTAAGCTGCAGTAACCTGAAATGAAAAGAACCGCCCTAACTCTGAAGAGGATAGCTACTAACATGTATGCAGTTTTGCTGCTGTTTTGAGACAGGGACCCATCAGTAACTGAGGCTGGCCTTGAACTCTAATTCCTGCTCAGCCTTCTGGGCACATTAGGATTCCAGACAGATATGTGCCACCTTGTCTGAATACAACTGATAATTTAAACTCCAAATCATGTTCACAGCCACAAATGTTACCAAACTTAAAAATCAGCTGGCATGGAAGTAGTTAATTTTTGAGCACCTGATAACTTCTACTTGTTAGAAACCTAATAAGTTCCTTGCTGTAACTGCACTCTCAGCTTTGATGTCTGGATAATGCAGTTTTACTAGTTCCTCAATTGGACTGAATTACACAGTAAACAAAGCTGGTTATAAATCTAAGGATGTCTCAAACACTTAGTTTAGAGGAAATAACTTTAAGTGCCTGGCCACATTCACATTCAGCTTTTCAAAGAGGTGGCTAAAAAAAATTAGCAGAGCCACTAAACTTAATGATCAAAAGACCATAAAGAGAGCAGAGAGAACAAGGAAGGTGTGTCCACGACTTCATGATGTCCAATGTCCTCAAACTCACATCTGGTGAGAAACAATTTTTTTTTTAATTTTTTTTAATTAATTAATTATTTTTTTTTTAAAGAGACAGGGTTTCTCTATGTAACAGCCCTGGCTATACAGGAACTCCCTTTGTAGATCAGGCTGGCTTCAAACTTACAGAGATCTGCCTACCTCTGCCTCAGGAGTGCTGATACTAAAGGCGTGCACCACTAAACCCGGCTGAAAAACAAATTCCTAATGGGAAACTAAGGAACAAAATTAATTATGCATTCCAGTGATTTTCCAGCACTAGTCCTTTCAAAAGTGGAGAGTGAAAACAGAGGAAAAACATCTTTAAAACTAACTCAGGGGCTGGAAAGATGACTCAAATGGTTAAAAGTACTTTTTGCTTTTGCAGAGGACCTGAGTTTGATTCTCAGCACCCACATGGTGGCTTACAACCACCAGTAACTCCCTAGTACTCACATGGTGAACATTCATACACATACACTAAATCTAAAAAAATAAATAAAACGAACCCAAGCTGCTGTAATGGCTCATGCTTGTAATGCCAGCACTCAGGATGCTGAAGCAGTAGACTACTGTAGGTCCTGGCCACCCTTAGCCATATAACCTGTCTCAAAAAATATAAAAACAAATAAATAAAGATCTATTAAAAGGTTAAAAAACAGTAACTCCTTGTATTATTGAATTCTGCAGAACTACTGATATTAGGAAAACTAACAAAACACACAGCCTAAAAGCTTAATATTTAGTGCTAGGAATCAATTTGGAAAGAAAGATACTTCAGAAGTATCTTCAACTTTTTAATCACAACTGTGTGTTGCAGTAAAAACCATGCAAACACCTGTGTGTTTTGCAGACCTGGTAACCGGGTGTCTAGAATTATCTGTGGAACGTGTAGCACCGACTCTAAACTAGAGCATCTCCTCTAGAAAGAGGAAGACACTTTTTATCCAATACGCAGAGTAAGAAGCTGCACCATTCCCAAGATGGCACCAGAAAATGCCACTGTGACCCAACAGTTCATGGACCACTACAGCTAAGGGGCTGCGCCTGGACAAACACGTACACATACTACTCATAGTAACACAATGCTCCTGAGCTCTGGTCTAGAATGACCCACAAGACACAGAATTCTTACCTCTATCTATAATCAAAACTCCAGTGTCCAAATGTGAGAATATGTAGCAACCCCCAATGCCACCAGTAATAGCTAGGAAAAAAATCATTTCAAGGGCAACAACTCTTGAAAAGCACAGCACTTGCTACTCTCATTTCCTTCATCACAGTTGGGCAAAGAATGGAGACACATGCAAGCATCATAATGGAAAGGCATCTCCTAAACCTCTTCAACTTCAGTTTCTGAGTGTGTTTTAGAGGTGTCAATGATAATCAGTCAGTAAAATGTCTGTTACTCAGCTTTAGGGAAGCAAGCAGAAGGAAGAGATATATGCAGGATGCATATTCCCTGTCCCTTAAAGGAAAATAAAGCAAGCAGGGAGCACAAACCAGGTATCACAGTGCACATCTATAACCCCAGCAACTCAGGAGACTAAGCAGAAACACAAGTTCAAGGCTTGCTTGGACAACTTAGACCCTGTCTCCAAAGGATGGGAGAAAAAAAGGTAGGGCTCAGTGCTAGAGTATCTACCTAGTATGAGAGGCCACGGGTGCAATCCTCAACACCATTAAAACAGCAACAGAGTAGTAGTAACCCCTGTCCTCAGGGGTAGAGGCAGGAGGACTGTTGGTGTTCAAGATCCAGGCTGGGCTACAAAGCAAGATCCAGGCTGGGCTACAAAGCAAGTTCAAGCAGCATGGTTGCAATGAGACACTGTCTCAAACAAACAACATCCCAAAACCTCTGGGCTGGAGAGACGGTTGTGATTAAGGGCACATTCATTTATCTGCTATTTGTCTTGAGGACCCAGGTTCTATTCCTACAACCTATTCATCAACTCAAAATGGGCAAGCACGCACATACATGGTACACAGGCATAATGTAGGTACAACACCAATACACATTAAAATAAAAATGAAAAGAAAATCAGAAGGGGCTTATACTACCACCCTTCTCAAAGGAACTATTTAGCAATTACTGGTTGGTGGGATAGAGGGAATTCTTTTTTTTCAGTAGTGTTGGGCATGCTCCAGTAAATAATCTCCCACCTATGCTCATGTAAACAAGTTTTTGCCTTTCTTTTGGAATAGAGAAAAACTAGAGATGAAAAGACAGAAGTACAGTCCAAGGTCTTTATCCATGCAGCCCATGCACATGTGAAATCTAGCAGAACCTCAAATCTACTGACTTTTAAAGACATGGAAGCAAGCATCCAACTTAAGTACATGTGATAATCACCGGGAACTGACAGATACCAAGGACACCTTGTTTCTGGGAATCAGAATTGTAAGGGAATCTTAAATAATACCTTTAATTCTACTCACCTGCTTACCATGAGTGCTTTAGTTAATGACTGGTCAAAATCAACACGCTGACGGCTCCCAGGCTGGCCCGTTACACTACCTTCCCCCTTTCCTGCAGAGTCAGAGAACCATTTTATGTCACTCTTCAGAACTGGGAGACAACCTATCTATCAGCCCAATCCAGCACTTACCTACAATGCAAACTCAGTGTGCTGTAGTAAGTGCAATGCTGGAGACAGGGCTCAGCAGCTGACAGCACTTGCTGCTCCTGCAGAGGACCTGGGTTCAGTTCTTAGCACCCACATGGCTGCTCACAACCATTTGTAACTCCAGTTCTAGGGGATCCAATCCTGTCTTCTGACTTCTACAGTCATCAGGCATGCATGCACACAGTGCACAGACATACATGCAAGGCAAAACACTCATACGTAAGATAAAAATTTTTAATTTTTGGAAAAAAAACTAAAATAAAAAATTTGAAATGATGCCTGTCCCCCTTGATGTTATTTTATTTTTTGTTATATTATTTTTTTGAGACAGGGTCTCAAACTGGCTTCAAACTGACAGTGTAGCTGAGGATGACCTTAAACCACTCCAGGGTTACTGGGGTTAAAAGCATATATCACCTCAGCCAATGGATGGGGTGCTAATCAAGGGCTTCATGTATACTAGGCAAACACTCAACCAACTGAGCCGTATCATTAGTCTCATATTTCTGTTGGCAATACTGCTTTACCCAACAAATTATCATATTCTAATGAATTAATCAGCTCATGTAAAAGAAAATTCTACTTGAACATGGCAACTATAATTCTACCTTTCAACCCAGTAAGAGAGCTGAAATAATAGTATCTGGGTGTGCTGTGTGGAAAACCATGGGTTTATAAAGGAAGGAAAGACTGGCAGACAACACAGAGTCCTGCTAGCTGCTGCCTCTCATACAGGTCCTCTGACTCCTCCCTTCTGTGGGAGGGAAGGGTTCTTACAGCTAGGGAATCTAACAACATACATACATACACACACACACACACACACCCTCTGAAATATATCCGTTGGATTTTTAGAAAGACCCTCTGCAGACTCCAGAAAGCCCAGCCAGCAAAGCACCAGAAATCACAAAGCTTTTCATTAAGAACTGGAAATTCAGATGTCTGTTTTGAAAATACTCTGGCCTAACATTAATTTTTCAAAGAGCAGTTATGAAAGACCCTGACACTCTGTTCAGAGTATTTGCCAACAGCCTCTCTCCATTCGTTTCCCCGAGTCCTGGTGAACGTACCCTGAATTCCAGGGTTGGGAACAGAACTACAATGATGCTCTTACCATCCTAGCCAGCCCACACTCAGTACAGCATGTCTTTTTTCTACCCTTAACACAATTCTCAAGCTTTGAGGATAGCCAAACTCTACAAACTGGTCCTAAAGCAACAACATTTCTAAGCCAAATTAATCAGAGAATAGAATCAGATTCCCATAATCAATGAAGGGGGCCTTTCAGCAAAAGCACTTCCTTACACTTTATCCTCAGCAGCTGCAAGCAAGCAGCTTCAGAATTCTAGCCAGCCTATCTGATCATAGTATAAGACAAAAATAAACAAAGACAAATCAGAATCTGAGGAACTGCTCTTCCTGAGTCATTGGATCTCTCTGGGTTACCTGCCTGTTATATTGTAAAATATGTATCTGATTTTGTTCCTGTCTCCTGGCTTACTAAAATCTTTGGAATCTTCACAGTAATAAATGTTCTTTTATATGATGACAGCTTTCAAAGGGAGGCAGTTCACAGGGAAAATCAGGGTAGGATTAGATTGAGATCTGTAGTTCCAGCCTCTACAGAGCTGAATACAAACAGCCAATGATTTAACTAATAATGCCTATCTATTGAAGCTCCATCAAACCAAAGGAGAGGGCTCAGCCAGCTTCATACAACTGACAACATCGAAGCTCAGGAGGTTAGGCTCACGGCCACTCTGCATCCCTTCCAACTCACCCTGTCCTCTCCATCTCATCTGTATCCTTTTAGAACATCAACAGTGTGCTTTGTGGACCACTCTGGTAAATTAACCAAACCAAGAAAGGAGCTGTGGGAAGACTGGTGTTCAGTCAGAGTATGGATAAAATAAAACATTAGGACTTACATGGGAAGCAGGAAAGACTCTCGATGGACTGAGTCCTAAATCTGAGACGTGACATTATCCCTGAGGATACAGTATCAGGGCTACATCAAATCTGAGAGACTTGTTAGTGTCTGGTGCAGAACAGACTGCTTGCTTGATGGGTAGGTGGGGGGTGGGGGTGGTTCTCTACATTTCTGATGTTAAAATTGAGGTGTCAGAGTATAGTGGGAAAAAAACCCAGAATTTATATTTACTCCTGTATTCTCAGAATTGGTGTCATAACAGGGATTTGCTGAGCCGGATGTGGAGGCACATGCCAGCTCTTACACAGTGGACACAGAAGGATCAAGAGTTCAAGGTCATCTTGGGCCACATATTGAGGCCAGCCCAGCTACATCCTGTCTCAAAAACCAGAAAAAGAGTATTCCTCTCTCAGAGTCCTTTTCACTCTCAGGAGTTTATTTTCCCTAATAAAACTGTTTGCTCTGCTTTTTAAAAGGGGAGATGGGGATGCTGAAGAGATTGTCTCAGTGATTAAGAGCACTTGCTGCTCTGGCAGAGGACCTGAGTTGGGTTCCTAGCATCCACGTGGTGGCTCACAACCACCTCTAACTCCAGTTCTAGGGAATCTGATGAACTCTTCTGACCTCTGCATGTACCAGGCATGCCCATGTGTGTGTGTGTATATATACGTAGGCCAAAATACTAACACACAGAAAGTAAATAGGCCTAAAAAGGAAAAGGGAGGGGAGGAGAGGGGAGGCAGACAGACTGACGTCTGGCAGTGGTGGGACACACCTTTAATCTCAGCACTTGGGAGGCAAAAGCAGGAGGATCTCTTGAGTTTGAGGCCAACCTGGTCTACGGAGTGAATTCCAGGACAGGCTAAACACAGAGAAACCCTGTCTCTAAAAACAAAACGAAACAAAAACAAACAAACAAACAAAAAGGGACTGGACTCCCTAGGATAATGCTGGTTCACAGAAATATGGACTGGGAAGGAAAATCAAGGGTAGGAGGTGAGGAAGTTTTTACTCCTGGGTGGCCATGTGATCTCCAAAGACATGGAGTCAGATGTGCTCACTGTGCACAGTCAATGAAGGTAAAAGTTACCAAAATTATTCAGAGACATGTCTGAACTCTGGGGAAGCTGGTCTGCTGGTTGTATAAGAAAACACAGAGGCACACAACTTTAATCCCAGGACCCAGAGGGTAGCAGATCAGCCTGGTCTACATAGTTCATCCTTGTGCTGAAAGGCTTAACCTGAGAATTCATGACATCTAGATGAGTCATTCCTGGGGAAGGTGGAGAGGAGTCCTTAGGAACAAGAGGCACTCTTCTCCCTAGGGCTGACTCTAAGGAATTTCGGGTTCTAGTAACACGTGGACTGTTCTATAACTGTTAAAACAGTCCCAGGAACTGTAGGGTGCACAATCAGCTGCGTACTTGGGAGGATGCTGCTCCTAAGGAAACAGGGCTGGGGGAATGGCACAAGGCACTGCACAGTATGTGTCTGGGTCTATGTGGACACACGTGTAAGGACCAAAAGAGTTTGTTTATTCCCATATTCTCAGACTTATGGCAAGGAAAACAAAGGCCAGTATTTAGGACATGCTATACAAGCACTACACACGAAAGACAACACAAAACCTAAACAAATTCAAGCTTAAAAGCATTTCAATAAGCCACACATCACACAGCCTATGTAGCCATTGACATACTGCATTTGCGTATCCTTCCCAAATTAAAAAATAAAAAAAACAAGTGAGCCTTATCCTCACATTAAGACCAATTTTCCTCAGATTGTGAAATAGAAAATAAAACCTTTAAAATTACTTTTTATTACATTTTTCTTTGTTGGAGAGGGGCATGTATGCTATAATTTATAATGTGTCAATGAGAACACAACTTGTGGGAGTTAATTCTCTCCTACCATGTAAATCTCAGGCATGGAAGTCAGGTCATCAAGCTTGGTGGCAAGCACCTTTAGCCACTGAGACATCTTGTCAGCCCTCACCATTTGCTTTACAACATTTATAATCCAGAGGGTGTGTGTGTGTGTACCCAGAAGTAATTATAGAAGAGGTCATGAATGCAAGCGGTGGTTGGGTGATATGGGAGGAACTGGAGATGGGAGAGGGAGGAGTAGAAATGATGCAAATACAGTATACTCATGACGACACTCTCAAATTAGCAAAAATAAGGTTAAAGCTAAATACAGTGGTGTGAATTTGTAACCCCCGGCAAGCCTACGGTGAGATGGGACAGATATTAGAATCATGCAGAAGCTCAGTGGCCAGGTGGCCTGGAATATACAGCATGGAAGAAAACAAAAGAGATCCTGCCTTAGCAAGTTAAAGAGAGAAATGGCTGTCAAAAGTTGTTTTCTTGGGCTGGAGAGATGGTTCAGCCATTAAAGTCTAAGTTTCATAACCAAAAAAGTTTTCTCTGACCTCGATGTGAGCACCTTGGTACATGCACAGCTCCCCTTCCCCCTTAAGTCTCTATCTCATACACACACGCACAATAAGAAGAAAAACTGTGGTTCCTCATAGATTTGTTTAGCATCAATTTTTAATGCATCTCCCGAAGTGACTCTAACATACAATGAAACTTGGAAATCACTGGGGCTGTCATTTCTAAAGAAAATGCTGTATCTGTGCTTTAGCTGGGGTCTACAGTGTTTTAACACAAAAGAAATTCTATGGATGAAGTACATGAACTGAGTTGGAGAAATGTTTTGGATCTGTTTGGTACCACATGATGTAATAGGTTCCTGGCTCCATGAAGGCATAGGATGCCAGCATTGTTTCTAAAACACACACACACACACACACACACACACACACACACACCATGTATATATAATCTAGTAGAGTTTTCTACTTGCTAATTTCTTGTCAGAAAACAGTTCTTTTTGAAAAAAAGAGTCTTGCCAGGTGGTGGTAGTGCATGCCTTTAACCCTGGTACTCGGATCTCTGTGAGCCTCTACAGAGTCAGTTTGAGGCCAGCCAGGGCTACACAGAGAAACCCTGTCTCAGAAAACCCAAACCCAAACCAACCAACCAAACAAACAAAGATTCTTAACTCCAGCATTTGGGAGCTGAGGCAAAAGGAGCACAAGTTCAAGGGTAATCTGGGTTCCAGAATGAGACCTCGTCTGACAAAAAGAAAACGAATATTCTTCATGTTTCTGTGCTGTGGGATGTTCTGTATGGCAAATGTGTTGCTGATTGGTCAATAAATAAGTCACTGATTGGCCAGTGGCCAGGCAGGAAGTATAGGCAGGACAAGGAGGAGAATAAAGCTGGGAAGTGGAAGGCTGAGTCAGAGAGACACCGCCAGCCGCCGCGATGACAAACAGCATGTGAAGATGCCGGTAAGCCATGAGCCACGTGGCAGGGTATAGATTAATAGAAATGGATTAATTTAAGCTGTAAGAACAGTTAGCAAGAAGCCTGCCATGGCCATACAGTTTGTAACCAATATAAGTCTCTGTGTTTACTTGGTCGGGTCTGACGGCTGTGGGACTGGCAGGTGAGAGAGATTTGCCCTGACCGTGGGCCAGGCAGGAAAACTCTAGCTACATTTCTGGATATGCAAGAGGACTGTGCACAGTGCAGAAGACACCGGCATTGCTGTTAACTTACACAAAGAAAAAAGGGAAGAAAAGAAAAAGAAAAATATATTAGCCTAGTTTTAAGTCAAGCAGTAAGCCTTACTATTTCCTTGACAGCATTTCAACACAATTAGGATTTCAGCCCATTATTTCTCATTATTCCTCACTATTCATTTGCATTATTCTATAATCTGCCAGTCCTAAAAGAGGCTACTGTGCAAGTAATAAACTTATACCAAATGCATAACCTTTCAAGAGGGATGGGGGAGGTGGGGTTGGCTTCCACTTTATCTAATATGCCTGAACTGAAGGTAAGAGATAAGGACAATGTCACAGGCTAGAACAGTCAATTTCCACGCCCAGCAAACTTTAACAGGGAACAGTTGGATTCACATGTTTACAAACCAATTTAGGTCCACACAGCCAAAACCAACACTCATATTCATCTTGGTCATTTTCTGGTCCCCAAAATTATGTATATGCCCATCTTGTTTAAAATGAAGTTAAAAGCAGCATCATGAATTAACAAAACAAAACAAAACACACACACACACACACACACACAACTGTGGTAAAAAAGCTGAACAAATGACTGGAATCTGTACAAACTGTGCCCTAGGCCTAATCTTATCTTAAAATATGCTAAATTGGGGGTTTTGTTCTTCGTTCTGCTGCAGAAAATTGTCTTTCAAATAATCTGAATTTTCTTTTTCTTTTTCCTTAAGACAAGGTCTCACACCTTGGTAGCCTCCAAATGGCTATGTAGCTGAGGATGAAACAGTTGATCCTCCTGCCTCTACCTCCTGAATACTGGAGTTTACAAGTATATTCCATTGTGCCTTTAGTGATGCTAGGACTCAAAATCATAGTCTTGTGCATGCTAGCCACACCCTCTACAATCTGAGCTACATTTCCAGCCCCAAATAAACTGGACTGTCTAAGAAAAAAAGTGGTTTTACTATTAGCAGAAACATTACAAAACCAGCACCCAGACAGCACCTACTGCTAGGCCTAGGCCTGGCGATCTGAATCCCACTCTGGAACCCACAGGATGGAAAGAGCTAACCCTACCCACGTTCACATGCATGTGTGTGCACACACAAACACACACGGAGAAGGGGAGGGGGGGCAACACACTTCTACTTATTCACTAAATATCATCTTTCACAATGTACAAAACCCATTTCAGTTCTTCTCTGAGCCAGGACACAGAGGCATACTTTCAGACTGTACAAGCTTTATACACTTTTATACCGTGTTCCAGGAGACATGGAGACCAAGTTCACACATTTAGCAAGTACATTTGGGACTCTAATAAGCTACTTTATCATATTTTTGACCCTTTTCCTCCAAACCCCTGCTGGGGTCTCCGGTAACTTTTGAAAATACTGAAGCCATGCCCTGAGGAGCTAAGGATATAACTGGCAGTTCTTCAGGTTACTAAGCAGGCTCAATAGATGATATACCAGGACAATCAGCCCTTTTTGGGGGTTTTTTCGAGACAGGGTTTCTCTGTGTAGTTTTGCTGTCTGTCCTGGATCTAGCTCTGTAGCCCAGGCAAGCCTCACAGAGATCTGCCTGCCTCTACCTCCTGAGTGCTGGGATTAAAGGCAGTTGTTTGTGCACAGCACTTGTTAAAAGCAGGTTGGACTGCTTTTAACTGCCACCGCCCGGTTTATATGCTGAAATCCCACATTTAAAAAAAAAAAAAAAAAGTTGCCAGTTATGGTGGTGCATAGCTTTAATCCTGGCACTCTGGAAGCAGGAGCAGGCAGATCTCTGAGTTACAGATCAGCCTGATCTACATAGCAAATTCCAGGCACTGTGGTGTACTTAGCACTTGGGAGGCTTAGGCTGCATAGCCAGAACCTGAAAGAAAGAAAGGGGGAGGGGATGGAAGGAGGGAGTTGGGGATGTGGTTCAGTAGACAAGAGTGCTTGGCTAGTATTCGCTAAACCCTGGATTCAACCTCCTCATAAACTATCTGGACATAGTGTTATATACCTATAATCCTAGATCCCAGAGGCAGAAGCAGGAGAAAGAGAAGTTCAAGGCCATCCTTCACTACATAACCCCAGAGGCCAGTCTGGGCTACTGGGGACCCTGCCTCAAAACGCGCTCTCTCTCTCCCTCCTGCCCCCAAAATTCTATGCTTTTCTTTTTTAAAACAAAACACTGAATGCTCAGACATTTGGTGGTATACTTCCCAAGAGTCTGCCTAAAGGTAGGAGTCAAACAAGCTGCTATTATTCCCTCAAATCCTTTCTCCTCTTCCTCCTCTTGGGAAGCCTATCCAGGTAAGTGGCCCTGAAACAGAGGAAGGAAGTATCTGTTTAGCCAGGGGCCCTGGTACACTAGGGTGCCAGCCTTCACTCTGAAGAACCACTGCTTCTGAGTGTGCTTGCACAAACACAGCAGGGCAGTCTGGAGTGAAGACGGCCATCTTTGTGCTCCCTCCCTATCTCCATCCTGCTCTTTCACCCTCATGGGAACCCACTTCCCATGTAAAGGCCAAGTCCAACCTGCTTTTAACAAGTGCTGTGCACAAACAACTGCCTTCAACGGAATCACCGACACGGTGGTAGTGTGGGACACTCCTTTGAAAAGCCTTGTCAGGCCTCGGCTGTGTAATTTAGTGGTGGCTCACAGGAAGTGCTGGGAGCCAGATTCTTTCTGCTTGTGCTCAAGGCAGTAATTTCCTTCCCATACTTAAATCAATGACCCTGTGGCTCTCTGTCAAGGGAGTGGGCCGAGGGTAAAGGGCAGAAAAATAAGAAGCAAAATCTGAAGAAAATGGGCTGATCTGAAAAGATTCCTAAGATTCTTCTCAAGATTAACTAAGGAGGACTGCTGGAAGAACAAGCTGCAGCCTCTCACCAAAAGCCCCTACATGGCAGGCAGGGCTGGTGGTCAGCTCCTCAGTAAGGCCCAGAAGCTAACCAGAAGAGACAGTCCCAGAAGTCATTTCAGACCTGGGGTCATCCTGTGCCCAGCCAGCATGGGAGAGGTTAACCCAAATCCTGGAAACAATATGACTAGGAAGGGAAGGGGGGAAATCACTGCTCAGGGCAGGCATGGTGGTGCACACCTGCTGCAGCCGAGGGGCCAAGGCAGAGAGCAGGGTCCTGAGTCTGAGGCCAGCCAGTCTCACTGCTTTACAGCAACAAGCTCTGCCTCCACCACCGCAGATCTCACGAGCCTGTCTGTCTGTCTGTTTCACACAGCACCTGTTCACCCTTCAACACTTCCAGAGCAACTCTAAACTGTAAAATGTGCCTTGCTGTAAAGTCACATAAGAAAACAGTTGTGCTCCTCCTACGAGGACTCTAGTAAACAAACTTTTCTGTACAATGCTAGCTTCACGATTTCCCTTTAGATAACAGACCAGAATAGTAACTAGTTCCTCTTTATCAGCCACCATTCCTTAGAAAGTGCTTGGCCTGTAATTTTTTAAAGATCAGTGAGTCATGTCTTATCACTGCTGCCCTCAGACTAAGAAGGAAAACAGGCCCAGCCCACTCTTCCGAAACAGCAACAGCTGACCTACCTGCAGGAGGAAATCTCCTTGACCTCATGCATTTGGCTGCCCTTCAGAATACCTCCTCTCCTGGTCCAAATTAGCAAGAACACGCACACCTTTTCTCAGTTGCACACAGGACACTGCACATTACCAACAAATCCAGAGCTTGCCCTCTGACCTTATGCCCTGCCCTGCGACACACAACCTATAATCCTAAAGAGCAGAGCCAGCCACAGCAGCTGTGATGTTATAATGTAAGTGAAAACGGGAAGCATGGCTAATGTGGTTTTCTGCAGTCTACACCATTCAGGGAAGATTTGGAGCCCAGCACCTCCTGACCACTTGTATCTTCCTTCTCAGACCTCAGCTCTGCCCCGCCTGAATCCATCTATTTCTATTGCCTCCCGAGAAAAGCTACCATACAGGAGTCTGTTCAGGGCTTAAAATGACACCTATACCTGACAGACAAGCCCTTCCTGATTTTAACCCTCAGCAGCATGATGTGGAATACAAATGTATATAACTTGTGCAGGCCAAGATGCCGCACCAGACACAGTAACTCTTTTGCAGTCTTTATGAAGAATGTCATAGGTCACACTCAACTAAACAGATGACACTTTTCTGTCCAGAGAAGAATCACATACAATAAACAGAACAAGACGAGGCTCCTCACTGTGTGTCTACTTTGTGAGGGGAAGGGTTCTGTAACAATCTGTCAACTTGCAGGCTTATAAACACTTCAACTGCATCTAAAACAAAAAAGCAAACCACTTCAGGCTGGGGAGATGGCTCAGTGGGTAAGAACACTTAGAACCTGACTCAGATCCCCAGCACCCACATGAAGCCAGGTGTGATTTTGCACACCTGTACCTCCAGTTGCACTGGTAAGGGTGTGGTTTAGTGAGGCATGATGGGGAATAAAGCAGAGAGCAACACAGGAGGGCATGTGATTTCCTCTGTCTTCCAAACACAGGTACACACACACAGTGGACCATTTCAAAAATGGAGACAAAACACACCCCTACCATTATTTAACAGAGAACTCAACTCAGTTGAATCATGAGAACTGAAGCCAAGACAGGCCACACAAAAGACAACTAGGATCAAAAGTTTTAATTACCCTACTCACACTAGTAGGTCTACTGTGTGTAACCCAGCCTTCTTGCACCACCCCCTATACAGCGCCCTCAGTCTATCTACAGGTGTATACCCCACTGCTGTCTGCATCAAAGCTCTATCTGTTTGCTTCTAATTAAAGGCCATTTGATGTTTAGAACTTTAAATAGTCATAAACCTGCACTACTCTGTTAGAATATCGAGAATTCGGTGCCCAACTAATTTTCTTTCTGAGTGATTTTCATGAAGGACTGCCTCTACTACTTTGCTAACTAGCATGTCAGGAGGCAAAACATTGCTACCACAGGCTACTAGAAGGCAAAGACAACAGAAACCTCCTCCCCCCCCAAATCAGAGGCTCAAATTCTTCCAGAAAAAAAAAAATAGCAGAATCATGCTGAGTGTGGTTGCACACACCTTTAATCCCAGCACTCAGGAGGCAGAGCAAAGTGATCTCTCTGAATCTATGGCCAGCCTGACTCCACAGCCAGACCCTGTCTCCAACAAAGAAACAATACAAAACTGGACTTTAAAAAGCCATTCAGTGTGAGTGAGCATCAGAGAAGACTTCTGACCAAGGCACTATTAGCATTTTCACGGTGGACTCCTGTTAGCTGGGTCATCAAGTCCTGCAGCGGGGAGGGAAAGCACTCACAGATAAACACTACTTAAACGGCATTTCACAGCCAAGCCATCTTGACAACTCTTTCCTGTCAGCAAGATCTGTGGACAGTAATGTTCTTCAAGAAGGCAGGTAGAGATCTTGGGCTAACCTAATAAAAACCTGAGTGCATACCATTATAATCAGCCTGATAATAATCGGTCCCTACTCAGGGATGGACACTTCAGAGACAACAGCTAAGAAAGACAATACATCTGCTTCAAGGTAAGCTGACCTGAATCCTGCAGCCTCACAGGTTCCCTCCCATGCCTACTCTGCACTCTTGCTCTCTGTCAATCAAAACCAAACTCCCTACAGCAACAGGTTACTTTTTAAAGAACAGATCTCATCTTGTCAGTACCTTATTCACAGTCTCCCTTTGCTCTTATGCTAAAATCCAAATCCCAATTCTCAGCATGACCCTATGTGGTCTCATACCAACTTTTTCCTTACTGGATTTCAGCTACTGTGTCTTCCTTTGGTTCCCAGGATGAACTCCTTTATTTACTTTCATTTATTCACCCAATCACTGGACAAAAAATTATCAGAAAGCACACCCAACAGTACCAACACTGTATTAGACACTGATACAACACCAACAATAATAAGCTTAACATACTAGGATGTCTGCCCTAGGAAGCTCGGTTTGGCAAGGGGAAATGGACAACACAAAACAGGCATAATTCAGGAGATAAACTCTATGAGGTAAATATCAAATAGGGTTAGAGCTTCAGCAAGTAGGAAAAACAGCACAATGTTAGAAAAGACAGTCAAGGGCCAACAAAAGGGCTCACTGATCAAAGTCCCTGACCCCAGGCCAGATGACCTGAGTTCGTCCCCAGGGGCCACAACAGAGAACTTCTGCAAAATTTTCTTTGACCTCCACATGTATTCTGTGGCATATACAAATGTACGGATGCACATGTGCACACAAGATGTCATAAAATTTGGAAAAGATGGTGAGAGCAGGTCTCAATGAAAAGGCTGAGAATGAAGTCACCAAGTGGACAAAGAGAGAAGGTAGTAACGGAGGGCTGCCAGATGAACACTCCAGCGGAACACATAGCAACTGCAGAGGTCCCAATGTCAGAAAGTATTACTTAACTCCAGGAGAAGAGTCTACCCAGCTCCCATTTAACCTCAGCATAGCACCTAGTTAATCTCTGGCAAATTAATACCTGCTAAATAGAGTGAGTCTGTATCTAAAGAAACAAAACAAAATGAGCAGAAACAAGGCTCAATAGAGTACTTGTCTAGCAGGTGTAAGGCCCTGGGTTCAATCCCAGCTCAAAAAAACCAAAACCAATACCTATCTCCAGTACTTGGGAGATAGAGCAGGAGGATCAAAAGTTCAAAAGCAGCCTGGGCTACACAAGACCTTCATGACTTTTGTTTTGTTTTGTTTTTGCTTTTTTGAGACAGAGTTCCTCTGTGCAGTCCTGGCTATCTTGGGGCATAATATATAGACTAGGTTAGCCTTGAACTCACCAAGATCCTCCTGCCTCTGCCTCCCTAATGCTAGAATTAAAGACCCAGCTTTGTTTTTGCTTTTTTTTTTTTTTTTAAGAAAAAACGTTTTCATCTTGTGTAGGAAAACAGGAAATCATATTTTATTTTTTATTTGTTATTTATGTTCATCACTTACCTCATCCCATAAGAAGTTTATCAGTTAAAAGCTTGCAGTTGGTGGTTTTCTTCAACTCCGCTACCAAGCCCTAGTTCTGCCTTGAACTTCAAAGCTCATCCTGCTGTGAGGATCCCTGTTGGTTGCCCAGGTCACAGCATCAACCTGCTGACCATCAGCCTACTGGCCTGTCCTGAGCTTCCTTCCCACCCCTACTCCAACCATCCTTGACAGGCAGCTGAGCTGCTTCCTGTGCTGCTGTCAAGTCCCCGCTTCCACACTCACTGACCCTTTATCTGGAAAGTCATTGTACCTCTCTCCACAACTGCAGTGTCTCAGCAGAAAAGAAAACCTTCCCTGCCCATTCCCACCACACCATATTCATCACCCCAAACACCTATAGCAGTGGCTCTCAAACATCCTAACGCTGTGACCCTTTGATACAGTTCCTCATGTTGTGGTGACCCTCACCAAAAGTATTACTACTTCATAACTGTAATTTTGCTACCATTATGAATCATAATGTAACTATTTTTGGAGGTTGAGAACCACTAACCTATAGCATTCAGTAAGTCACACTTGCTTGTACGGTAGAGAATGGAACTAGAAGCCTGCAAATTACATTTCCCATATTCCTCTGCTACTTGGCTCCAATTAGGTTCTGCCAATGGATGGATGGAAACTGGATGGCAGGAAGAGGATGACGACGTAGCTAGTCTGTCTCCAGCAGCAAAGGCAGTGAGCCACTGTGGAGGAATATAGTCAAGCGCTCAACACAGGCTGCAGTAGCAGCAGAGCTGACTTAACCCTGATAGCAGGTTCCTGCACTCCAGCACAGTTTACTGGCTTTTAGTAACATCCCTTTCCAATACTCTATAGCAAAGTGTTGGTGGTTAGTACTTTTATGTCCAAATTATCTATAATGGTTTCTACTTTCCTGCTTGGATAATAGTGAGGATGAGAATGAGAAATAAAAGTAGCCAGGCGGTGGTGGTTCACACCTTTAATCCCAGAATTCGGAAGGCAGAAGTAGGCAGATCTCTGAGCTCAAGGCCAGCCTGGTCTACAGAGTGACTTCCAGAACAGCCAGGGCTACACAGAGAAACCCTGTCTCTAAAAACAAACAAATCACCACTACTGCTAATAGAAATAAAAACAATATGAAGTTGTAAAATTGAATATAAAATAGGAAAAACGTAGTTTTCAACAATCATTATCTTTGGTATCCCAGAAATCAAAACTGCAGAAAATTTTTCCCTAGGGCTATACCACTACAGGCCTGAACTGAAACGGTTAAGGTGCTAGGTTGGTTGGGGTTGGCAAGAGGCTCAGTGGGTAAAGGTGATTCTCAAAAAGGCTGGATGACCTGAGTTCCATCCCCCGATCAGAGAACTAACTCCACATATGTGCTATGTGGCACCACCTCAGCCCTCACAAATAAAGAAACATTAAAAAGGGTAGATTAGCTAGGTATTCAGCTGCTCCTTTTGTTGTTTTCGGACAGGACCTCCCTGTAAACTCTCAGTCTACCTGCCCTGGCTTCCCAAACGCAGTGAGTACGAGCACAGATGGCTGGCTGCTCTAGCTCTTGCTGCAGTTTTAAAAAGAAGATGACACACGCCTATCTCCAGGGCTAAATCAAGCACCTGCAGATAAGGAAGAGCCTGCATTTCCTCACATCTCAGCACAAACTGGTTTCTAATATTTTTTTATTTCTCCTGTAGCCCAGACTTCCTAAGTGCTGGATCCCAGTGCACACTCCCACCCACTCTGGCTCTCAGCAAGCACCTCTTAGATATCTGTGAGTGTACCTGCCTGGTACACTCTGTTTCATAGTTCCCAGACACACAGAGCTAGCTCACAGCACTCTCAGCAGAGGATGAACCACTCTCACTCAAAACCAGAGTCACTCTTTCTTAGCTTCACACACGCCCATACACTATCCTCTATGAATTCACAGCTTTAAAAACCCTCCAACTTACCTGTGCTGAGCCCTGTGGGGACATGGGTGGTGGGAGTGTCTAGCAGGAGGGCTGCTGGCCACACAGTGTGGGGTTTCACCCCTTCCCTGCTGAGGCCTCCTGTGAAGGTCATGTCTTCATTCCTAAGAGCCCGCGCTCTCCGGCGGAAGAGCTGGTCTGGGAGACCACTTTCCAGCAGACTGCTACTGTCTCAGGAAGGACGGACGGACGGACGGACGGAGAGCTGCGTGACTCTAAAGCGGATCCTGAAAGTCTGGCTCCTCAAAGTCTGTGTGTTTGTAACCTCATCAGAGATCAAATGGGCGCCCTACACCTTACACCAAATTCACTTTCAGGTATGATAGTAATCCAAGATAAAGGTATCAGCTGGAGGTTTTTAAGGAAAAGAAAAAGCTAAAAAACCAGTAATTTGGACTAAAGAGATGGTTCAGCAGTTAAGAGCATCAGCTGCTCTTGCAGAGGACCTGAGTTCAGTTCCCAGTACTTACATAGTAGTTCACAATTATCTGTAACTCCAGCTCTAAGGGATCTGATGCTCTCTTCTGGCCTTCAGGGGCACAAGGTATACACACGGTACACGGACATATATGCACAAAAATACCCATACATATGAAATAAAATCAAATCAAAAAACCATAACAACAACAACAACAACAACAACAAACTTACTACTAATTTCACAACTACTAACCTTACACTAAAGGCCCTTCATCAGTTACCTGTGCCCCGTTTTCCACGAGAGAAAAATGCTTCATGAGACAGACACCTTAGAGCATACTGAGGCTTGCCTCTTGCTGCTTTCCAGGCTGTCTGAGGTAAGTGGGCCAACAGTAATGGGTGTTGGCACATTTCCTTTGTTCTGATTTTGTCAGAACCTTCCTGTTGCCCAGCCTGGCTTCAAACGCCTATCAACCTTTCTGTCTCAACTTCGAGGTACTGAGGGTCTAAGAGTGCATCACCAACCACATCTGCTCTAGCCATTCTTTTAAATGTCTCTGCAGCTGAATCAAGTGTCTGTACAGACTGGAAGCACAGACCAATATGCCCAGTAGATAAACACTACAGCAGCTCCATCATCACCTCTAATAAAGGACCACAGGAAACACTAACACAGCCAGGTACTAGCTTTTCTCAAGAACTGCATATAATAAATTCCTTTCAAAGAATGTAACTTCTGGTAAAAGGGAAGTTACTGGATGTTTCATTGGGACAATACTGCTAAGAATGCCTCACAGAAAACATTTCTCAATAAATTAAATGTCAGTAATGAAGCTACTGCTTCGTAACATGGGCCCCAGGGTCACCACTTATTTGAAATTTGTTCAGGGCCTCCTGGGGACAGTTAGAGCAGGAGTCCTGTGCCAATGTGAGGTCTTTTCACTACCCAGAAATGGGCAAGAGAAACAAGATGTCTCAGAACCGACTTCAACATCTCTGTCCAAATGTTTCCTCATAAGCCAGGTGCAGCACCAATAAAAAGGGTCATGGTATGATACAGCCCAGGTACCTGTGATTTTACAGAATTCTCCACAATAGCCCAACAAGGCAGGCACTACTATAACCCTCACTCTACAGAGAATAAAAATGTCTTAAAGACACTGAGTGACTCATTCCTAATTACGAGTATACCTAGCAGGGCCATAGCTGCAGACCTCTAAAACACACACGTATGGCTTAACCATACCCTTTCCCTACTGTACAGGTGAACAGATGAGAGCAACTATGCAGTGTGGCTTTCTGGGAACACACAAGGGTCCAGTGTCACATCCCCTTGGTCATTTGGCATGGGGACAGGCTCTTATCTGCCTAGACCCCACAACTTTAATAACCCACTCCCCATAGCACACTATTAATGTACTTTATGCTGCTCAAAATATTACTAAATGCCTCAGGAAGGAAGGGCACGTATCTCTTCATTTTATATGTGGGAACACTTGAGGCCTGGGAGAGGTCACTCAATCCATGTCATGCCTACTGAGTACCTAGCCTCACAGAAGAAACACAGTTTCTTTTCCTTTTTGTTACTTTTTAAAGGCACAATCTCATGAAAAACCTAGGCTGGCCTGGAACTCGTTATATAATCAAAGCTGCCTCAAATTCTTGGCAATCCTCCTGCCTCAGCTGCTTCCTTCTCAAGTTCCGGGATTATGGGTGTAAACTCAGAATTTCTTCCACAGTTAGCCACAGATACCATGTCCAAAGTGAGACTAAGGGGGGGGCGGGGGTGTGGATTTTCAACTTCAGCAATAAGACTACAGGGCCAGGAGAATGGCTCAGTGGGTACAAGTGATGCTGCCAAGATTGACGGACTGAATTTGGTCCTCAGAACCCATATGGTGGAAAGAGAGACCAAACTCCGCCAAGCTGTCCTCTGACCTCAATGTGTGTGTTGTGAAGCACAGCTCCACTCCCACCCCCTGCATCCAACAAGCACAATAAAATAATTACATGTAAAAATATTTTAGAGTATCATTTCGGTTGTTTGAGAGTTAAGGCTGTGAAGAAGCCTCATTGTGCATCCTTCTTCATTTTCCAAACCAGAAAAAGGGTAATACCATAAAGGTTTTGCCTTTAATTTATCCTTAATTTTTCTCATCCTACTGGAAAAAAATTCAGTTTTACTTACACAAAAGGAATACCTCTTAAAAGAAAAAAGAAAAAACAATAATTATGTAAAATGGTACTATTTAATTGAAGGCTCCAGTACCTCTTTCCAGTGTTACTGTGAACACTGAGGAGTTTGGCCCTTCATGAGGAGAATGATACAGTTAAGTACCAGAAGAAGAGAACCAGCCATGAATTTAAAGGAATGAAAGTACCATGGTGGGAACTGGAGAGAGGGCTCAGCGGTTAAGAGCACCTGACTGCTCTTCCAGAGGACCCGGATTCAAATCCCAGCACCCACATGGCAGCTCACACCTGTCTGTAACTCCAAGATCTGACACCCTCACACAGACATTCATGAAGGCAAAACAGCAATGCACATAAAAAAGAAAAAGGACCATGATAAGAATAAACAAGGAGCTGGAGGTCTCTTTCTATTACCTTGCTCTCGAAAAACAGCTACTCACAAAACAGCAAAACAAGACACTGCATAGGGGACAGCTGGAGCAAAGGCCTAGGCTCCACTGTTGTCCCTACGAGAGGAAACAAGAACAGGACCAGATGGAGTGCAAGCAAAGTCCGTTCCATTTGAAGTTTCAAAGGGAAAAGTAACACCATTCAGAGTATAAAAAAAACCACACTGTTTTACTCATAAGTCAGAGCTACTTAACACATCTCGCAGTAGTACTCCATGTGCAAAAGCCTTCTTAGGAATCTCTCTTTATAGGAAGCCATGGGGTTAGGGATGTAACTCCATTGGCAGATGCTTGCCTAGCACACAAGCTAGAAGCCTTAGGTTCCACCTCCAGCACCACATAAACTGGACATGGTGGTACAGGCCTGCAATTCCAACATTTGAGAGGTAGAGAGAGGAGAATCAAGGTCATCCTCGGCTACACAGAGTCTAAAGCCAGGGAAGGAAGGAAGAAAGGGAGGTCACTTCACCTGCGAGCTTTCATGCTGTATGCGAAGTTTTCCTGAAAGTCCACGGGCAACAGATTGCATGCTCATTGCATCATTTACTCTTTGTTTTCAGAGTGTCAGGGGCAATCCTAACACTGGAGAGAGTTATGCTTGAAAATTACTCATCCTTGGCCAAAAATCAATCATTTTTTTCAGCCAATTTTTAAAAAATTCAGTCTAATAAAAAACATGGAACTGCTTAGAGGACAATCTGGATTTATGGTCAAGAAAGCAAAGCTCCAGCATAAGTCTGGTTCCCCTTAAGAAGTAGTCTTAGCTGACCCAAACTGCATTTAGAATAACGACAGAGACGATCCATTATTTTAAAAGAAGGAACTCATGGAAAGGGAGAAATAGCCCAGTGCAGAAGCCCTTTAAAATTTCCCCTCAAACAGGTTTTGCATGGTGAATATGGTATTTCAATTCTACACCAAGTCAGTCAAGGAATTCACTTATTAGTAAGGACTTAAGTCCTCAACTCTGCCTAAATCCGGACACCTTCAGTTCATGCTCTATGGTATTAACAGCTTCTATCCAACTTCAAATAATCTTCATCTGTTTAAATCACGGACAAAGACAAGAGGAGAAGCATTCATAATTACCAGGGAAGCACACTTTTCATCTTTGTTTCCTTGTGTGCTCCTTAAAATGATCCAAAGCAGAGGCTTGTCAAATCCTAACTGCAGAATTTCATGGCTGGAAAGCATGACTTGATCCAAGGTCTCCACTCAACAGAAGCCATGCATCCTGGCTTGGTTCTTATGCAGGCTCATGTCCACAGTACATCGTGGTAAAGGGGCAGCTCAGCAGCAGCACCTACACCAGATTCTTAAAATGACATGCTCAAGTCAGGGCCTTTCTACTGCCTACAGACTATACTCCAGTTTTGAGAGGTTTACCAAGCTCTCTCCAGATTTCAAATGGGCACCAGATACCTTTTTGCATTTTCAGTCATTTTGACTCCTTAAGCAGATGCTGTTCCTTCATATACAATGTTCTTTTTCACTCAATGAAGTTCCAGAACCCTCTATTAGCGCCAACTCTAAGACAAGAAAGGGGATGCTCTAAAGCAGAGAGACTTCATGAGCTGGCACAGCCTGGAAGCACAGTGAGGAGAACGAAAGTGGTCCAGTGTAGCTGGAAAGGGAGGAGGGAATTTCCAGCTGGAGGAGCTGGCGAGGGAAATCTTCAGATAGTTCCTCACTTCCTCCAGAGCGCCCCTCCTCCCCACTTCTCCCATCTCTACTTTCCACACACCCAACAAGAGCATATGAAACTTAACAAAGTTCTATGGCTTCATTATATTCTTTTTAATTGGAAAAGCTCTCTCCAGTGACACTGTATTAAAATACACAACTGCAGGGTGAATGGTAAACTATGGCTCCACACCACCCAACAGGCCAAATGAGCCGATTCTTCAACAGTTATGGATGGCTATAAGGTGCCACGTGGCTGCTGAGAATCGAACCCAGGTCTTCGGCAAGAACAGATGCTCTTAACTGCTGAGCCATTTCTCTAGCCCCGAAAATTAACCAGTTCTTAATCTTACAGTAGTCAAGGATCCCTTAGATAACCTAATACTAATTTAGACAATCTGATCCAAATTTGCACTTATACAAAAAATTTCAGGAACACTGGATTAGGAACCTTTATCCTAGGACAGCCAAGGATACACAGAGAAACCCTGTCTCAAAAAACCAAAAAAAAAAAAAAAAAAAAAAAAAAGGAGAACCACCACCACGTTCTTCATCCTAACCACATTATGTAAGAAAAAGGCCCAAATATAAAATACTTAAGCCACTGTTTCTAACCACAATATCTACTTCCCTATTCTCTTATGTACATTATTCTTTCTTCGGAGTGACTCAAGTAATTTTTTGAGTACGCATTTTCAGGTGTGCACACATGTTCGTGTGTGTGTGTGTGTGTGTGTGTGTGTGTGTGTGTGTGTATGTGTGTGTGTGAAGGCTAAAGGTCAATAAAAAAAATGTCCATCTCAACTGTTCTCCACCTTATATTTTGAGACAGGGTTTCTCACTGAACCTGGAGCCCTGGACGGGCTGGCCAGTGAGCTCCCAGGATTCTCCAGTCTCTGCTTCCCCACCATGACTGGCTTAAGTGGGTGCAAGGGACTGAACTCTGGAGTTCATGCATAGCAAGCACTCTGCTGACTGAGCCTCTGCAACAAAACAGGTGACACAGAGGATCCCATATCCTGGCAAGCCCTGTAGGGCAAGTAACAGTTATACTGTCATTTCACACAAGTGACAACAGAGGCCTGGCCAAGGCTAATGAGCTGGGTTTAAAGCTCTGATATTTAGATCCCAAAGCCCACCAAACACAACCGGACACCATATTGATTACTGGGACAGATAAAAGCCACTGCTCAGGGTCCCACAACCCAATCATCTCCATCTCCTCTTCTCAGCAAGTACCATCAAATACCTGCTGTGTGTTGTATGCCTTTAATTCCAGTACTTGGGATGCAGAAGCAGGAGGATCTCTGAGTTCTAGGCCAACTTGGTCTATCTACACAGAAAAACCATCTTAAAAAACAAAACAAGGGCTGGAGAGATGGCTTAGAGGTTAAGAGCACTGCTTGTTCTTCCAAAGGTCCTGAGTTTGATTCCCAGCAACCACATGGTGGCTCACAACCATCTGTAATGAGATCTGGTGCCCTCTTCTGGCCTGCAGGCATACATGCAGACAGAACACTGTATAAATAAAGAAATCTTAAAAAACAAAACAAAACAAAACAAAAACCTGTTGTGTGACAAGAACAAGGAGAATCTTAAGACTTGTCCACAGAATGAGAAAACAGTCTATTGTCTTTAAAACTTAAAAACCGAGGATAGGGGTCCAGGCAAAAACTGGGGGGGGGGGGGGGGAAACGGTGGGCAAGGATAGGCCAGGAGTAGTGGTGCATGCCTTTAATCCCAGCACTTGGAAGGCAGAGGCAGATACGTGGCTGTCAATGAGTTTGAGGCCAGTCAGTTCTACATAGCAAGTTCTAAACCAGCCAGGGACATTGCCTCAAAAAATAGAGGCAAGAGTGGTGGTGCACACCTGAAATTCTAGCACTCGGGAGGCAAAAACAGGAGGACCACAAGCTCAAAGCCAGCCAATACTACACTGCAGCCCATACTCACCCCAATAAAGTTCCCTCTGAATATTCATGTCATAACTAGGGTTTTAAAATCACTGTCCTGTTTCCAACTGAACCTCTTTAGTTCAGCAATTTCTACAAGCACCTAACCTGTTACATCCTCACAAGATTTGCAACATAGCAGAGCCTTAAGGAGTCAAAGTCCCATAAAACATCAAGTTAGACTGGTCACCTCTCCCTGAGTCCTTTACCTATTCCTCATGACTTACCCATGACACCCTATGATAGATGTGCTATGACAATAACAGCTACCATTTCTGTGCACTTATAATAATGTCATTCATTGCCTAGAGTGTCCAGGAGATTGCACCTACACTTCAGCTCATTGATGCCCAGCATAGTGCCCAGAATATAAACGTAAGATGAATGAATGAATACCAAAGCTTGAAAAGCAAGACTGTTTCAAACACGGAGACATAATTAGTAACAATCAGAGAAGAGACAAAGGTTTCAGAATCAAATTAACAAACTTTCAAAAATAACTTACACATTTTTTCACTTACAAGCTCCCAGCAGAGTTCTCCTGCACCAAGGACCTCTCCAATGAGTGTAAGGAAAAAACAAAATAGCACTCTACCTCTTACCCTACAGTAAGAGACAAAATGAGGCCATGGGGCTCAGCATTACTTTAAACCAATGGCTCTGAGCTTTTTTGGGTCATGAATTCCTTTGAGAATTTGATGAAAGCTACAGATCTGCTCTCTGCAGAAAATAAAACCAAATTCAGGATAAGAAACTGCAGCATCAGAGATACAGCTCAAGAGAATCACAGAGTCCCATGTTCGTCGCCTGTGCTCTGAATCTCATGTCTAACTAGAGGCCACACAGAATGAAACTTGAAAACTGGAGATAGGAGTCAGGGTCTTACTATGTAGACCTAGGCATATGCAGCCTGGAACCTACTGTGTAGCTCAGACTAGCCTCAAATTGAGCCACCTTCTCCTTCAACCTCTCCAGTCCCAGAATTAAAGGCATGTGCCACCACACTTGACTACATTTTAGATAATTAACATTTATTGACTAGTTTACTAACTAGCAGGCTTAAAACAACACACACATTATCTTTTAAGGTAAAGTGAGCTGTAGATTCAAGGAGAACGAGAAAAGATCATGCTGCGTAACTAAGCAGGGTTTTAAAAACAAAACATTTCTTCAAATGGGACCCCAGGGAGCCTGAAATACAAGGAAGCCTACACAAAAACTATTTCTCATCTCTACAGAGCCAAGCTTCCCCCTCTGGCGGAGCTGTGACTTTCTTCAGCACACAGATACAGAGAGACCACGGCCACTCATGTCCAGGATATGAAGGAAACTGCAAGTAGACACCGAGGTGTGGGCAGGAATCTTGCTTCTTATTGTAGGAGGTATTTCTTCCACCAGCATTTCCTGACCACTGACAATGCCTAGACTCCTGGGTTATGTGATACATAACTATCAATAACAGTGACAGAAGACCCTGACCAAAGATTCTGGTGTGGAAAGGAGAAGAAATAAGCTACTGGAAAACAGAAGAGTAACTACTGAAGGACACTCAGTGTGTAAGACAAGGCACTTCCTTCTGCACATCACGAAAGGCTTGCTGGGGGGAAAAAAATCTCTAGGCTATGTATCAAGAAGTAAACAGCGGGGCGGTGGTGGCGCGCGCGCCTTTAATCCCAGCACTCGGGAGGCAGAGTCAGGCGGATCTCTGTGAGTTTGAGGCCAGCCTGGTCTACAGAGTGAGTTCCAGGACAGGCTCTAAAGCTACAGAGAAACCCTGTCTTGAAAAACCAAACCAAAACAAAGAAACAAAAAATTAATCAAGCTGTTTAAGTTTTTTGTTTGTTTGTTTGTTTGTTTGTTTTGCTGTGTTTTCTTCAGTTTGACTGGGGAAGCAGGTTATAGAAGACTATCTCAGATACAAGGCATATGAAAGGTTGTTGATGTAGCTCAGTTGGTAGAATGTCTAGCCTGCATGAGGCCCTAGGACCAATTCCCAGAACCCCAAAAGATGAACATGGTGGGGCATACCCATAACCCCAGCACACAGGAGGTAGAGTCAGTATGATCAGGAGTAGCTGCATGTGGTATTTCATGCCTTTAATCCTAACACTTGAGGAGGTAGAAGCAGGCACAGCTCAGTGAGTCCAAAGACAACCAGGTCTACACAGTGAGACCCTACCTCAAGAAAAAGGTCGTGCAGCGTGTGTGTGTGTGTGTGTGTGTGTGTGTGTGTGTGTGTGTGTGTGTGTGTGTGTGGTGGCACACACCTTTATTCACAGCACTCAGAGGCATACGCAGGCAGATCTTTGTGAGTTTAAGGCCAGTCTGGTCTACATAGCAAGTTCCAGGATAAATGGAGCTATGTCACAGAGACCCTGTTTCAGGAAAAAAAGAAAAAAAATGGGGTGGGTGGGAAGACTGCACTGTGTGAGCAAAGGCACTTGCTGCTGAGCCTGATAACCTGAGTTCCATCTCTGGGACCCACATGGTAGAAGGAGAGAATCAATTCCTGCAAGCTGTTCTCTGACCTCCACAAGTGTGTCTTAGCACATGTGCCCCACCCCCTTAAACATGAAAAATGTAATACAAATTAAAAACAAAAACATTATCAAGAGTTCAAAGTCAGCTAGTGGTGGTGGTGTACACCTTTAATCCCAGTACTCAGGAGGCAGAGGTAGGTGGATCTCTGAGTTCGAGGACAGCCAGGGCTACACATAGAAAAACCAAAAAAAAAAAAAAAAAAAGTTCAAAGTCATATTGGGCTACACAACTAGACGGGGGAGGGGGCATATGAAGAGTTCTGGAACAAGGATATCTGGGGAGCTATGGTGTTAAAACTAAGGAACATTGAGTTTAAAGGGAGACATAGATAGACAGGCTGGGTTTGAGGGGTGGGGAGGCTAATATAAACAAGTTTCACCGACATACATGTCTCTCTGGGTACTCTTGCTAGTCATGGCTTTTAAGTACAGTTTGAAATAATTTGAGAGAAAACCGAGATCTGGTGGCCTATGCATGTCAAATACTCAAAAGACAAAGGCAGGTGGTGGCGCACGCCTTTAATCCCAGCCCTCGGGAGGCAGAGCCAGGCGGATCTCTGTGAGTTCGAGGCCAGCCTGGTCTACAGAGTGAGATCCAGGCACCAAAACTACACAGAGAAACCCTGCCTGGAAAAACAAAAACAAACAAACAAACAAACACAGACAAAAAAAAACCACCCCCCAAAAAAGACAAAAGCAGGATGTTTGCTGTGCATTTGAGGCCAGCCTGAAGTATACTCAGAGTTCCAGGCTAGTCTGGGTTACAATGAAGAAAAGCTGCAGATATTACAGTGTCACCATATGTCCTTTGTCCAACCCTCCCTGTCCATGGCCATCGAGATGACTCAGGTTGTAAAAGGATCCCTATAAAGCCTCAGTTCAATCTCCAGGATCTGCATGGTAAAGGAAGAAAACTAGCTTCTAAAAACTGTCCTCTGACCCCACACAAGCGCACCATGTCACGTGCACATACAGGACTCGATCAATATATAGTGTAATTGTCAAAAGAAAAATTAAGCCAGCCACGGTGACACACACCTGTAAATCCCAGTACTTGGAAGGCAGAGGCCGAAGACCTTGAGTTTCAGGCCAACCTGGGCTACAGAATGAGACCTTGTCTCAAAAGAAAAAAAAAAAAAAAGGGAGGAAGGAAGGAAAGAAAGAAAGGAGAGAAAAGAAAGGAGCTTTAGGACAACACTTAAACTACAGGCTACGGAGGCGGGCTCGGGGCAGAGCACTTGCCACTTCTGGTCAAAGTCCTGGGCTCTATCCCCAGTTCCACAAAAAAGAAAAAGATTTCTTTCCTATTTCACCAATTATCTAGCATCCATTTTCTCTTCCAGAATTTCACAAGATCCTACATCCATTTCACTTATTCAAAGACTCCCTAAAATTCCTTCCTTTACTTCTGAACATTGTTGTTTGACTCTTTACTGTCAGTCTCTAGTTCTCCCCACCCCCAACTTCAACACATTTCAGTACAGAATACAAGGGGTAGAAACATGACCTGGAGTAAGAACTAAGGGTTCTCAGAAACGTAATAGAACGAGAACTCACCTTTACAGAGATGTCTACACACACACACACACACACACACACACACACACACCCTACAAAACGAACTTCTGCCGCTTCTCCGATGCAAGAAAAAAGACCTGTTTCTGCTTCTTCAGTTCTGCCCACAAAAGCTAGGTCCTTTTTCATCTCTCTTAAAGACTCCAACGTAAGTACCAGAGAACCCCCAAAAGAGCCCTCAGAACAAAATGCTACAAATCTACCTGGGATTCTGGAAGGCTGGGAAGGATGACTCATCTCGTTCCCAGGTTTTCACAGAGGCCTCTGATTGTTAAGACAGTGATGCAGTGCATTGTAATAATCGCTGTACAGAGAGACTTTACCAGCATTAGTCATACTTCTGCTATATATACTCACTCAGCCTCCATCTCCCAAAACTCCCCAAACCGACAGCCTTGGGCAATGTCCACTTCCAGGGACCAAGAACAAATCCTGTGGTGTGGCTCAGGTTGAATGCCTAACAATATGTGAGTCCCTGGGTTCCATACCCAGCACTACAAAAAGAAAATAAAAACCCCATTGTGCAGAATCATTCCAATGCTGATGCAAATGGTCAAATCTGTCCTTAATTTTTAAAAGAGCTGGGTATGATACCACACATCTGTAGTCCCAGCACTCAGAGGTTGAGGCAGAATGATTCAGAGTTCAAGGCCAACATGAGCTACCCAACAAGATTTTAATCTCAAAACCAAAAACATAAGAAAGCAACCCTCCTCCAGAGATGGGATGGGGGAAGTGAGGGAGGGAAGAAAGAAAAGGAGAGGAGGAGGAAGCAACAAAGTGGGCGAGGGCTGTCCTTTGTGGTTCATTATCATCCAGACTGTATCACATTCTCTAGGTCATTTTGATAGTTAAGTTAATCAAAATTAAATACAATTAAAATCTTGGCTTCTTTATCTGCTAGCTACATTGCAAAAACTGACAGGTACTAATGCAGAGCACACTACTAGACAGTTTAAGTCACAACAAGCCCAAGTTATCAAGCACAGGCCCGTGATACCAGATACTTAGGAAGCTGAGGCAGGAGGATTGGAAGTTGAGGGCCTGCTTGAGCTAGACAGTAAATTCAAGGTCATATTGAAAAACTTACAGAGACCCTAAATAAAAAAAAAACAATCAAACAAATCAATGGGATGAGGATATAGTCTAGTGGCACAGCAATTGCCTAGCTTATGCAAGGTCCTGGGTTCAATCCCCTGGTACATAAAATAAGTCCAGATGCTAACTCAGACTTGAAAATACAGGCATGGGGGGGGGGGAGGGGGGATATGGGTAATGAAACAGGCATAATAGTATGCATTCCAGAGTATGTTGGTAACACAAGCCAATGGCATTGTAGCAGCATCACAAAATACCAGAGCTCTTTCCCAAACCCAAGAAGCAAACATTTCAAGGAGGCATTAGAAAAATGAATAAGCAACAGACTCTAATTAAATTTTGCTAAGTTAAGCTGAGATTAAAGTGAAAAACAAACCAAAACCAAAAGCCTAACAACAAAAACTATAGCCAGGCATAGGTACCCATGCCTATAAGCCCAACATTTGACAGGTGGAAGCAAGAAGATCAGGAATTCAAGTGTAGCCTTAGCTCCAGAGTAAGTTTGAGGCCAGCCTGGGTTATATAAGATACTGGTTAAACACAGATACATACCCACACACAATGAAAATCCATTAAAAAGTCCAACTAGGCCCCCACAACAACAACAAAAAAAAGAGGTAAATTAACTGACAGTTATTAGTTAAGCTACAGATCAAGGGAACACACCAAAAAAAAAAAAAAAAAAATGCACTCTATCCATCCTTCAGCTGAGTCAAGGTTGATGTGGAAATCAAACTTCAACTCTGAACTAATAAAACAAGTCCTTACTTTCCTCTGAACCCTTCAGCTACGTCACCTAGCCATACTGCCTCAGCTTCCTCATCTGAGAAATGGAAGCAAACACAGTATCAAGTTCACAGGGTATGTGTTATGTGCGTGGCGCCTGGCAGACAGGGCCCTGGGCCTGGTGCTGGCTGTTATTATTACAGTCATCTATATACAGCTTGGAGGATCTAGTTTCCCTGGCTGAAACCTCCGGAGGGTTCTTTCCGTAGGGGTGAGATCCCAGGGGAGAGGGATGTTGTGTTGACTGCTGTACTAGGAGGTGGTTTTTGGAAGTCTCCTCCATCCCAAAAGACACCTTCCAACCGTGTCCTGTGGGCTCTAAGCCAGCAGCTGTGGGAAAGCTGCAGGTTGGAGGGTCCCTGCAGGCCTTGCACCCAGGGAGTGCCAATGTCAGTGTCTTTCAGTTGTCTATCTCATCTCCCCAGCTACAACACTCCCATCTTTCCTTCAGGCCTCAGGGCACAGCCTAGCACAGAGGTGCTGGGTTCAATCCCCAATACTGACAGGAAATAACAACAGAAGGAACCAGTCCCAATTAAGCACTCATGCCAGGCACCTTACTAAACAACACCAACAACAGGAATGAACAAACCTGCATTCAGAAGGGAGAGCTGGGCTGAATGTGCTGTCTACACCTTTAATTCTGGTACTCAGAAGGCAGAAGCAGAGATGGGTTATCTCTGCAGTCTGGTAAGGTCTAGGACAGCCAGGGCTATGTAAGGCATGGCAGTTTATAGCAGTAGTCTCAGCATCCAGGAGGAGAGCGGGATTACCTTGAGTTTCAGCAAGACTGCACTGTAGAATAAGGCTCTGTCTACAGAACATAAAAGGGACTGGGAACAAGCTCAGCTGACTAGCATGCACAGTGTAGAACTTAGTATGGTGCACACCTATACTCTCCGTACTCAAGGTGGAGAAATTCAATATCAGAAATTCAAAACCAGCTTAGGCCACGTGAGATCCCGTCTTAAAAGAAACAAACAAAAAAATATCATTCTACTCCTCAGAGTTCTCCTACTGGATGGCAAATGACCCGTAGACGTTTTCTCTACAGCACTAACTGGGAGCACACTAGCATTGCACTTGTCTAATGAAATACCACGAAGCTGTAAGCAAAACAAACACAAACCCCTCTGTGTTAATATGAAATGATCTCCCAAGACATTAAACAAAAAAGATAGAGGCACAAACCACAGCATGGTACTACTCATGGGAAAGGAGAGAGAGGCTGACACATCTACACCTCCAGTACAACATGGATGCCTCTCAGGAGGGCAACAGGGCAGCTGGGGACAGGGGCACGGAGCAGCACAGGGTGTTGTATGACCACTGACATGGACTCCATGAACATGTCACTATACTAAAACAAGTGACAAGTGCTGAATCACCACTAGAGTTCATGAACAGGCAGAAAAACCCAAACATTCGAAGTCTCAAAACACAGACCCCGAGATGCTGGAGGATGAACAGGGAACTCACCAAGCAAAGGACTGAGGGAGCACTTCAGAGTTAAGAGCCAGGTCACCAGAAACTAGCGGAATAAGAAGACTGTTCTTGAGCCCTGCTGGCTCCCCTTGGTTGAGGGCAGGCATCTAGCTGGGAGGGAAGGGCAGGCCCGGTCAAACTGCCAAGTGTTCCGCAGATCACACAGAAGCCCTGAGGATTCAATCTTCTGGGTTTTTTTAAAGACTTATTTTACTGTGTGTGCACCACAAGCATGCAGTGCCTGCAGAGGCCAGAAGGCAACAGAAATTCTGGAATTTCCAAGACCATTTGGGGCCCTGCAAAAGCAGCAAGTGCTCTTCACCACTGAGCCATCTCTCTAGCCCCAGGCATCATAGAAATCAACTATCAAGGTGTTTCCCTGTGACCCCAATGGCTTGTAGTGAGACTAAAAGAGGAAAAGACACAGGATGCCTTGGACTTCTACAAGCAAGCAGAGTACTTTACACACGACAACCAACCAATACTTACTCTTTGGGAATAACAATCCCTATTAAGTGAACACTTACTATATGAAAATACTGTTCATTACTACTTTCATAATCACCCTGTTAGTTACTGAATTAGTAAGTTATTTTATGGTGACAATGGAGGAACCTTGGCACGAATCTAAGCTGCCTAAGTACCTAGCCACATATTTTGTTGCTGGTGTGTGGCAGTTTCCCATCTACGTAAAGTGAGACTTAAAAACACACACCTTCATATGTCTATGCAAATCCACCAACTTTCTTGGGAAAGACTATTTCTATTCTGCCCCTGGGGCCTGCTTTTTAATAAAACAAAGCTGAGAAATTTCATATTCTCTCCCCAAGCCCCTTCCCTGGCAAAATTAAGAACTTGTGTTTGGTAAACTTTCCTACCACCATCCTCTCAGTTGGTCCTAAACAGGTAACTTCAGGTATCACAGCACTAACAAAGACATTTGCTAAGCACGGACCATGACCCAGGCATTCATTTTTCCAAGCTTCCCAAATCCACCATGAGAACTTGCACTCTGACCCTAAGAGCAGACACTGAGGCAGTCTGCTCTGCTCTACTCAGGAGGTACTTGAGGCACCACAGTTTGTCTTGCCTGAGGCGGGGATTGGAGGTGGGTGTTAGCCTTAGGTGAGAGGAAAAGGACTGAGAGAGAAAGTGGCTGGGGCCTGGCCCGGAAGGTCTGACAAACATTAACAACTGATATTTGACCTGTGACCTGGAGTTAACATCTCCAAATATGAGATACTTGCTGATAAGACCCAGGGTCACTGTGACCTGGGGGCAAGTGACTAGCGGTTGGGCTGCAGAGACAGCTGTTGCACAGACTAAGAGATAACAAGCCCAGCAACAGGTCTGCTCCACTTACAGGTCTGCTCCGCTGACCTGAACATGCCTACACTGTCTATCCTCTCCACAAGCTCAAGGTTTCTCAACTGAACAAGAGTTCTCATCATCACTCTACATTTAGTCCACGGCGATACAAGACTAAGCAGGCAGAGTCAGTACTAAGCCCATTTTACAGACAACTCACAATAAAAATAAATAACCAGCCTGACATCACAAGGTTGGTCAAAAAGGAAATGGAAACAGCAGAGGAAAGGATCCTGCCCCAAAACAGCCTGAGGAATCCCAATACTCTAAGGACCAAGGTACTCAAGCTGCATCCTCCCTAGGTTTCTCCTAAAAAACCTTACCTTCTGGGAGACAGGATGGCCTCAAACTCAAATGCCTGATTTTTAGGCAGTGGAACCTAGGGTTTTATGTATGTTAGGCGGACCCTCTACTAAGAGATAAATCTCCAGACTGCTTCTCCACCTTTTCTGGAGACAGGATCTCATGTAGCTCGGGTTGGTCTTAAATTGCAATCCTTCTGCCATGTGTTGGATTACAGGTGAACATCGTCATGTCCAACATTCACATTTTTTATTCAGCAAACACTCAACAAATAGTGAACAGATTATCTGTCAGGTGCTGCTCTAGAAGTAAAAATTACGCAATAAGGCTTAAGGTATGAGCCCGGAGGCCCTGGGTTGTTCCGGTCTTGGGACCAAAACAAGAGGAACAACCAAAAAAAATCCCACGGAGCGCCCAAAGTCTCTTCTTATTTGTTCTGCTTGTTTGTTTTGTTTGTTTATTTTTGGTTTTTCGAGACAGGGTTTCTCTGTGTAACAGCTCTGGCTGTCCTGGAACTCTCTCTGTAGACCAGGCTGGCCTCAAAGTCACATAGATCCACCTGTCTCTGCCTTCCAGTGTTAGAATTAAAGGCGTGCATCACCACCACCTGATTTTAATTTTTTTAAATAGGGTCTCGTTTCCTAGAAGTTGACTGCCTCCACCACCACTTAGAACAAAGGTATCCAACACCATACCCAGCCTTAAATTTTTTTTTTTTAATTTAAAACAGAAACTAGCTATGTAGCCCAGGCTAGCCTCAACTCAAGAACCCTCAGCCTCCTGAATGCTGGAATTACAGGTATGCCTCCATGCCCAACCCCAAACTTGCAATTTCATGATCATACACTCCTCTGCACTGCAACTGACCATCAAGTCTTCTGGAACTAACCCCCATGAGCAGAAATAAGTGGCCAGTAAAAATGTGTTGCCATGCATACAGCTGTTCTGCTAAATAGCTACAACAAAAGCCAATGGGGTAAATGTAATTTCCAAATTATTCTTTCTTCCCTATGGTGCTGGGGATGGAAGTCGAATTTGTGTACAGACTAGTGCTCTATCACTCAGCTACACACCAGACCAAATTATTCTTTATTCCAGAGAAACATGAACGGGACCAATTTCCTAAAAAATTTTTTCATCAGATGAAATCTGTCTTAAACCCAGTCAATGCATTCTTGCGTTGAAATGTTTAGTCACACTTAGTTCTTTAAGATAAGATCAGGAAGAAAGAATCAGGCCACTGGCCTTCTAAAATTTGTACTTTCTGGTACAGAAACAGTATGCTCCTTGTGCTACCTGTAAGGGAAGAGTAGCCTTTGTTTCCTAAGTGGCCCACATTCTCGGGGAGAAGGACGCTCGATTTGTGTAACTGGCACCCTCAACTTATCATCATCACCCAAACAGAGGCTGAATGGGGAGGGAAAAGGATAAATAAAACTTCTGTTCTCCTACAGAGGAGGAGCTACAGAGAACCAGCCTGCTCTCTTCTTCTGCTTAGCAGCTCATAACCACGTAAATTATTTGAATAGATGAGATTAAACAGATTAGATATTAAGTAAAATGATGTAAATCTTTTTTGTTTGTTTGAGACAGGGTCTGTAGCTCAGGCTAGCCTAAACTCCCTATCTTGCTGAGGAAGACTCTGAACTCAAGATCCTTCTGCTTCCACCTCCCTGTGGGTTTTCTGTGTTATTTATTTAAATTACTTAGCTCTTTAAAAACATTTTTGGCCCATAAAAGAGAAGACACAGGTCAGGTTACAGGCCAGGTGACCTGTTCCTGTACTCCCAACACCCAGGAGACTGAGGCAGGAGGATCTCCAGTTCAAAGTAAGCCTGGGCCATCAAATGAGATGAGACCCCTGTCTTCTCACTGCAACCACCGCCACCAAAGCCCCCAAAGTGAAAAAGACATAACTAACTTCATGGCTACTCCTAACTCTGACCAAAGAGTCTTTCTCCTTAAACCGAGAACACTTGGGGGCTAAGGGATTTACTGAGCAGAACTATGTTCCAACTGCCAGCCGCCAAACGGACTCTTCTTCCTCTGGGTCTGTGTAGTGCATTCTGGCAAAGCAAAGGCAGACCAGAGAAGTTTTGCACACAGGATTGTTGGCCAGGGAGCCCTGGGGCCAGTCCCTCACTCCTGTGCCTCAGTTCCCCACCTAGAAGCTGTAAATACTCCCCACTTGGGAGGGTGATTGTGAGGAAGGAAGGAGTACTTGGCAGCATCTAGTACAAAGTAAGCAGTGGCTATTGTTAATAATTAATTTGATTACTCTATGAGAAAGTGACTGCCCTGGAGGGACTAGAGTCCAAAAGATCTTGTCGTTCTTAATTTCTTGTTTTTCAGCACAATTTTTCTTTCATGTTTATATAGAAAAATATATAATACAACCAACATAGTTAACTTTTTTTTCCCCTTAAATCAAGAATAAAAGACAATAGCCAGGCAATGGTGGCGCACACCTCTAATCCCAGCACTCAGGAGGCAGAGGCAGGTGAATCTCTGAGTTCAAGGCCAGTCTGGTCTACAGAGTGAGTTCCAAGACAGCCAGGGCTGTTACAGAGAAACCCTGTCTTTAAAAACCAAACCAAACCAACAAAAACCCAAAAGAAAAACAAACGAACCAACCCACAGGGATGGAGAGACAGCTCAGTGGTTAAGCAAAGTGGCTGCTCTTGCTGATGACCCAGGTTCAGTTCCCAGCATGCTGGCTCACAACCATCTGAAACTCCAGTTCCAGATCCAGTGCCCTCTTCTGACCTCCTTAGGCATCACGCATGCATGTGGTGCACAGACATATATGCAGGCAAAACATTCATACACATAAAATAAATAAATCTTTAACACACACACACACACACCATGTACAACTCAGGAAGACAGTGGTTCCTCACCCCAAATTCTACAATAAAGATAGCTCAAATAGCACTTCAGCATGTTCTTCCTTTCACTCTTTCCCATATATGTTTTAAATAGTTCTACATCCTGGTTCTCCAGGCCCCCACACTTAATTTTATGTGTACTTTCCCATGTCAAGTATTCTTCAAAAAGCATACTTTTTAAATGACTTCAGACTTCTCCTTAAGTAATAATTTCCCTAAGGTAAAGCATTTAGATTTTGTTTTAAATTTATAAATATCACTATAGTCAATGTGTTCATATAGGATCTTGGTTTGCATATCTGCCTCTTAACGTACACTGATACAGTAAATAGTCCAGTGTGGTGATGCATGCTTGTAAGCCCAGAATTTAGGAGGTTGAGGTAAGGCACATTTGGAGTGGGAGACAAGCCAGAGAGAGCTATGTCGTGAAATCCTTGCTTCAAAATTATTTAATTATATCAAACAGGTAAATATATATCCATGACTGTAAAACTCTTAAAATTGTATCTAAGCAGACGGGCATGGTGACACACACTTTTAAATTTCAGCATTCAGGGGACCAAGGCAGAAGGGTCTCTGTGAGCTCAAGGCCACCAAAGTCTATAAAAGTATATTTCAGGCCAGCCAGGACTACAGTGAGACCCTGACACACATAGACACACACAGAGTGATTTCCAGGGCAGCCAGGGCTACTTATAAAAAAGTCACAAGGCATAGTGGCAAATGCCTTTAATCCCAGGACCAGGGTGGCAAGAGACAGGCAAATCTATGAGTTCAAGGCTGTCTGGTCTACATAGCAAGTGGGATCCTGCCTTTAAAAAAAAAAAAAGTTAAAAGTGTTTCCCTAACAACAGTTGAGTATCAGTCCCACCATGCTCTCAACCAGCCCATGTTTGTATTTTTTTGTTTTGTTTTGTTTTTTTGAGACAGGATTTCTCCATGTAGCCCTGGCTGTCCTGGAACTAGTTCTGTAGACCAGGCTGGAGTATTGGGATTAAAGGTGTGCTCCATCATCACGCAGAGCCATGTTGTATAATACACACAGCGCCAGGATGGAAGTGCCTTATATACAGACTCTCCAAGTTTCTAATGAATTAAGAAATACAAAGAAAAGGGGTTGGCCATATGGCTCAGAAGGTAAAGGTACTTGCTACCAAATCTGATGACTTGAGTTTGATACCTAGGACCCACATGTTGGAATACTCTCTGACCTACATACTTGTGCTTTGGGGGGTGTGTGTGTGTGTGTCTGTGTGTGTGTGTGTGTGTGTTCCCATTCCCTGAATTTTTTTTTTTTTTAAGGAAAGTATGCTGATTGTGTGGAACAAGCCTATTGTAATCCCAGCACTTGGGAGGTGGAGGCAGAGATTGTCATCAGTTCCAGTGCAGCCTGGGATACAACGTGAGACCCTATCTCAAACCCACTACCCGAAAAAGTCAGTAGTAATAAAGCTAACTTACAAAGGTCTGTGCACAAGAGAGTAAGTATTCTTTGTGAACATATCACAAGTCTAAAAGCTACCACTACCATTTTTCAGTCTTTGTGCCTTAACTCTGGGCACATGCCAATAGCTGGGGCCCACTCCTCCAACAGTCAGAAACCTGTCTCCCTTTTTCATTTTTCATAAAAGTTGTATCTGCATTCAATTGACCAATCAGAGGGAGACATTTCCTAGAGCCCAGCAACATTAAAAAGGCACATCAGGATTTCAAGCCACCAAAAAGGTGATCACCAACAGAGTCCCCAGCTCCCTCTGCTACCTTAACAAGCAGTTCTGAGAGTGGAGGAACTAGCAGCACTCTGCAGCAGCAGGACCCACCCCCACCCCAGGTGGTCCTCTTGCTGTGAACCATTCTGCTGAAGACAGAGATTTCAAAACTCCAATAATCTTGTTTTAATGCAGCACTGACTTTCATTGGTACACAGTCAATTTGTTACTGAACAAAGAGCCCTTTTTAATTACCTGTGGCAATTAACAGTGATCATTTCCTTTTGTCTCAAGTCTAACACAGGCTGCAAGAGATAAATCCATGATCTTGACCTTTCATTTAATCACAGATAGGAAAAGGTTCAATACAATGTATTTTTTTCCCTTCATCTTCATTTTATGTGTATGGGAGTTTTGCCTGCATGTACATCTGTGCACCATGTGTGTCTGGTGTCCCTGGAGGCCAAAAGAGGGCATCAGACTACTGGAACTTGAGTTACAGATTGTTATGTGCCATGATGTGGGTGCTGATAATAAACCCAGGTCCTCCAAAAGAATGTATTCTTAATCTTCTGTCCTTGGGAAGGCTATGCATTAGCTATAGCTGGCTAATACACTCTCACTCCAACATTGTTTTCCAATTGCAACTCAAGAGTTACTAAATCATTACAGTGGGCTGGGCTAGCAAACTGGCCAAGTGGGTGAAGGTACTTGCCACCAAGTATGACAACCTGAGTTTGACCCCCACCAGGTCCCACATGGTGGAGAGAACTGACTCTCATAATTTGTCCTCTGACCTCTGACCATGGCGCGCGCGCGCGCGCGCGCGCCGCGCACACACACACACACACACACACACACACACACCCAAATACACACAGAAATAAGTGAACAAATGTGATCATTATAGTCAGCAATGAAACAAACAAGAAATAAGGAGCAGTGTTTTCCTTTCCACACATCTGCATTCCTATGTCCTTTTAATGTTTTTCCATTGGTTGACTGCCGTGCTAGAAATGGACCCCAGGACCTTGTGCATGCCAGACCAAAAGACCACCACTGAGCTACATACCCATCTCATTTTTATTTTTAATTGTAAATTGACAAATTGTGGCAGTACGAGTTAAAAGGAAATACAGAGTTAAGCTGCTGCTGCTGCTGCTGCTGCTGCTGGTGGTGGTGGTGGTGGTGGTGGTGGTGGTGGTGGTGGTGGTGCACACCTTTAATCCCAGCACTCGGGAGGCAGAGGCAAGTGGATCTCTTGAGTTTGAAGCCAGCCTGGTCTACAAAGTGAATTCCAGGACAGCCAGGACTGTTACACTGAGAAACTCTGTCTCGAAAAATCAAAAATTAAAGAGTTAAGCAGACAATACTTGGCCAAACATTTGTAGCTTCTTTCTGTTAGACTAACTTAATTTTACCTAATTTTGTGATACCTGGATTTGAGTCTGGAACAGAAATAAAATTCTCAAACTTGCCATTTTTGTCTAGCTGGCTAGACAATAATGCAGAGTAGGAGCCATCTGATAAAATCCCTTCTTTCTACAAGAAGGACAAACAATCTGCCCTAATCACACAGCTAGTAAGTTCAAAGGGTCAGAATGGGAGTTTTCTTTTTTAACATTTTTTCAGCTGGTTTGGCTTTTTGAGTGTTTTAGAGATAGGATCTCATGTAGCTCAGGCTGGCCTTAAACTCATTAAGTAGTTGAGGATTGCCCTGAACATCTGATCCTCCTCCCCCCACCTCTCAAGCACTGGAACCATAATGTACGCAACTGTGCTTGGCTTTGTCAACATGTTTTTACAGCATGGGAAGCTTTCTCTCAATGGCTCAATTTCAATCACCAACTCACTACAGTGACCGGGAAAAGGGTATATTCCAAGTCAGGAGAAGGCCCGAGGAGGACAAGGATTAACGAGGACACTACAAGAGACTCACAAGTCACAGCTGCTGCAGAGTCCATAACACAGAGGCACTCCTTTCACAAGGGAAGGTCGAGGATTTAGGCAAGTTGGCTATTTCCAGCAAAAACAAATATTACATTTCTGTAATGATGCTTCATGGCTGAAAGTGCCCAGTTCTCCACTAAGCTCAGTGGTGTTCCTCAGTATCAAGAGATGCCCATAAATGAGAAGTCAAGAGTGACAGGTGCCCATTTATTTTCAAGACTTCTTTATAAATAAATTCTGATAAAGTGTTGTATCAAAAGTTTAATAGAAATAAACTTTTGGGAAGATGAACATCAATGATTTGTTTGCATTTCTTAATACCAGCAATTCAAGTACTATTCAGACCATTGCTATTTGAGAGTCTAGGTCAACAATGACTCAGCTTGAGAAATTCCCTACCATTTTATAAAAGAGGTGTAAGCTGAGTTATGCAGCTAACACAATCTGGAGAGCCCATCCCCCCACGTTATAAACTAATTTCCATGTGAATGGCTGAGAAAGTGGCAGTGTTTATTTTCTACTGAAAAAAAAAAGTATCCTGTTCAGTCTCCTCCAAGCCCAGGAAAAGCCCCATCTCAATTCTGTTTTAGGACATAACAAGGGCAAGAGGGGGGATCCAAGCCCCAGCCCCAGCTCTTCTAGCAGCATGTTCTGCTGAATGGAGTCTACATCAGGGCTGGACGGACTTCAGACTTCAGACAGTGGTGTCCAGCCCAGTGAAGAAGCAAGCTGTCCCCAGTCCTAATTAATTAGGACAAGGCCTAGACAGAAGGCAGGCCCTTGCTCTTGTGTCCAATCATCTTCTAATATGGCAGAAGCCTACAACATCACCTCAGGCAAGCCTTTCATTTCCCCACCTGCAAACAGGGTACTGATTTTCAACTAGGTTCTACCAAACTCCAGGACTCACGATGGTATTTCTGCCATCCCTCTACAGGCAAAGAATCTTGGGGTTTATGAAAGACAGAAAATGTAAATAAGTGAAGCAAATGACTAATCAATGCCACACAGACTGGATAAATTACACCAGATGTGGTAGTGCATATCTGCAATCCAAGAATCTCAGAGAGAGGCAAAAGGATGACTTGAAAGCTACCCTCAGCTACATATCTAGATAGAAGCCTGCCTGGGCTGTGTGAGGGCCTGTCTCAAATAAATAAAAATATACATAAATAAATGAACAAAAGACACAATTTAGATTGCCAGGTGGCCAATGACAACAGTCCTAGGAGATTACAAGAAGGGTTGTAAGAGGCTCAACACCTTTCAGGAGACTGCCTCAGACCAAGGATGGAAAAGCAATCTCCACTACATTGCGCACCTCCAGCTGTGATGACCCATCTCTGGAAGACTGACCACATACACAGCCATGAGGCTATGGCTCTCCATTAGCTGTGCAACCTACACCCTTCCCAAACTGTCCTTTTCCAAAAGTCACCGTTTGAACCAGATACTGGCACCCATCTATCTGGTATGAAGAGGAATGACGGTTTCTGACTTGTTATTTGTCCTGGGGCATCATCAGGCCAATTAAAAGAGGAGGTGGTGGGCAAGAGAGAGGAGACATGAGTACAAAGAAAGGTTAGTTTTAAAGAGTGGGGAGAGGCTAAGAAAGGCTAGTTCTAAAAATCTAGACAGGGTTAAGAGCCCTTGAAGACATGCTAGTGCACTGAAAAAGTCATCTGCTGCCATCCCTTACTTCACACTCCACCCCAACTGGCACAGGAGCCCTTCCAGAAGGCCAAGGCTACCACCTCACATTTCTGTAGCACCCAATTCCATCATGAAAGCAAATGTCAATTCCAGGATTGGAGTCTCCGCAACCATAGAGAAATCTGACAGTTTTGGGAACATTAGTTCCCAGTTTAGGAGGAAAAGCAGCTCTTTGTTCTGTCTCTCCTCTTCCATTAATGTGGACTCCCGCTTTGAGCATGCAGAACTCTTTAGGCTGTGAGTGTTAGGAAAACTCTGGAAACACACACTGTAGTGGTGCTGCACACATAGTTGTTCCTATTCTTAATTAGGGGTCACCTCCACATGACGGGGAATGAGAAACAAGACAACTAAATGTTAAAATACTGACATGGAGAATACAAACTCTAAAATAAATTCAGGAGAGTAATTGTGACATGAGGCCAAAGATGCACGACTGGAAACAGACCAAAGCGCCACACAGCATCAAACTCCCCAGACTCTCCTTGTCAGAGTTTAAAGTCCTGCAGTTCTGTCAGGGGCAGAGCGAGCCTAGCCATGTTCATGACACCGACTTCCAACCACAGTACACAACTGAGAAGATAAAAAAAAAAAGACCCAAACTCAGAAAACCTACAGTCCTAAAAAGTTACAAGAGCCACACAGATCTATTATGCAGCCCCTAAATGCTCCAACACTGGATGAGTCAATGGTCTAATTCTGTCGATGACAGTGAAGGGTTTTTATTTCAAATGTGTTCACACAGAACTATTTCTAAGCAGGTGCTGAAATAAACAATCTGATCAGAGCTCAGCTAAGAAAGAAAGTCCTTCCAGTCAATGTGCCTACACAGCTAGATAGCTGCTTTAATATGCAATTGCCCTAAGCCACAGGAGGAGGAAAACAAAAACAACACAACAGACTTCTGATCTGGATTTACTTAAATAAATACACCTACAACACACCAAAGGTACTCCCTACCCAGTTAAAGAAGAACGTGGTCAAATGGCTTTTTTATAAAGGACACCTACCTCTGAATGAATTTCCTAAATCCCACCACAAAAATCATTGGGGACTTGAACACAGGGTAGGAAAGGCACAGCTCCCAGACCTCAATTATGTCCAAATCCATTTCATCAGCTAGCTCTCGGCAGCCCTCTCCAACTCTACCCAACCAGGTCCTTCATCACATGTCTGGGGGATATCAGACTCACCCACTGGTTCCTGCTCCTGGTTCCTCCAGAGCCCAGGAACAGCGCCGACCTGGGCTCCTGTGGCTGCGAGTGCCGGTAATAATAGGGGCAGAAATCTGAGTGACACTTGGCACTTTCTTTCATCAACAACAACCACAATCACAAAGTGCTTTCTACACCCAGGCTCTCACCATTTTGAAGACCAGGAAGCTGGAGCCTTCCAGGGGGCAGAGGTGAAAAAGGAAGAAGAAACCCACTGAGTCTAGCCCCACCCTCAAGGTCATGGCATTAACCAAAGGCCAGGAGGGAAGGCAAAAGGCTGCTTCTGAGGACCAGAGCAGTAAACACCAAGTGTAAGTGTAGCCACAACACCCCCCGGGGACCTGCAGAACTTGAGAACTGGCATTTCCCTGGCCTAGAGTAAAACAACTTTTCAGCTGGGAAAAAAAAAGGAAGACAAAGCAGCATACTCCTGAACAGTCAGTCCCCAGGGGTGCTGGTGCCGAGGTGGGAGAGAGAGAGTACAGCGGAGTGTCTACAACTGCAGAGGCAAGGAGGGAAGTGAGAAGACTCAAGAGCCCTGAGCAGCTGCAGTCCCCTTTCCCAAGGACAAGGCTGTGAGGTTCAGAGGGGAAATGGGGCAATGGATGAGGCATACCCACCATCACTATCCTTGGTACCAATCAGAGAAATGGGAAGAAGCTTCCAAACTGCAGAGTTGCAACCCTATCTACCCCTCCCTACCTCTGCAGCAGCTCTCAGAACTTTGGGGATAAAATCTGAAACACTCCGGGCTCCACAGAGAATCTGCAATTCTCTGGATCAGTGCCTAGAGAGCCCGGTCCCAGCCTACCCTGGCAAATGCTGAGAGATGCAGAACAGGTAAACACAGACCTAAAGGGGGATATCCTCAATGGGGAGCCTGTTGGCAATGGATAAGGAGCCCCAAGAAGCAGGTGTGATATTAAATGTTAGAAAGGGAGCCTGACAGGCCATGAAGGAAAGGCGGAAAGCCACAAGGGAGGTCAGAGGAAAGGAATGGGAGGGGGCATCAAGAGAAAATGAGCATCTATTCAAGAACTTGGAGTGCCAAGGAAGGGGAGATGGAAACAATAAGAAAGGAATGACTAATAAGACACCTTCGGGTTAGAACTGAGGAAGAGGGCTTAAAAGGAGGTAAGAAGAGTCAGAGCAAAATGGGGACAGCGAATGAACAAAAAGGAAAGTCCCTGGGAAGGCTGAATGGAGGGGGGGGGGCGCTTAGAATTGAGAGGGACCAAAGGTGGGAGGGACATAAGCAGATCATTTTAAAGATGATCACTTTGACAGGGACAGCAATAGTAAAGTTAAAAAAGGGTCAAAAATATGAAAATGGACAGCTCCAAAAGGGAGCTGTGGGGAGGGGGCACCTACTAAAGAGAATGAGTGGGGAAAAGGTAAGCCCAGGAAATGCAGAATGGGAAAAGTATGAAGGGTCAGAGCCATCTGAGGTGCAGAGGCACACCAATAGCAAGAAGCCATAGGCAGCAAGTCCTAGGTGGAGAGTAACCTACTGCAGATAGGCTAAGGGGAGGGGGTCCCGCAAATGAATGGAGCAGAGCAGAGGAGCGCTGAAATAAAGGTGAGAAAGAGGGCCAAAGAAAACAGAGGAGCAGAGATGGGGCACAACTAAGATGGAGTTAGGGTTAAGGGCAGAGGTCTGCTAAAGGGAATGGCAGAAATGAGACACCCCGAGGGACCGAAAGGGGGGAAAGGAAGAGGCGGAAAGCCAGGCACTGCAGGGGAGTGCATGCAAGATCGCAGCTCCGGCAAGGGGCAGAGCTGGCAGGCAGAAGGGTCTGGAACAGAAGACAGGGTCTGAATGGCAATCGGGGGGCAAGCGCTGAGAAGGGAAGGAAGCCAGCAAGCACAGGGTATCTAAATCCGTGAACGGTTGGAGACGAAGCCTAGGGGCATCCCAAGGAGGCGCGGCAGGTTCCGCGGTACGGCCGGGGCAGAAATGTGGGGCAGTTGGGCCCAAGTGGAAGGAGGAATTATGTCCAAAGCAAAGACCGGAGGGCAGCAGTGCCTCTACCAACAGAGGTCTAATACGGATCTCCACGGAGGTGAAACCGCAGGTCCTAAAGGGACAGCTCCTGGGGATGCAAGAGGTTCTAAGTCAAGAATAATAACAGTAGGTAGGCCACAGAAGGAAGACGGTGACCTCACCCCCAAAGTGATGTTAACAGAAAACAGATAAGGTAAGAGGGCCACGGATGTCCAAAGTGGGAGCCAGAAGGGACACAGAGGGGGGGTCAGTGAGGAGGTAGGTCGTCCCAGGAGCACAGCCGACTCCAGGAGGCAGCGAAGGGTATGACTGGGGGGTGGGGGGTGGGGGGCAGTGGGAAAGGAGACGGCTCAGAATTGGGAGTCGGTTATCTCGAGTGGAGGCTGAGAGACACCGAGATCCCCCATCGGGTCGTGGTGGGGCGTGTGGAGGCAGACGCCGGGATTGCAGGGCTGCAGGGACAGTGGCGGATAGGAAGGGCAAGGCGAGCCGCGCGGGCCGGGCCCGGGCATGCAGCGGCTGGGACGCGGGGACCGCGGGGCGCTGGGGGGGCGCTCCCTCCCCTCCCCCTCCGGCTCCTCCATTGTTCGCGGGCTCCGGGCCCCGCGGTCCCCGCCTTTCCCCCCACCCTTGGATCCCGCAGCGGGGCGGCGCCCGGCGCCTCGCCCGTCCCCACATTCCCCTTCGCCAGCTCCGCGGCACTCACCAGCCTTGGGGGCGCCCTCAGCGCGGTCCCGGCCTCCGCGATCCCGGCCGCAGCAACGGCGGGCCCGGCGCCATGTTCCCCTGGCGACTCGTTCCTGAGGCGGCTGTGGCGGCGGCGGCGGCGGCGGCTCCGGCGGCGGGGGGCCGGGCGGACCCTCCCTCGCGGGCTCCCTCCTCCGCCTCCTCCTCCACCTCCTCCTCCTCCTCCTCCTCCTCCTCCCGCCGCGCCGCGGCTCTCCCTCGGGGCGGGGGGCGGGGAGGGGAAGGGGGAGGGGCGGGAACTAGGGGGAGGGCGGACCAGCCTCGCTCGCTCGCTCCCTCCCTCCCTCCCGCGCAATGGCGGCGGCGGCGGCGGCGGCACCACCTCCTTCCTGCGGCCTCCGCCGCGGCCGTGCGCGCGCCTAAGACAGACCCTCTCGCTGGTGCGCGTGCGTGTCTGAGGTGCCAGGGGCGTTGGGGCGGGGGGCGGGGGGCGGGGGGCGGGGGGCGGGGGGGGTGGACGGTGGATAACGGCCCGACCGGGACAAGCGCGCCGCGGACAGTAGCCCGGGAGGACAAGCACGCGCGGGCACGAAAGGGCGCCAGTGCGCGTGCGCGCCGGAGGATAAACGCCGCTAGCCGGGCAGCTGCTGCGGCGGCTGCGGCGGCGGCGCGAGATTCACGGCGCGAGGACCGGCACGGGAGGGCCGTGGGGGGGTGGGGGGGTGGGCTCCGTGCGCGTGCGCAGAGACGGCTGCAGCCTGCGAAGCCACCCGAGGGAGGGCGCGCACGGGGCGCGCACGGCGTTGCGCGCGCCAGGCCCCGGGTCCCCGCCGCCCCTCCCCACGCACACACCACCCCGGCGCCGGCTTCTGGAGAAAGCCAGCTCTTCTTGAGAGGCATGGCCCGGGCTCCTGAAGGCGGGGACCTAGGGCTCCATCCCGCTCGCGCGGGACCTCAAGAGCCAATGGGAGGCGGGAGGAGGTCGGGTTCGCCTCGTCCAGCAGCAGCCTCGGGATAACGGAGGTGGGGGGGGGAGAGAGGGATGGACGTAACGTGGGGTGGCGAGGCGGGGCTGTGAAGGAGGGAGCGTACCCAGCGAGGGAGCAGATTGGGCAGGGGGAGGGGGCGTGGTCCCCCAATCCGGGCCCCGCAGTTGGTCGGCCCGGAAGAGTGGGCGGGGACAGAGGGCACGTGCTCTTTCCCGGGCGCTGAAGAAAAACCTGTGGGCCTGGCGCGTTGATACAGGTTACGGGTGATTTCACCCAGTGCTTGATTCCTGGCAGAGGGAGGGCAGGCCTTGCGTTGCAACCCTGGCCTCCAGGTCAGCATCGGGCAAATAACAGCAAACCGTATGTCACTTTGGGTGCTTTCAAGGGGAATGCTGATGTGAAGCAAGGGCTCCCTTCTAACCTCTGTTCCTCTGGGAGTCCTCCGGAAGGATGGATTGTGAAAGACAGGCTTTCCCGGCGCCCGAACTATGTGTTTGCAATGCACGAAGGAAGCACGTGTTTCCAATTCAACATTGCACTTCTTTCCAGTCTTTTCATCTGTCAAGTGGGATAACAGTCCCCAACTCAAAGGGTCGCCCGGAGAACTGAATGAGTTGTAATAGTCCCTATGGCCATGATTCCCAGTGGGATCCTCAAACCACTAGAATCCTGTAAAACGTGGGGAACTTCCCCCTATACGTTAACATCTATAATAGTTGATGAATTACTCTCAACAAGGGATCAACCACAACAATAATAAAACGACTATGAATATATTAGGCTGTAGTGAGAGTAATGTGAATGTGATCTCTTCGGAGTCAAGACAGGTATTTATATCTCCCTCTTGGCCAACTGAAACATCAGAATGCAACATGGGAGTTAGGGGAGAACTACTGTGTCTTTAAATGTATAGGGGAGTGGTGTAGGGGAATGACTTCCACACACTAAGTACTCAGTAAGCATTGCTAAATAAAACTACATGTGCTCGAATTTTAAAATTTGAGCAATGAAGCAAAGGAAGCCTCTCATTAAAGTTTTAAGTTAGGAGGGCGGGTTCTGGAGGTGTGGGCTGGAGAGATCAGCAGTTAAGAGTGGGTTCTTCCCTTGCAGATGGACCCAACTTCAGTTTCCAGCACCCCCGTCAGGTAGTTCATTATAACATGTAACTCCAGCTCCAGAGGAACCCGAAGCTGTAGCCTCCCTGGGCACCTGCACTCAAGTGCACAGATACTCACATCGACTCATAATTAAAAATAAAGAGTAATCATTACCTGGGATTGAGAATATAACTCATTTGTAGAATGCTTGCTTACAGACACAAGGTCCTGGGTTCCATTCTCAGTACAGAATGTCTCAAAGTAAATAAAAATAAAGATAATTTCCATTGAATTTTTTCTCACTAGGTATCCCTGACTGCCCTAGAATTTACTATGTATCTTAGACTGAAATTGAGTGTGTGGCATCCCGCTGCCTCTGCCTCCTGAGTGATGGAAAAGAATGATGTTGGCATTGCACAAAGGAACACAAGAACAAAGCAAAAATAACTCAGCAAGACAATTTACCATCATCATCATCATCATCATCATCAATTTTGCAAAAGCGATGCTTGCAGGGAGGTGTCAAGATGGACCAGAGATGAAGACCACTGGTAGCGCTTCACAACTGCCTGAAACTCCAGTTCCAGGGAAACTGATGCCCTCTTCTGGCCTACCCAGGAACTGCAGAGATATACCCTAGCAAAACACCTATGCAATTAAAAATAAATCTCTACAAAGTGTGTGTGTATGTGTGTATGTGTGTGAGCGTGCGTGCGCGCGCTTGTGCCAAGCCCAAACCCAGTTCTTGAGCACACATGGATTCAGTCTTTTATTCCTGATGGAGGGGACTTTGTCTTATCCCATTGATGGGAACTCAATCTGACAGAATTGGCTAATCAACTGGATAAAGGAAAAGGGGGAAAGTTCAGGAAACATGGGCCCTTGTTGGACTACCTACCTGGGATAGAAAACAAACAAATCCTATTTCCCACATGAGTGCATTCACTACCACAACGGAGTTCAGAAAACTATGACACCCTTGCAGGACTAGGGAGATGGCACAGTGGTTAAGATCACTGGATGCTCTTCCAGAGGACCTGAGTTCGATTCCCAGCACCATATGTAAGTACAGTTCTGGGGTTCCGATGCCCTCTTATAGCCTCCACTGGCACCGAGCATGAATGAGGTACACAGGTATACATTCAGGCAAACCACTCACTCAATAAAATAAAAATCCTTCCACCCCCCCCCCCAGTCTTGCAAATTGTAATTTGTAAATAGACAGTGTCTCGCTCTCAACTTGTGTTTCTCCTTTTTGGAGTGTGTTACCTTTTCTTCAAGTCTCAAGTTGAAGTCACTTCCTCAGAGTGGCTTAACAGATGTGGCCCGATCCTGGGTCTTTAATAAATGTATATACTGGGCAAAGAGTGCAGTTCAGCTGCCAGAATGCCTGCCTAGCACGTCCTGGGTTCAGTCACCAGCATCACAGAACCCTGGTGTGATGACACACACCTACAATCACAGCTCTTTCGAGGTACAGGCAGAAGAATCAGAAGTTCAAGGTCAACTTTGGTTACACTGTGAGTTCCAGACCAGCACAGACTATGTGAGACCCTGGCTCAACCGAAAATATATATAAATAAATGTTCATGAATAATTGAATGTTAAGCCAAAGGATAGTGGGCATTCAATCTCACGGCAGTTAAAAAAGACAAAGTCCTTGTCTGCTCACTTCTACTTTCAGATGTCCCCCAGGCTGGGTCAGGTAGTCCCTCTAGTATCCTAAAGCCCCTAGACCACCGTTGGTCTTTTCTATCTCTTAATTATTCTTTCCTATCGCCTAACTGCAGGCTCACAATCACCATCAAAGTCTCTAATAGGTCGAAGCAAAAGGGAGGGGCTCAGGAAGTGTTTTGTTGTTGTTGTTGGGTGAAGGTACCTTTGGGCAGGGCTTTCCCAGCTCTGTAATTCTTTCCAGCGCTTAAGAAGGAGAATCATAGCTGAGTAAGCCAATGACAGGAAGCAGGCTTCCCTTGGGGGCAGCCACCCCCGCGAACCCGGCTCCCCTCCACTCCAGGATAAACAAACATCCGACTAAACAATTAGCTGACAGAGAGAAGAGCGGGCTGCCGGCTTGGCTCTCTATCAAGATTTCCCAAGCATGGCCCTGCGGGCCCAAATAGCTGGAGGTCACGTCAACCAAAGTGCTAGGGACCAAACAGGGCTTCAGGTCTGGACGCGTATCGCAGACATGGATACGCAAGGGAGAGAAAAAAAAATACACACACACCAAAGTTTCCAGAGAAATTAGCGATGGTGGGACATATTCGGTCTCCATTCCGAGAATTACAGAGAGGGTAGCGACTAGGGCCGAGCATGAGCAATAAGTCGACGATCCTACAGCGCCGCCTGCTAGCAGAGCAGGGAAAGCCGCATCTCTCTGAAGCTGCGGGAGAATACGGCAAATGATGAAATCTTCCGCCATTGGGCAGAAAGGCAGCCAATCACGTGGAAGGAATGAGAAGCCAGGATGCTGGCTGTGGCCGCCGCGGAACGGCTCAAGACGGGCAGTGTACAGTGCGCCAGACATTTGATGGAAGGTTGCACGATGAACCCATTTCCATAAATTTGTAAAATTAGCCGGGCATGGCATAATCCCAGCACTTAAAAGGGAGAGGCCGGAGGATTGGGAAAGTTGAAGTGAATTATAGGCTAGCCTGGGCTATTCAAAGGCAGCTTGGGAAACATAGCGAAACCCTGCCTCAGAAAGCAAGAGTGAGGAGGAGGGGAGATGGAATAAATTTAAGTAACGTAAATTTAAGTGAGGCACAGTTCATACCTTGTTGGTTCTGAGGCCGTTTGCTTTTTGGTGCTGGGGCCGCAAAGGCAAGCTCTCTACCAGTGAGCTACATCTTCAGGCTTCTTTTACCTTTTATTTCGAAGCAGGATCTCACTAAGTTGTCCAAGCTGCCCCGTCTATCGTACTTACAGGCTTGAAATTTCAATCTTCCTGCCTCGGCCTCTGAAGACGCGGAGGTTAGCAGGTGCGTGCCATCAGGCGTTACTTTGTTTGAGACAGGGTATTCTGTAGCGAAGGTTACCTCCGATTTGCTGTGTAGCCAACACTGGCCTTGAACTTCTGATCCTTCTGCCTTCACCTCTCAAGTAGTGGGATTACAGGAGTGCATATCCAACCTGCCCAGGGAATACTTCTTTGTGACCAGTCTATAAATAAAGGAACCATGTTAGGCCATCTCTCGGATGCCTCTAATAATGCCTCCTTCTCTTCCTCCTCTCCACGGCCAATGGGAACTGCTGTTAGTCATGACTTCCATTACTGTGGATTCCTTTGCCTGTTTTAGTACTGTCTTAGTTAGGGTTTTGTTGTTGTGAAGAGACATCATGACCATGGCAACCAAGGAAAACCTTTTTTTTTTTTTTTTTTTTTTTTGAGAAAGGGGTCTCTGTGTAGCCTGGGCTGTCCCGGAACTCACTCTGTAGGCCAGGCTGGCCTTGAACTCAGAGATCTGCCTGCCTCTGCCTCCCGAGTGCTGGGATTAAAGGGCTGTGGCACCTCCACCCGACATAAAGGAAAACATTTCATTGGGACTAGCTTATAGACTGGAGGTTTAGTCCATTGCCATGGCTGGAAGCATGGCAGCATGCAGGCAGACATGGTCTGGAGAGGCAGCTGAGAGTGTTCTACATCTGGACCTGAAGGCAGCAGGAAGAGAGAGGGAGCAACACTGGGCCTTGGCTTGAGCTTCTGAAACCTTAAAGCCCGCCCACCCTCAGTGACATGCTTCCTCCAACAAGGCCACACCTCCTAATAGTGCCACTCTCTATGGGCTTATGGGGGCCATTTTCATTCTAACCACCACTGCGCTGCCTGTAAATGTGCCGAGAGCTGCTGATTGCAATGGCTTTACCAGAGGCTGTGGGAGTATACAGCAGGTGACAACTAATATTTAACAGGTCGACCCAGCAGACCCACCTGATGGGGAGATCCACCTGGCAAAGCTGTAGAGTTATTGACTGTTATTGACCGGTTGCTCCCATCTGTAACTGTCTCATGTGCCACCACTTACCTCCCTAAAAAGAACAGTTGTGGGGTTCTTTCCGCAGCCCATTGGTCGTGTGTTTTCCATCTTTGGGTGTACATACTGCTGTGGATGGTCAGGAAGATGATCTCTGCTTCAGCTGTATAATTATAATAATATTAGAATATTTTTCATAACTGATACAGGAAAGTAAGAGTATTCTCAGTCACAAAGACAGCTAATTTTAGACTTCAGAACAAATTCAAATTAGACTAAGCTGCCCCTGCAGAAAATACACAAGAACAAGTTCCCAGGTGTTTATTGCTAAATCAAGGTCAGACTGTTTACATTGAGACATAACCCCCTACAGTAATTAACTGCATGTATTGTACTCCTAGGCTCAAGGTTCAGCCACCTAATTGTTTATTGCTAGTCCTGAATTTCAATGTCATTTTCTGTCTGGGAACGCTAACCACTCAGGCTATGTGCTTGGCCAAGCATTACTCACTGGCCAGTCAATGTGACCTACCTAGCCTGAGAGAAACTGTGTGACTTAGCATGTGTTATGAGAATGGATTGGACCCTGAAAATGTAACATATAATTGTCCAGAGTTTGGCTGTGAGAGGGCAGTGAGTGTGTGAGTGTGTAGGTGGGCATGCTGAGTGAGGGATGTAGCGGAATGGGCAGAGAGAAAATGTAACATACAATTGTCCAAAGTTGGGCAGAGAAGAAAAAGTGTGAGAGTAGTGTGAGAGAATGAGTAAGAGAGTGGATGAGTGAAGAGAGAATGAATGATGCAGTAGTGAGAAATACATAACTGTATGTAAAGAGATGTGAGGGGTGCTGTGTAGTGCTATGCAGGGGAGCTGTGAGAAAGAGCTATGTGAAGGAACTGTGAAAAGAGCTGTGCAGTGAGTGTGTGTGTGTGTGTGTGTGTGTGTGTGTGTGTGTGCGTGTGCAGAAGGAGCTGAGAAAAGAGTGAGTAACTAGGCAGGAGAGAGCAACAGAGATTTTCAGAAAGAGATTCTGAGATGTACGTGTGTTAAGAGATGTAGCTGTGTGGAGACAGATTTTCAGAGAAAGATATTTTAACATGAAATAAAAGAGAAAGTTGCTATCAGAAAGCATGCGTGTTTCCTTATTTTTTCACCTCAGATGGAAAAAGTCTAGCCTTCAGATAGATAAGAATTTTTCCTAAGCTCTAGTTGCCTTCATGGATTTTTTTTTTTTTTTTTGCATGCCCTGGTGTGTAGCACAAATCCTAATTGGTCTTAGTAATAAAAACCTGGAGCCAGATATCAGTGTAAATGCTGAAAGATCAGTAAAGGAGCCAGGCACTAGAGAGACTTCTTACCTCTACCTGAAGGGGATCCAGTTCCTGTCTCCACCCTGCCTTATTAACTTCCTCTCTCCGCCCAGCCATATCACTTCCTGTTTCCTCCTCCCAAGTTCTGGGATCAAAGGCACAAAATCCCAAGTACTGGGATTAAAGGTGTGTGCCACCACTGCCTGGCCTCTAGTGGCTAGATCCATACTCTGATCTTCAGGCAAAATTTATTTGTTAAAGCACAAACAAAATATCACCACAGTGGTGGTGATGGGAAGCTGGCCCTCCAGTTACCAATAACAATGGAATCCCATTGTAAGTACTTTCATGGATAGCTCTGTTGTATAACTGTTTCCTCAGAGCTTGAATGAAACAGTCTACCTGAAGACAAGCTCCTTAAGCAGGAAAGTAAACAACTCAAAATAGCTTCAGGAAGTCCCTGAAACTGAGCAGATTCACTAGGCTCCTCCCTCCCAATGTAAGCATGCCAAGCAGGAAAGAAGACTCAGAGAGACCAGCTGTCTGGAAGAAGCAGAAACCACCTGAGATGCCTGGAAGAGGTTTAGACCAACTGAATCAACCTGTTGAGCCTGCCTGCAGGCTATAAGGTGTGCTCCAGGTTCCCAGCTTTGTGAGCTCTCACCCACGCTAGGATGGGCTTTGGTGATACCACTGTCTTTGATTCACTTCTGCTCTTGTAAGTAACCCTCAAATACTCTTGTAAATAACCCCAATAAAATTCACGGTTCAACAAGTTGGACTTTGGTGGTATCTGTACTTTGGTCTCTTGTGGGATCCTTGTCTGGAGTGGGCAAATGTGTACATTGTGTCTCCCCAGGAAAAATGTGTCACACAAGCTCATTCTTTTGAGTCTTAGGGTTTGTGAGTCCACCTGGCCACTGTGTGTCAGGGTAGAACATTAGTTCTCCTGATGGTTATACTGTCAGATGCTACTTAAGAGTGTAACAACTGGGGGGCTGGAGAGATGGCTCAGAGGTTAAGAGCACTGCTTGCTCTTCCAAAGGTCCTGAGTTCAATTTCCAGCAACCACATGGTGACTTATGATCTGTAATGAGATCTGGTGCCCTCTTCTGGCCTGCAGAGATACGTGCAGACAGAACACTGTGTACATAATAAATAAATAAATCTTTAAAAAAAAAAAAAAAAAAAAAAAGAGTGTAACAACTGGGCTGGAGAGATGGCTCAGTGGTTAAGAGCACTGGCTGTTCTCCCAGAGGACCTGAGTTCAATTCCCAGCAACCACATGGTGGTGCACAACCATCGGATGTAGGATTGGATGCCCTCTTTTGGCACAAAGTTGTACATGCAGATAGAGTGCTCATATACATAAAATAAATAATTAAATCTTTTTTAAAAAGATGTTCACCAACATCTACACTCATGCTGTAGCACACATTCACTTGCAGTCACACACAGGCCATATGCACACACCCATATAAACTAATAATAATAAATAAATAAATTTTAAAAGAGTGTAACAGCTAGTCTTTGCCAGATGTGGAAGTAAAAGCCTGCAATTCTAGCACTCCAGAGGCTGAGGCAAGGATCAGGAGATTCTTCAGGCCAAGGTTTGGAGAGATGCCTCAGCAGTTTTGGGGTACTTCTTGCTCCTGGCAGAGGACCTGAGTTCAATCCCCAGCTCTCACATGATGGCTCACAACCATCCCTAACTCCAATTCCAGGGGATACAATGCTCTCTTCTGGCCAGGCATGCACGTGGTGCACATATATACACAAAGGCGAAACACTCATGCACTTAATAAATCCTTGAAAGAAGAGAGAGGAATCCAGGTCAGCTCAGCTCATTCTATCTGTAATGGTCCGAGAGAAGCCCCCAAGAAAGATCATCAGTCACGTATGCAATCAGCAAGAGCATTTATTATTTCCAATATGTTGGGGTGGCAAATAGTGACCCTGAAGGGAGGTCACAAGTGCCTTTTAAGCGGAGTTAGAGGAAATCCAGGGAGGAGGGATTAATCTGGTGCTGATTGGTGGAGGAAAGATTAGTCTGGGGGCTGATTGCTGGGAGACTTTAGCGGTTAGGGACCTTCCAGCTGCAGGGTAGGGAAAGCTATCTTTAGCTGGCAGAAAGCTGGGGTGGCTCCTGCTGAGCCAGCAGAAGGCTGGGGGGCGCCTGCTGATTGGTTGCCTCTGAGTTTTAGTCTTCCTGAGAACTGCTTGCTCAGCTCCGGCCAGTTCCAGTAAACCAAAACTAAGGCCTGGTCCCTAGCAGGGCTGTTAGAAACCTGCCATGGCTTTGGTCTGGCTCCATGGCCCTCTCACTATTCAATAAGATGTTATTAAAAAAAAAATAACTCTTGAATGCATTGGCACAGGAGATCACTTCCTAAATATAACACCAGTAGCACAGACACTGAGAGCAACAATTAATAAATGGGACCTCTTGAAACAGAGAAGCTTTTGTAGGGCAAAAGACACGGTCAATAAGACAAAAAGACAGCCTACAGAATGGGAAAAGTTCTTCACCAACCCTACATCTGACAGAGGACTGATCTCTGAAGTATATAAAGAACTCAAGAAACTAGACATCAAAATACCGAACAATCCAATTGAAAAATGGGCTGAAGAGCTAAACAGAGAGTTCTCAAAAGAAGAATCTCAAATGGCTGAAAGATATTTAAAGAAATATCTTTCAACATCCTCAGTCATCAGAGAAATGCAAATCAAAACGACTGAGATACCACCTTAACACCTGTCAGAATGGCTATGATCAAAAACACTAATGACAGTCAATGTTGGAGAGGATGTGGAGCAAAGGGAACACTCCTCCACTGTTGGTGGGAGTGCAAACTTGTACAACCACTGTGGAAATCAGTATGGCAGTTTCTCAGAAAATTGGGAAACGATCTACCGCAAGACCCAGCATACTGCTCTTGGGGATATACCCAAAGAATGCTCAATCATACCACAAAGATACATGCTCAATTATGTTCATAGTAGCACTATTCATAATAGCCAGAACGTGGAAACAACCTAGATGCCCGTCAACTGAAGAATGGATTAAGAAAATGTGGTACATATACACAATGGAGTACTACTCCATTATAAGTGGATACTAGATATAAAGCAAAGAACAATCCGACTGCAACCCACAGATCGAGGGAGGCTACATAGCAGGGGGGACCTTAGGATGACTGTGGCTTATAATAAGTCTTGGTTTTACTCAATCATTGGGCAAGCATCAGTGAAACATTTCACTATTAGGATAAGATTTTGTACTGTACCAAGCTGATGATAGGAAAAAAAAAAAAGAATCAGGTGGTGGTGGTGCACACCTTTAATCCCAGCATTCGGGAGGAAGAGACAGGTAGATCCCTGTGAGTTCGAGGCCACCCTGGTTTACATAGTGAGTTCCAGGACAGCCAAGGCTACACAGAGAAACCCTGTCTCAAAACAAACAAACAACAATAAAAAATGAATGAATGAATGAATGAATGAATCCGCTGCTCAAAGGGTGAGTTTTGTACATCTTCCCAAGGAAGTTCTGTAAAGTGGGCATTCCAACTGACTTCTTTCAAATTAAGTAAGTGTGTGTGTGCAGGCCGGTGCCACGGCATGCGTGTGGATGTGAGAGGGTGACTCGGGAGTCAGTTCTTGTCTCCCACCTTGTTGAGAGGGATCCTGGGGATTGAACTCAGGTCCTTAGGCTTGTGTGGAGCCATCTCACTTGACCCATGCATTGTTTTGTTTTCAGGTTTTGAGAAGGATATGAGAAAGGAAGCCTAGGACAGGCTAGAACTCCTGATTCTTTTACCTTCATCTCCCTAGTGCTGGGATTACAGACGTGGGTCACCATGCGTAGCCCTAATTAATGCAGCAGTTACAAAGTCAGTTAAGAATTTTAGGGCAGAGGAACCTAACTTACTGGGTAGAATGCTTGCCTAGGGTGCCTGAAATCCTGGTGGACCACACTGGTAATCTTGGTACAGGCAGGAGGGTCAAAAGTTTAAAGTTGTGCTTGACTACATATTGAGTTCTGGTCAGCCTGGGGTCCAAGAGACCCTGTCAAGAAAAGGGGGAGGAGGAGGGAAGCAAGGGAGGGGTGGAACAAATTTCTGTTGTTCCATTATTTCCCAAACACTTGATATTGGCCATTTATTCCCTTTCTTTTTATTGTATGTATATGGGAGTTTTGTCTGCATGTGTGTGCAGCTGTGCATGCCTGCTGTCTGGGAATGGGGGCAAAAGAGTGCATCAGACCCCCCTGGAACTAGAGTTAACAGACAATTGTGAGCAGCCACAGGGGTACTGGGAATGGAACCCTGGAGTTCTCTGGAAGAGCAGCCAGTGTTCTCCACCACTGAGCTATCTCTCCGTCCCAAAAGTCAACTTTAGCAGGGCGGTGTTGTGGTGGCGCATGCCTTTAATCACAGCACTTGGGAGGCAGAGGCAGGTTGGTCTACAGAATGAGTTCCGGGACAGCCAGAGTGACGTAGAGAAACACTGTCTCGGAAACAAACAAACAAAAAGATCAATCTTAAGTGTTTTGTTAACAAGATAACAAGGTCCCTGACTGGTCTGGAACTCACCAAGTAGTCAGACTAGACTGGCTGGCCAGTGAGCCTGTGATGGCTAATCTTGGTTGTTAACCTCAATTGAGCAATCCCCTCTATCAGATTGACTTGAGGCCATATCTGCAGGGCACTACCTGGATTGCTAATTGGTGTAGGAGGTCCCAGCCACTGTGCACCCTCAGGGGTGAGTGTGAAGAGGCGGGGGAGATAGTGAGGGGCGGGGAACTAGTCTGTGTGAGAAAGCTAAAGGACTAGGAACCTGGAAGCAAGCCAGTGGGCAGTGTTGTTCAAGGGTCTCTGTTTCAGTTCCTCTGTCCAGGTTCCAGCCTTGAGTTCCTCCTTGGCCTCTTTTTAACAGTAGACTGTGACCTGTAAGCTAAATTAAGCCTTTCTTCCTCGACTTGCTTTTTAAGCCAGTGTTTTTTATCACAGCAACAGAAGACAGCTAGGATAGAAATTGGTATCAGAGGATGGGCATTTCGGTAATAGACCTGACCGTGGGGTGTTTATGCCTTAGAATGTTTTGCAGGAGGAAGGGGGGGCGGCGGTGTGGGGGGAGGAGGGAGGAGTGAAGGGGGCATTTTCAAGCTCTGGACTAGAAAAGCCACCAAGTGTTCAGAGCTTGATGAGCTGCTGTGGGAATTAGGAAGATAATGCTGGGAACAATGGCGGCTTGATTTGTAAGGTTAAAGGGTGTGTGTGTGTGTGTGTGTGTGTGTGTGTGTGTGTGTGTGTGCCATTTGTGTGTGATGTATTTGAATTAAGAATCTGAGGAATTGGGGCTGGAGAGATGGCCCAGCAGAAAATAAAATAAATAGATAGATAGATAGATAGATAGATAGATAGATAGATAGATAGATATCTGTGGAATTAGGGCCAGGTGATGGTTGCACACACCTTTAACCCTAGCAATTAGAAGGCAGAGTCAAGCAAATCTCTGAGTTTGAGGCCAGCCTGGTCTACAGCGTGAGATCCAGGACAGCCAGGACTACACAGAGAAACCCTGTCTCAGAAAACAAAAAACAAAAACAACCCTGTCTCAAACCCCAACCCTTCAGATCTGTGGAACTGAATTATTCTTTGATTTACTGGCTCGTTGATGCTGCAGCTGAAGAATCAGCTGTGATTAACAAGGGACCAACATCACTAAAGAGAAATCTCCTGGGAAGTGGTTCCTCGGGGGTCAGCACACCAGAGGCTGTGGTCCAGAGAAGCCAGGGCTGCATCTGAAGCAAGAAGCAGAACTTGGTCATGTCTAAGAGTGTCCCATGTTGCCGGGCAGTGGTGGCGCACGCCTTTAATCCCAGCACTCGGGAAGCAGAACCAGGCAGATCTCTATGAGTTCGAGGCCAGCCTGGGCTACAGAGTGAGTTCCAGGACAGGCTCCAAAGCTACACAGAGAAACCCTGTCTCGAAAAACCAAAAAAAAAAAAAAAAAAAGTGTCCCATGTTGTACTGGTTTTGACAGCATGAAAGCTGCAGGATTGAAGGGGTCATGGAGAGACTTCTGTAGAGGATATTGGGTGTACCCTTGAGATGATGGGACCTGCCCAGGATGATGGGATCTCTGCCAACAACAGCTTTCTTCCTTTAAAAAAAATTGTTTGCGCATGCATGTGCACATATAAGTGCAGGTGCCTGCAGAGGTCAGAAGAGGCTGTGAGAGCCCTTGAACCTAGAGTTACAGACGATTGTGAACCACTCCACCAGATTGCCAGGAACCAAACTCTGGTCCTCTGGAAGAGCAACACACCCTCTTAACCCCTGAGCTGCCCCCACCCACTATTTTTCTTTCTGTCTGTTTGTTTTGTTTCTTTCTTTCTTCCTTTTTATTTTATTTTTTTGAGACAGGATCTCACTGGCGTTCACACGGGCGTTGAACTCACAGGAATCCTCCTCAGAGTTCAACTCCTAAGTTACAGGACTACAGGCATGAGCCATCACAGCTGGAAGTCATGAGATTCATGATAGCATTTTTATGCCCAGACTGTGCTAAACAGCCTCCCCACCCCCACCCCCTCTTCATGCGTGCCATTTGAATAGCATCTTCTGTGATGTGCTTACCCAAACCTTTTGTCTATCTCCTACTGTGCAGTGTGGACTTGACATGATTTACCTCGTTGCTATGGTGCTAAGGATGAAACCCTGGGACACTGCACCTGTGAGGTCAGTACTATGCTAATGATGGACTTGTGTTGTTGTTTATTTTTCCTGTTTGCTTTAAAATTTTTATCGTATTTATTTATCGGTGTGGGGGTGGGGTGGATGGGGGTGGGTGCTGCATACCTCTGACAGGGCATGCATGAGAAAGGTTTTGTGTAAGGACAACTTAGTGGAGTCCATCCTCTCCTTCCATTAATATGGGTCCTGGGGATTGAACTCAGGTCCTCAGGGTTGACAGCAAGAGCTTTACCTGATGATCTCACCAACGCTGTTTGATGTTTTTTTTTCTTAGTTGCTTTTTACCCCAAAGCTAGCCTCTTAACTCCCTATGTAGCCAAGCATCCTAGTTACTTCTCCATTGATGTGAAGAGACACCATGACCAAGGCAACTTATAAAAGAAAGCACTCAACTGGGGGCTTCTTTACAGTTTCAGAGGGTGAATCCATGATCATCATGTTGGGAAGCATGGCAGCAGGCAGGTAGGTGTGGTGCTGGAGAGCAGCAGCTGAGAACGTACATGTTGAGACAGAGAAAGCTAACTGGGGATGACATGGGCTTTGGAAACCTCAAAGCTCACCCCCCAGTGACACATTTCCTCCAACAAGACCACACCTCCTAATCCTTCCCAAACAGTTCTGCCAAATGGGGACCAAGCATTGAAAGATATGCGCCCATGGGGGGCCATTCTCATTCAAACCACTACACCCATATGAACCTGGACTTCCGGTCCTCTTCCTTCTCCTCCCAAATGCTGGGATTACAAAGCAGCACTTCCATACCACTGGGGATGGAACCCAGAGCTTCATGCATAAGATGGTACATGCTAGGCAAGTGCTGTACCATGTTAATCCTCTTTGTGGCTGTGTTTCTGGTTCTGCAGTGCTGGCTACTGAATCTGGGGTTTTATAAATATTATGTGGCTTCCTTCCACAAGCCACCATTTTAGGAAAAAATAATTTGGACTTACTTTATCTTATGTATGTTAAGATCAATCCATGTGAGTGTATTTAATGGGTAGTAGGGATTTATTAAGATATAAGTTGAGGAAATACACTCATGAATACAGAACCCAGTGAACAGCTGAAGTTGTCCTCTGTTCTGACCGGGAGCAAATCCACCTGGTGGTTCAATCAGACCAGGAAGCAGGCAGTGGGGAGAAGGGGCTCATGAATGAGCCCCTTCTCCCTTACCTTTTAAGAGGTCATTTACAGCGGCAGGAAGCACCACTTCCTTTGGACCCTATAGCCCAAGGTCATGGGTGGAGTGTTTTGCCTACATAATATGACTGTGCACTTCATGCATGCCTGGTGCCCACGGAGGTCAGAAGAAGGCATCGGATCTCCTGGAACAGCAGAAACCGATAGCTGTGAACTGCAGTGTGGGTGCTGGGAACTGAACCCAGGTTCTCTGTAAGAGCAATAACTGTGCTTAACTGTCATCATCTCTCCAACCCCTCTTTTCGATTTCTTGAAATAAGCTGTCATGTATCCCAGACTGGCCTCACACTAGCTGTGTAACCAAGGATGACCTTGAACTCCTGGTCCTTCTGCCTCTACCTTGGAATTACAAGTATGCACAACCGTACTAGCCTACTTTTAATCTTGCTGTTTCTTCATCAACATGTATACACATGCACATATATATTTTTTAAAGATTTATTTATTATGTATACAGTGTTCTGTCTGCATATACACCTGCAGGTCAGAAGAGGGCACCAGATCTCATTACAGATGGTTGTGAGCCACCATGTGGTTGCTGGGAATTGAACTCATGACCTCTGGAAGAACAGCCAGTGCTCTTAACCTCTGAGCCATCTCTCCAGCCCCACATATATACATTTTTAAGCTAGGTGGTAGTGCAGGACTGTATTCCCGGCATTTGGGAGGCAGAAGCAGGAGGATCATCACAAATTATAGAAGCTAGCCTGGTCCACTGAGTGAATACCAGGCCGGCATGATCAACATACTCAATGAGTCATGTTAGTGGCATGCAACTTATTTTTTTATTTTCATAGTTTTTGGTTAGACGGTGTTTCCATGAAGGCTGATCTTGAACTCCCAAATACTGACACGGAGACTTATTATTAATTATGAAAACTTGGTCTTAGCTTAGGCTTGTTCCCAGCTAGTTCCTCTAACTTAAATGAATCCATTTATATTAGTCTATGTTCTGCCTTGTGGCTCATCCTCTCTCCTCAATACCGTATACATTCAACTTCCTCCACATCTTGCTGGTGAATCCCCTGCCTCAGATTCTTCCCAGAGTTCCTCTCTCTGCCAAGAAGTCCTGCCTACCCTCTCCTGCATAGCTATTGACCATTCAGCTCTTTATTAAACCAATCAGAAGGTTCCTCAGGCAGGTGAGGAAGGACAGAGACCCATCTTCACACTGTGTGATCAATTATCCCAAGCACAAGTGTACACAGCTGTACCCTGTTTCAAGCAAATCATTTATCATTAACTGATTCATTTTTGAGACAGGGTCTCTCTACATAGCCCTGGTTGGTCTGGAACTTGCTATGTACACCAGGCTGGCCTCAAACTCCTCAGAGGATGCCTGCCTCAGCCTCTGGAGTGTTGGGATTAAAATCCTGTGCCACCACACTTGGCCATACCTGTTATTTTTGACACATAGTCTCCAAATATAGGTCAGGCTGACTTAGAACTGAACCTGAAAATCCTCCTGCCTCCTCTTGAACATTTGGTCATTTTCTTTTTAGTTTTTCGAGACAGGGTTTCTCTGTATAGCCCAGGCTGTCCTAGAACTCACTCTGTAGACCAGGCTGGCCTCGAACTCACAGAGATCCGCCTGCCTCTGCCTCCTGAGTGCTAAGATTAAAGGCGTTTGTTTTGCTGGTGCATCCCTGTAATCACAGCACATGGGAGGTTGAGGTAGGAGGATCAAGACTCCAAGATCATCTTCCACGACAAAGCTAGTTCTAAGCCAGTCTGGGCTACATAAGAACCTGTCTAAAAACAAAAAACAAATCTCCAAACCAAAGCAAAGCCAATAAAAAAACATTGGCATTGGGATGGATGTTGTGGGGGTGAGGCCGATTGCTGTCTGGAGGGGGGAAGGAGTAGGTCATAAAGGAGCTGGGCTGGCCTATCAAGTAAGAAGGAACAGGGCCCCTGGTTTTTTTTTCTTTTTTCTTTCTTTCTTTCTTTCTTTCTTTCTTTCTTTCTTTCTTTCTTTCTTTCTTTCTTTCTTTAAGATGTGTTTATTCATTATATATACAGTGTTCTGCCTGCACTCCAGAACGGGGCACCAGATCTCATTACGGATGGTTATGAGCCACTATGTGGGTGCTGGGAACTGAACTCATGACCTCTGGAAGAACAGCCGGTGCTCTTAACCTCTGAGCCATCTCTCCGGCCCCCCCCCCCCCCGTTTCTTTTGGTTGTCGTGTAATAGTTCACTGCATGGATATACCCTATCTTTTTTACTTTACACTTCATGTGAGTTTTTCAAAAGCACCTCAGCCCAAGTTCATTGTAGGCACCTCTGCTTCCCCGGGGCACAGTGCAGGCTCATGCCTGTTGAATATAATCAATAGCTAACTCAAAGGTATAACTCCAGCTCAAAACTATTGGTGGAAGCCTCACCCCTCTCCATCATTACAAGGACCAGCGGGACCAGCAGCAGCCTGTGGTAAGGATCCAAAATATCTGATACCCTGGTCCCACTCCACTCCGGAAGTTATCAACCAGGCCCAAGCATTAGCCTGTGCATAGCCACATTCTCCTATAGATGGCACTCTCTCTTTCTCTCTCTCTCTCTTTTTTTTTTGTAATGCTGCCTAACAAACCCAGGACCTCTTGGGGGGGGGGGGGGAGAAGGCCTTACCACTGACCTCCATTCCCGTCTTCCCGAGGCATACATGCCTCTTTCTTTGCATGATTATTTCCATGTTTGAGTCTCTGATTTTGATTGATGTTCCCTGAAGTAGGGACCCTACTTTCTTAATTTCTGTATCTTTCATGAGGATATTAAACCAGGAGAAGATGCTCAGGGTACCTAGCTCATGTCCTGCAGGAAGTTGCAGGTTGCTTGTGATGAAGGTGCGTTCGACCCTGCACTGCAGAGAACAGCAAGATCACATTCTGGTATTGGTTTTTGCGGGGAGATTTTTTGTTGTTGTTTGTGTTGGTTGTTTTGTTTTGTTTTTCAAGATAGGGTTTCTCTGTGTGGCCGTGGCTGTCCTGGAACCCACTCTGTAGAACAGGCTGGCCTCGAACTCACAGAGATCCTCTTGTCTCTGCCTCCCCAGTGCTGGGATTAAAGGCGTGTGCTACCACCACCACCACCACCACCACCACCACCACTGCCACCGCCACCTCCACAGTTTGAGGGAAGATTTAAATGCACTGTGGGATAGAAGGACAGAGAGACAGATCTAGTTACAAGGGAGAAACTGTACTATGTGTTGGTGGTGATGAAAGTAATAAATGTTAGAGAAAAGAAATTTGACCTACATAATCGGCCACTGCAGAATCTTGAGGAGGAGATAGGCTACTTTTTGGAAAACCGTTTATTTTGTTTCTTTATTATTTAGACTTATTTATTTCATGCATACTGACTGGTCTGTCTGTACGAACATGTTTGTGCCTGGTGCCGTTGGAGGTCAGGAGAGGGTACCAGATCTCCTGAAACTAGAGTTACGGGTGTTTGTGAACCATCATGTAGGTGCTGAGAATTGAACAGTGTGTGGCTTACAACCACCTGAACTCCAGCTCCAAGGGAACTAAAGCCTCTGAAGGCACTAGTACACACACACGCACACACACACACACACACACACACTCACTGAAAAATAAGTCTTGTTTTAAAATGAAGTCAGTCTGAGTCCATGCCCACTGTGTCTTGGGTCTCTTCCTCTGCTCCCTTTCCTGTACATTCTTTCTTCTGTGGGCATGGCGGTCCTGTAATGTGTCCCTGTAATCCCAGCCATGGTGGGATGTGAGGTGAGACATCTGGACCCCTGCAGCTTGCTGGCCAACTACCCTAACTTACTTGGCAAAGTTTGAGCCAATGGGAGCTGGTCTCAGAAAAAAGGTGGAGGTGACGCATACCTTTAATCCCAGCACTAGGGAGACAGAGGCAGTCAGATTCCAGGATAGCCAGGGCTACACAGAGAAATCCTGTCTCTAAAAAGCCAATAAGTAAAATTTTTTAAATTAATTAATTTTTTAAAAGGTGGAAGACACCAAGGAATGACTCCAGGTTGTCTTATGACTTCCACTCTCACCACATAGAACATACACACATGCACACACATGAAATAAATAGAAATGTAATTTTTTTTTTTTTTGACGGGGTTTCCCTGCATTGCTCTGGCTGTCTTTGAACTCACTCTGTAGACCGGGCTGGCTTTGAACTCACAGAGATCCCCTTGCCTCTGCCTCCGGAGTGCTGTGATCAAAGGTGTGCACCACCACTGCCTGTCTATCAAAATTTTATACTTGACTTTTGTGTAACATTTATTATTTATTGTGGGTGGTGGGGGGCTCACATACCATTGCCGCCCACAATTCCTCTCGAGGATGGTTAAATGTGATTACCAGTCATGGACACTAGGTGGCAGCGGAGCACCGACAGTGTTTCCTAAGACCCGTCGGGACTTCATCCTAGGCTAACTCCATCCCAACCCCTGAGAAATGACAAGCTCGAGACGAGTGTGGAACACTTGCATTTAGAACTGGATGACGATTGACAGAAGAGCTTGTGAAATTTCAGTGTGCTTATAGACCACTCGAGGTCACTGGTTTCCATTATTGAGTTTTTTTTTTTTTTGGTTTTTTTTTTTGTTTGTTTGTTTTTGTTTTTCGAGACAGGGTTTCTCTGTGTAGCTTTGCGCCTTTTCCTGGAACTCACTTGGTAGCCCAGGCTGGCCTCGAACTCACAGAGATCCGCCTGGCTCTGCCTCCCGAGTGCTGGGATTAAAGGCGTGCGCCACCACCGCCCGGCGAGTTATTTTTTTAGTCATGTGGATATGTCTCTGTGTGTTGTGGGTGTGGGTGGGTGTGTACATCAGTGCAGGTGCCTGCGGATGCCAGAGGCTTGCATCTCAGCCGAGATGAAATTACTGTAAGAGATCCGTACTGGCTCTAGACACCCCAAGACCAAGTTCTCAGCACAAAGGAGATTTATTTGCCTCAGAGGGAGAGAGGGCAGGGATAAGAGTCAAAGACAGGAGATAGAGGATGTGGTGGTTTGAAAGAAAATGGCCCCCAAAGGGAGTGGCACTACTAGGAGGTGTGGCCTTGTTGAAGTAGGTGTGGCCTTGTTGGAGGAAGTGTGTCACTGTGGGGGCGGGCTTTGGGGTCTCCTATGCTCAAGCTACTGCCCAGTGTCTGAGTTCACTTCCCGTTGCCTTTGGATCAAGATGTAGAATTCTCCGGCACCATGTCTGCCTGCACACCACCATACTCCCAGCTGCCATGCTTCCCACCATGATGATAATGAACTAACCCTCTGAGACTGTAAGCTGCCACCTCAGTTAAACATTTTTCTTTATAAGAGCTGCCATGGTCATGCTGTCTCTTCACAGTAATAGAAACCCTAACGAAGACAGGGTGAGGGAGAAGGGGAAGGGAACAAAGGATAGGGGTATAGGTATTTGTTCCAGAGCAGAGACAAAGGACCGCCTCTGGATAGAGAGGAGACAGACGTGGCACACTGGAAAATGGCGGTTTATAAAGGTAAAAGGGAAACCCTGTGTTAGGATGAGAAGTTGAATCTTAACTGGGCATGTTGATTTGGGCAGCCAAAGAGGGCTTGACAACACTTTGGTAGCTGGACCTTGGTAGTCAGCCTCAGGAGGAGGAAGTGGCCAAATAAGGGAATAAACCTTGGTGGCTAGCTTTAGGAATGTGATCTAATGATTTTTAGCAAGGCAGAGGGAACAGGGGAGAAGAGCAAGGCCTGCCAGAGCCGTGTTTGCTGTGCTGGGGTTGGCCAGAGTCCCTTCTGTTAAAGTCTGTTGTAAGGAAGCTAAGACTCAAACTCAGGTCCTCCGCAAAAGCATATAGGCTTTTAACTGCTGAGCCATCTCTTGGCCCCCAAAAGGTTATTTTTTAAACATAGATTCTAATTCTTCTGGTGCGAGCCTGAAAACCTCCCCTCCATTCCTCTCTCCTCCCTCCTTCTCCAAGGAGAGAGACAGGGGAGAGAAAGGCAGAGTCTGGAGAGAGGCCGGCCTGCCGCCTAAGGGACAGCATGCCGGCAGACCAGTAAAACCACAAAACACATGGCAAAACACAGATGAATAGAAAGGGGTTAATTTAAGATATAAGATCTAGCTAGCAAGAGGCCTGCAATAGGCCATACAGTTTGTAAATAATATTAAGCCTCTGGGTAATTATTTTATAAGCAGTTGTAGGACTGCGGGGCTGGGCGGGACCGGAGAAAACTTTCAGCTACATTTGGTACCCAATGTGGCTCTCCCCTCAAAGAGAGAGAGAGAGAGAGAGAGAGAGAGAGAGAGAGAGATGAGAGAGGTGGCTCAGTGGTTAAGAGCACTGACTGATGTTCCAAAGGAACCAGGTTCAATTCCCAGGTCGTCTGATCATGCCAGTATAATGAATAAATAAATAAATAAATAAATAAATAAATAAATAAATAAATAAAGGAGAAGGGGCACGTGACCCTTGTTTGACTCTTTGTAAGAGGTCACATGTCAGGAAGCACCGCCTCCTTTGGGCCATATTGCCCAAGGTCATGGGCAGAACAAATACCACTATGGATGCTGCTCTTTACCAAACAGGGGTAAAAATCTTTCGGGAAGGTTGAATTGTGTCAAGAGACCTCAGAAACCTGACGACGTCCTCTCCCCAGATGGAGTGGGAATGCCGTGAAGTGAAGGAACTGGTCATGTTGGGCCCATCGCTTAACTCTTGTGCCTCAACTTTTTTCATCTATGAGATGGGGATGATGACACAGACTCTTTAGAGGGAACGGCAGCTCCGTGTAAAGGCTCAGGCAGTAACTGCACATAGCGGGTGCTGAGTGTGAGCTGTTGTGATTATGAGAGCAGCAAAGATAACAGCGGTGTGTGTGGGGTGGGGTGTCTAGACTGGGACAGTTGCTTGTGGCGGTGTCTTGGCAGGCCAGCCGGGGGTGAAATGGTCCAGGGAGGTGGATGTTCCAGGTCTCAGTAGGTAGATCTAGGAAAATACCTTTGGTCAAAAGGAGGTTGTGGGGGATGAGGTCACAGTTACAGTATCCTGGAGGTCTAGGCGTGTACCCTGAAATTATATGAGTTTGTCGAGCCTAGACACAGGTTTCAGGGAACGCCTTGCAAAGACCGTTCATCTGGCCGAGAGAATTCCTTGTTGTGACCAGAGTCATTATTTTTCTCTTTGTACTGTCCTCATTTATAAGGTGTAAAGAGAAGGACTGAAGGAGGCTGCCATAAAGAAATGATCGTGTATGCACCAGAGCAGATTCCATGTGTTTTATTTGAACATAAAAAGGACTTCTTTTTTTTTTTTTTTAAAGATTTATTTATTTATTATGTATACAGTGTTCTGTCTGCATGTATCCCTGCAGGCCAGAAGAGGGAGCCAGATCTCATTACAGATGGTTGTGAGCTACCATATGGGTGCTGGGAATTGAACTCAGGACCTCTGGAAGAGCAGTCAGTGTTCCTAACCTCTGAGCCATCTCTCCAGCCAATAAAAAGGACTTCTTAAAGCTAGATCTCCCTGTATAAACACAGTGGGCAACCTGAGATGACAGCCGACTCCCTGGAGAAAACACTGAAGTGGGGTCACAACAGAAGGCAGTACGCAGGTCTTTGCTACATGGTAGGTTAGACCGAAGACGTCATTGAAGACGAAGGAGAAAAGGCCTGGGGAACCAGATGTCGTGAGGACAGGACCGCAAGGATGCTTACGTGGGACATCACAGGCCAGGCACATGTCATACCTTGCATGGCTTTATTTACTCTCTTACTGTCATTTCCTGATGCGGTAAGAGTTATCCTTGTGTTACAGATGAGAGATGAGATGGAAGGGGGTGAAGATTCTGCCCAGGGTCATCCAGCCAGAGCTACAGAGTCTTGTCTGGAAGTCTGTCCTGCTTCTCTATCGGACAGTCAAGTGAAAGGTAGCGAAGGAAAGGAAGGTGAGTTCATTTCCTGGTGAAATTAGAAAGGGTACTTGTGGGGCCGGGAGTGGTGGCGCACCCCTTTAATCCCAGCACTCGGGAGGCAGAGGCAGGTGGATATCTGTGAGTTCGAGGCCAGCCTGGTCTACAGAGTGAGTTCCAGGACAGCCAGGGAAACTGTCCGAAAACAACAACACAACAAACAAACAAAGAGGAAAAGAAAAGAAAGAAAGAAAGAATACTTGTGTTAGGTTGAATAATGGCTGCCTAATATCCACATGCCATTGGGACCTGGGAACACTGTTTACCTGGCAAGAAGGACATTGAAGATTCAGTGAAGTCAGGATCTTGGGATGCAGATCATTCTGGGTGTTATATTTTTTAAATGAAGGCTGAGAGACCTTGGTGGGTTGGAGCCAAATTGCCCCATGGAGGGTAAGAGACAGAGACGTGCCATGCAGACAGCATGCTCACGTGCAGAGTTTTATTAGTGGTGAAGGGGGAAGGGAGGGGAGAGGGAGAGGGAGCACAGAGCTGCCTCATGGGGAGGGAGGGAGGGAGAGGGAGAAAGAGAGAGAGAGCGAACAGGCAAGGGACTGAAGAAGAGAGGAGAGAAGGTGGGCGGGCGGGCCCCACCTTTTATGAGGGGACTTCGTGCATGCACAGAGAGACCACGTGAGCGCATGGCGTTGTCAGGACCCTGAGCCGGCCAAGGCATTGCCTACATATTGGCCAGTCCCCAAGGGGCAGGTTTGAATGTTAACACTGGGTGTCTGTGGTAAGAGGGTTTTTTTTTTTTTGTTTTGTTTTTTTTTTGTTTTTTTTTTTTTGTTTTTTTTTGGTTTTTTTTGTGGTTTTTCGAGACAGAGTTTCTCTGTAGCTTTGGAGTCTGTCCTGGACTAGCTCTGTAGACCAGGCTGGCCTCGAACTCACAAAGATCCACCTGCCTCTGCCTCCCGAGTGCTGGGATTAAAGGCATGCGCCACCACCGCCCAGCAAGAGGTTCTTTGTAAGTCAAGAACAGATGATTAAGCATAAGGAAGATTCTGCTGTCACTCACTGTTACAGGCCAACTGATTGCATTTTTCTTCTTTTTCCTAGTTAGTTAGTCTCTAATCATGTTAGTCTCTAATCATGTCCCAAGCCGAAGGCCAACTTGTTCTTCCTCCATAACCTTGTGAGCTACACGTCACAAATTATTTCCATTGTTTCATAATATGTTTCGAGAATTGACTGACCATAAGATGTTTCACAGTATGTTCCGATAACTAGCTGACCATCAACCCATAACACGTAACTTTCCCATGATCATAACAATAACTGCAAAATTCCACTTCTGTAATCACTTGCTCTATCGGTATAAAGAGTACTACTGCCTTAAGTCTCGGCCACTTTGTTCTCCTACCAAGGGAGACTGTAAGTTTGGCTCAGCTGTAAATAAAATTTTTACCTTGCAGCATCGCAGTGTTGGCTCCTGGTTTTCAACACCTGAACACTCACTGGCTTTGAAGATGAAAGGGGCTGTGAGTCAAGGGATGGAGAAGCCTCCAGAAGCTCTACCAGGCAGAAATGGGTTCAGCATTCAACCTTTGAAAGGTTTTCTTTTTTATCCTGTACATGCCTTGATTTTGGCTTAGACACCTATTTTGGATTTTTGACCTCAAGAAGTGTAAGCATGTCCACGGGCTTTTAAACTATTGGTTGTAAAGTGAGAAATTTAAACAAGTTAAAGAAACTTCAGGAATGAATTGAGAGAAAGAGAGAATGAGAGAGATGGGGGTGGGGGTGGTGGCCGGGAAGGGACCAGTAGGGAGAATTCCTGCAGAGTTGGTTTGATTCCGGAGTGTTAGCACCTAGCTTTGATCTGTCTTTACTGAATGCTACCTTCTGTCTTTGAAGTCTTATCTGAGAGTTTTCCTAGGGGTTCAAAGCCTATGTAAACTTGGTTGAGGGACAACCCAGAAAACTGTGGTATTCCTTAACTGAGAATTTGCATTTGACATTGTCCCTCTTGGGGGCTTAGATAAGAGGTTTTGGTATAGGACTTGCTAAAGGTGTGAACTGTATAACAATAAAAGGGCTACAGCAAGTCAGTCCATGAGAGGCTGATCCCCTTGCAGCTGGAAAAGGCTAAAATCATCCTTAGAGTGTTCTGTGCCTTCTTTCCACAAACCCGCATGAACCCACATCCAATAGGACAGGGACCAGTAGCAGCAGTAGACTGGGATGAGACACAACATGACCCACAACCTTGTGACTCTGGGAGGGGCTCCCATGGGGCTCGGGTGTGAAGGAATAAGAAGAGCACAGGTGTGAGGCAGAGCTGGGCTGAGGCAAGCAGGTACAGAGATCATGGTACCCCCTTTGCCACTTTTCTGCAAAGGGCTCCTGCTCACCGGTGAGACAGGTCCCTCAGGTGGCTGGGAGGAGGGGAAGAGACGTTAAGAGGAGATTCACTCCCTGCTTGAATCCCAAGGGGCAGGGACCCAGGAAGGGACAGAGACTGTGCTGGAGGACACCCTGGGAGCTGGAATTGTTGCGGGGAGTGGGGAGTGATGCCAGGTTATACTTTCTTCAACGTGAATCACCATTACCTGCTGTATTTTCCCTGGATACTGGCTGCTGGGGTCCAGACAGGTGTGGCACAGCACTTGGGAGTGGAAGCAGGTGGATGTCTGTGTGTTTGAGGCCAGCCTGGTCTATATAGTGGGTTCCAGGACCCCCCAGAGCTGCATAGTGAGACCCTATCTTGACCCTCCCCACAAAAGAAAGGTGGAGTCAGGGTAGGCTTCCAACCAGAGACTGGGGGGTGGAGGAGGGTACTGTAATGATATGGGCTGTGGGAGGCTCTGGCTGGCTGGGTCAAGGTGTCCTGCAGGTGACAGAAACATGCCGGACAGATGTGGCTGCGGCGGGCTGCAGCACGTGAACAGTCACTCACACCCCAGGCACTGCATCCATGTGGAAATGAGTTTATTATCATAGATAGAGAGAAGGATAAGGAAAGAAGGAGAGAGAAGAAAAGAGAGGAGGGGAGAGAGGGGGCGATGGTGCACACCTCATGGCGGGGAAGGGAGGAGGGCAGAAGAGAGGAAAAGGGGGAGGAGTTTTCCTCTTAAAGGGAATGTGGGATGGCGTCTGGAGGACATCAGGCGGGTCCCCAAGGGGTAGGTCAGAATACTAAAATTCTTCTGTGAGTTACTGATAGCAAGTGGGGGGAAGAAAGAGGGCACTGAATTCTTGAGACTGCTTCACGCTGACAAGGGGCGAAGTGGGTAGGGGGAGTTGGAAGTCCGGGGTCACACACAGCAGGAGGTATAAGTGACAGGCATAGTTGGCTGTCATGGTGGAGATCTAAGGTGTCTATTCCTTGAGGATGCTAGGACGGAAAAAAAAAACAAACAAACTAGGTTGTTACCTTGGTCTTCTGAGCTGGGCTAGCCATGGGAAGAGTGATAAGTCCCAGAAAGAATGTGTACAGAAGTGCCCTGGATGTACAGAAGAGGCAAGGGTGAATGAGTGAGACATGAGAGCAGATATGCCCTTTATTGGGACATCTTGGAAAACCAGGTTCCAGTTGCTGGGCAGGTGCCTGCCTGAGCCTGCAGAGGTGGTACCAGCAGTGAATTGAGGGATGATGTGTTTTTTTAGGAGTGCAGGAGCCATCACATCTGACCCTTCTCTGGAGGTGGGGGTGCATCCATCCCAGTTGGCATCCCTGGAGCTGGTGCCAGCTGGTGCAGGGGCTGGCGTATCTGGAGAGCACCTTGTCCCAGGCAGGAGGAGTAAAACTGCAAAATAATGCTCGAAAATGGGTGAGGTCAAAATGGGCTCTGGAGCGGTTAAGTTTTCATCAGACCAGATGTCTTGACACAGTAGCAGAACTTTCCCCAGGAATCTGTAGGTATTTGTAAGACAGCTGGAATAGATCTACATCATAGCAAAAGGGTTAAAAATCCATAGAAATTTAAAGACTCTTAAGAACTGTTTGTAGCCAATGCTGTATCAGTTTATCAAAACTATATTTATCAATATTAAAACTTTGAACCTCCAGAGTTATATCTGAAACTAAACCTGTACCATGAAGTCTGTAAATGAGGCATACCTGTTTGTATTTTTTGTTTGTTTGTTTGTTTTTCGAAACAGGGTTTCTCTGTGTAGCTTTGTGCCTTTCCTGGAACTCACTTGGTAGCCGAGGCTGGCCTCGAACTCACAGAGATCCACCTGGCTCTGCCTCCCGAGTGCTGGGATTAAAGATGTGTGCCACCACCACCCAGCATCCTGTTTGTATTTTTAACAGGAAACTTATTAATGAGCTATCAAGGTGCTTGTAGTCTTGGGATTGGGGCTGTTAAACTGGTACCCTAGTCATGAAACACCATCAGATCTGAGAAGGATAAATTTTAGAATTAGTGAGAAAGCTTTCCAGCTACCTAGGCAGCAATCTCAAGTCTCTCTGTGGTCGTTGGGGGACAGAAGCCCCAAAGGCAGCAGTTGTTCAGCTGATAGGCCCAGAAGATCTGACAGATTGTTTTCTGTGAAGTAGAAATTTGGAGAGGTCATCTTACCTGTCTGGGCAGAGAGGACAATTGACTCCCATTGCTCCTCTTATTCACAGTCTTGACAGGATCTCAGCTTTTCGCTGCATGGCTGGCCTTGCCATAAGCTTCCAGATGGAAGTTCTTCTGTGGCCATCCATCTTCTTGGAGAAGATACAGGATGCTGCCAGGAGCTGACATGTCTCTTCATCATAAAATGCTTTTATATTAAATACCATATTCTCAGATCTCTACAGGTGTTTGAGGACTGGGGGAACAAAATATGTTAGATGTGAATATACAGGTTTCCCAGTTAGTTATAGATTAATGAAGTTAGCAAGGACAGGGAGGCTTACATTCTTAAGCCTGAATAGACCTTGAGTAAGGAGATGTAGCTGGAAGTTTTCCTGGTCTCGCTTGGCTCCCACAGCTCCACAGTCCCAAACCCTGTGGTCCCGCAGCTGCTTGGACCTAAATAAACACACAGAGGCTTATATTATTTTTAAACTATGGCCATGGCAGGCTTTTCACTAGCTAGCTCTTACATCTTAAATTAACCCATTTCTATAGATCTATACTTTGCCACGTGGCTTGTGGCTTTCCGGTACTTTATATCTTGCTTCTCCTGGTGGCGGCTGTGTCTCGCTGCTCTGCCTTTCTCCTTCCTCTCTCTCTAGTTAGAATGTCCCACCTAACCTTATTCTGCCTCACCATTGGCCAAACAGCTTTATTTATCAACCAATCAGAGCAACACATATTCACAGCATACAGAACGACATTACCCATCAAGGAGAGACATTTTTAAGCCGTTGGCAGTGATATCTGAATCTGTTACCATTTTTAAGGCCCTGTAGTTGTAGTCCTGATCTTTATTATTTATTATATTTATTATAATCCTGAATGATTTATATAGAAATAATAATTTCTCAAGGTTATATAATACCTCTTTCATTCTGCATAAAGAAAGTAAAGTGTCTTATTGCAATATTGTGTCCAGTTTCCTGGTATATCAATGGACATTTGGTAGCCAATTGGTCCCCTATGCCCTGCCTTCTAACCTGTCTTGGGAACAGGGAACACGGGACAATGCACTCTCCTCCATAACTGCTTCAGGCTGAAACGGAGCGCAGATGGTCAGAGCCCTGGGAGGCAGGCAATGGGGAATTTATCAGAAGTATGTGGTTATCTGACTTGGCTGTAGAGACAGGAAACAATTACGTTCGGCTGGACTGGTCCACATCACGTAGACAAGAGTCTCTGCTGCCAGCTGGGAAACCTGGCGGCTGCTTCAATGTGTCTTCCAGCCTACTGAAATATAAACTAGAGAAAAAAGTTAAAATTTATGAGTTTATTTGGAACCTTTAGGCCCATGGTCTTAGTAGTTGGAGACCAGGAGAGAGAAAAATGCCACCCTCAGGAAGAGATAGGTGAGGAAAACTCACTTATCTGGGGTTCTTTTGACCTCTGTGAAGTGGATTCAATGGCTTCTTTTGATCTTCTGAGGTTTATATGAATTCTTATTTTATAAAAGAACATAAAAGTTTGATATAGGGCTGGAGAGATGGCTCAGAGGTTAAGAACACTGCCTGTTCTTCCAGAGGTCCTGAGTTCAATTCCCAGCAACCACATGGTGGCTCACAACTATCTGTAATGAGACCTGGCGCCCTCTTCTGGCCTTCAGGCAAACATGCAAACAGAACACTGTATACATAATAAATAAATAAATCTTTTTTAAAAAAGTTTGATATATTAGTATTATCAGTCAGTATTGAAATCCAAATTATAGAAAAGCAGGTTATGGGTAGGTAACCAAGGAAAACTTAATATCCTGAGCTTGTGACCCAAACAGTATCAGAATTGTATTAATGTTAAAATCTGAAATTTTAAAATCTTAATATAATGATATCACCTGCATGTGGTTCCGCTGATGCCCTAGAGGGGAGTGCATACACCTCTGAGCCCTGCCCATATGAGCGGCCACGGAGAAATGAACTCCAAGCCGCAACTGGACCTCCACCACCACCACCACCACCCCCCAGATGGCTTGAGTGCCAGGCACCCCGCTCATGCTCGAGCCACTGACAGGAAGTGACTTTTTGCTGCCCTTAATAAGATGGCAGTGAAGTCATATGACCTGTCTGTCTTTGACCTTAGCAAAGATGGCACCTGACCACGTGTTCACATTTTTTTTTATAGACAAACTGAACAGATAAATTGAAGCATTTAAAGTTAGTCAGAAACAAGTTTGTGGGGCCACCTCCTGAGCCCAGCAGCAGCCGCAGCAGCAGCAGCAGCAGCAGCAGCAGCAGCAGCAGCAGCAGGAAGGCAAGCGGCCAGAGGTGGGAGAGGCTTGTCTCCAAGAGGCTCACCCCTAAGGTGTCTGTGGTGGCAGCAGCAGGAGGGAGAAGGGCGGGAAAGAGGGAACAGGCAGAGACAGAACAGTATGAGACAAAAGCCTAATGGTGAAGGGACCAGGCCGCTGCAGAGGAGAGGGATGAGGGGCAGTTTTTAAGGGTGCACGTGCCGTGGAACTGCTAACGGAGCATGGGGGAGCGGGCAATAAGGAAGGAGTTGGGTCGGAGAGGGTAGGCTCATTTTCCACAGTGAGGTACAAGGTCCAGCGGACGGACCTCCAGGCTCTCAGAGGGTCAGTGAGGACCAATAACCGCTCAAGATAGCCAGTGGACTATCATAGCAAAGGCTATGGGCCGTGGAATGAGTGGCTGCAGGTGTCGCCATATGCCGTCACATAGGAACTGGGGCCCGAGGGCTTAAAGCCCAAAACACGTGGTGCTGGTACCGGAACTTCAGGAGACCGTGGTTGACAGACGAGAGCATCCTCATTTGTGGGAAATGGCCAGAGGGAAGGGGGGAATCTTACCGATCCCAGGGGTCCTCCAGTCGGAAAAATGGTGGGCGGCACAGGGTCCCAGTGTTGCTCAGACTGCCAGCAGGCAGGAGAAAGCGGTGGCAGGGCCTGCCCATGTCACTGGCGCCAATGTAATGATAAGGGGCACGGGAGGCCCTGGCTGGCCGGGCCAAGGTGTCCCGTGGGTGATGGAAACATGCTGGGCAGATGTGGCCGTGGGCTGCGGCACATGAACAGTCCCTCACACCCCAGGCACTGCATCTACGTGGAAATGAGTTTATTATCAATGAAGATGGAGAAAAAGATAAGGAAAGAGGGAGAGAGAAAGAAAAGGGGGGGAGGGAGGACAAGGGTGCACGCCTCATGTCGGGGAAGGGCAAAAGAGTGAAAGGGTGAGGAGTTTTCTTCTTAAAGGGAACGCAGGATGCTGTCAGGAGGACCCAGGTGGGTCCCCAAGGGGCGGGTCAGAATGCTAACAGGTATCCCTCAAGACTGCACCTGATCTGGTTCAGGTGCAGGCTCTTGGATTAGAGCTGGTCGGGGGTCTTGAGGAGGGCCAGAGCCTTGAAGTTGCACCCCAGTGTATGTTTGCGGTCTCTAGGCATGAGACCACGGTGGAAAGGGTATTCAGATGAAGGGGCTGTAGTGGTGGGAGGCACTGGACTTCTGGGGAGATTTGGAGGGAAGAGAGGCAAGACAAGATGCTGGAGGTCTAAAACAAAAACAGGAGCCAGGCAGTGGTGGCGTATGCCTTTAATCCCAGCACTCGGGAGGCAGAGTCAGGTGAATCTCTTGAGTTCGAGGCCAGCCTGGTCTACAGGGTGAGATCCAGGACAGGCACCAAAAACTACACAGAGAAACCCTGTCTCAAAAAACAAACAAACAAACAAACAAACAAAAAGATTACTTATGTTGTACCCAGAGTCCCCCAAAGACCACCAAGAGACCAAATGCAATGCAAAAGCATAGAATCTTTTTACTACGAGTTAACTCAGGACCCTCCATCTGTCTGACACAGCAGCAGAGCAGGAGAGACCCTGAGTAGCAATGGGGCAGGGTTTTTAAAGTAAGTGGGGCTTGGGGTCAGGCATGGTGGCACACACCTTTGATCCCAGGGAGGCAGGTGGATCTCTGTGAGTTCAAGGCTAGCCTGGTCTACATAGCAAATTCTAGGACAGCCAGAGATGCATAGAGAGACCCTATCCAATATATGTGTCCAATATATATTATTTATATTTATATGTATTTTCTCATTTGGAAAGGCCATGTTCCCTCAGGAAGCCACACTCACATGGACCGTGGTCATCTCTCACACTTAAGCCTGTGTGACACTGTCTTTATTTTACAAGCCAGTCCTAAAATTCCTTAGGGGAATTCTTCTGGCTGCTGAGGGTGACAAGGTGGAATGGGGTCTCTGTCCCCTCGGGGCTAACATTCCTGGGTGGTCCTGCTGAGATCCATCTGGTTGATAGGTTTTCCCACCCTGCTCCTGTCTGCCTCCCCACCCCCCATCCCCGCCCGCTCAGCTTGGCTTGAGTGTTAACCTTGGGTTCCTTTGCTTTTGTTTCTCTGCCCAGAGATCCACTGAGTGCCAATAGCACCAAAACTAGGAATCCCCTACCAGTGGTTCTCAACCTTCCTAATGCTGAGACCCTTTAACACAGTTCCTCATGTTGTGGTGACCCCAAAACCATAAAATCATTTTTGTTGCTACTTTATCACTGTAATTTGGCTGCTGTTATGAATCATAATGTAAAATATCTGTGGTTTCTGATGGGCTTGGGGGTCGCGACCCATGTGTTGAGAACCACTGCCATAGACTCATCTATACTTGGTTCCTGGGTCATAATAATAAATAGTACATGGCTTTGAGGCAGACATCATCTTAAGACCCGATACCCCACACATCTGAAGCCAGTCTCCTGCCTCTAGAGAGCAGCCCAGGACCCAACGGAAAGACTTCCCGGATGCAGCCTGTTCAGAATAGCTGCCTTCTGGCATACTTCCTCCAAACCTGGAGTCTCATGATCATTGTCTGCACGTCTGCTTATCTGCCATCTTCGACACTGTAGAGCTAGCAGCTTCTGGGGTGAGGGAGGGGGTGGAGGGTTGGAGTGGGGCTCGGGGACACACTCTGGCAACCTCTTCCCCTGTGATGGTCTCAAGAAGAACTGAGTTCTACAACATGTAAACATAGGCATTACAAGGATTTTTGTTGTTGTTTTTTTCAAGACAGGGTTTCTCTGTGTAGCCCTGGCTGTCCTGGAACTCACTCTATAGACCAGGCTGGCCTCGAACTCACAGAGATCTGCCTGTCTCTGCCTCCCGAGTGCTGGGACTAAAGGTGTGTGTCGTCACCACCTCCTGGCGAGGATTTAAATCACTACTGCCTCTTTAAAACAAACAAATGAACAGACAGGTTTTACAAGGTCCGCAGCTTAGCCAAATCTGTGTACAATACAGTTCTAGGGGCTGAAGAGATGGCTCAGCGCCATCTGTAAACCCAATTCCAGGGGATCTGATGTCTCTTCTGGCCTCCAGACTCACCAGGCCCACCCGTGGTGCCCAGATACACATCAGGCAAAGCACCTGTACATGTAGAATTTAAAAAGAAAAAGATACAACTCTAAATATTTTTTTTAATTTAAAAAATATTTATCTTATGTGTCTGAATGTACACATTACGTGAGTGTCTAGGAGTTACAGATGGTCATGAGTCACCCTTGTGGGTGCTGGGAATTGAACCTGGGTCCTCTACGAGAGCAGCAAATATTCTTAACCACTGAGCCATCTCTCCAGTCCCCTATTTATTTATTTATTTTTTATTTTTTGGTTTTTCGTGGCAGAGTTTCTCTGTAGCCCTGGCTATCCTAGAATTAGCTCTGTAGAGCAAGCTGGCCTCGAATGCAGAGATCCACCTGCCTCTGCCTCCTGAGTGCTGGGATTAAAGGCATGAGTCACCACCACCTGAGTATGGGTTGGTTGTTTTTGATTTTTCTTTGAGAGAAAGAGAAAAAAAAAAAGAATATGAAATTGGATGGGTAGGGAAGGAGGATCTGGAAGGAGTTGGGGAAGGGGAAAGGATATGATCAAAATACATTGTATGAAAAGAGTTTTTTTTTTTTTAAATGAAAAAAGTCCTTTTAATGATAGAGGGAAGTATATTGTCAGCTACTGCTCCAAACTGGAAATGGAGGAAAATCATGTTAGAAAATCAAAAACTCTGTAAGGTCCAAAATTGATACCCTGAGATAAAATTAATGTATGATTCTGTTTACAACACTAAGGTTTTCTTTTCTATTTTTTCCTTCCTTCCTTTCTTCCTTCCTTTCTTTCTTTCTTTTTCTTTTTTCTTTGTTTTGTTTTGTTTTGATTTTCAAGACAGGATTTCTCTGTGTAGTTTTGGTGCCTGTCCTGGATCTTGCTCTGTAGACCAGGCTGACCTCGAACTCACAGAGATCTGCCTAGCTCTGCCTCCTGAGTGCTGGGATTAAAGGTGTGTGCCACCACCAACCGGCTGGCTATTTTTTCTTTTTTGTTGTTTTGACAAGGTTTCACTATGTTTTTTTTTTTTGTTGTTTTTTTTTTTTGGTTTTTTTTTTTTTGAGACAGGGTTTCTCTGTGTAGATTTGTGCCTTTCCTGGAACTCACTTGGTAGTCCAGGCTGGCCTCGAACTCACAGAGATCCGCCTGGCTCTGCCTCCCGAGTGCTGGGATTAAAGGCGTGCGCCGCCGCCGCCCGGCCAAGGTTTCACTATGTAGACCAGAGTGGCCTATATCTCAGAGATCCACCTACCTCTGCTTGCAGAGTGCTGGGACCAGAGACACTAGGCCTCATATATTTGTTACATAGTCTGTTTCCTCTCAGACTAGCCCTGCATCCCTGCCTTGGTTAGGGTTACTATTGCTATGATGAAACACCATGACAATGCTGGATGATAGTGGTGCCTTTAATCCCAGCACTCGGGAGGTTAGAGGCAGGCAGATCTTTGAGTTCAAGGACAGCCTGGTCTACAGAGTTCCAGGACAGCAAGGGCTTCACAGAGAAACCCTGTCCCAAAAAAACCAAAACCAACAAACACAAAAAGAAGCCGGGCAGTGGTGGTGCACGCCTTTAATCTCAGCATTTGGGAGGTACAAGCAGAAGGGGTCTCGACCCACAGGTTGAGAGCCACTGCTCTAGGAAGGAGGGGGAGGTTGGGAAGGCAGACTTCAGCCTCTCTTTGCTTGTCTGGTGACTGTTGCCAGACATCAACGTGATCTTGAATTTTAATCAGGCTTCATGAAATTTCATCACATAACCCTCACATGTGTCTGCATACACCCCCCAAAAATATGAAAAAAATTAAATCCAAGTAGGTATTAAAGACTTTAGACACTTTCATTAGTCATGAAACTGAAAATTTTGTGATAAAACCTAAGGATGCCCAGGGTCCTGAGTATTCATTCATTCACTCACTCACTCACAGGTATCCAAGTCTTTCCCAGGTACATGGCCTTCCCAAACAGCAGTCTAGCCAGCCCCTTGTCCTCACAAAGCCCTGGTGCTGGTGGACTAGATGGCAGGGCATTGAGGGCTTTTAGAAGGTACAGCCAGGGGTTGACTGCAAACACACTGGGAACAGAGAAATAAAACCGGAAGGGATGACCCAGGGTCTCTGGAAGAGGAGGTCAGGGAAAGCATCCTTCACCCCAAATATAAAGGGCCCACACCTGAAGAAAGGGTCCATGCAGAGAACACAGCTTCAAGGGCACTGCGGGAATGGGGTTCAGGTTGCTCTCCTGAACCAAACAGGATGGACAAGCCCCCGCCCACACACCGAGGCTGGATGATGAACACAACAACGGAGGGACCCAGTATTGATGAGTGTTTTCGCTTTCCTTCTAAGCCTTGCTTTTAACCCACTGGGGCTCAGCCGCCACAGCCCAGCGGACTACTAAAGAAATAACGATTCTCTGCTGCTGAAAGGGGAATGTTGCTCGGATTTTATTCATAGGCAGTCAGAGACTCTTCCAGCCTTGGACTTGGACAAAGTAGCCCATGTTCATATAGGCCGTGAGTTTGTAAATTAGGAAATAGCCACTAATTCACTTATGAATTAGGGGCTGAAGGGAGCCGTAGAGAGATGATACACGCCAGTAGGTCCCTGCTGCTCTGGAATATCAACCAGGAAAACACGGCTCTACATGGAAGAAACCTTGAATACATATGCCTACCTCTGAACACACACTGAATGATGCTCTTGATGTCTAAATGCTAGAGAGGGTTTATTCTACTTCACACACAGCACTGTAAGGCCTGAACTGGGTCTCCCTCCCCTCTGCATTGTGTCCTCATGGCGGGGTGGGAGCATTTAATGGTGGAGGTGCATCAGAGTCCTTCACCTAACTCCACTCTGCAGAGAGGCGGTGTGTGCTGGATAACCCAAGTGGGCAGTCTCAGCCCAGGCTCTTGGGGCTCTTACCATGAACATGGCCCTGTGGGAGTCAGGCAGGCTGAGGAAGCCATGGAATCCTCACAGAAGGATGAGTACCTGGAAGCCCTGGCTCAAGACCTCTGTCCCAGACTCCACCCCAAGTGACCCTGGGGACCTTTCCTCCAGGGCTGGAATTGACTTCCTGTTTAGGGCTGACAGGGAACAAAGCTTTATTGGCATGTGTAAGCAGTCTGCCCACTGCCATGACAGCTACATGTAAGCTGGGTCCTCTGGCCATCTCTTTCTGCTGAGACTCAGTGTGGAGAGCAGAGCTGGATGGGTGCCCAGTCTCTCGGCCTACTGCTCTGGTGGACTTCAAAGAAACATGTCCTCTTGGCAACTGCTTGTACTCAGGGGTCCAGTTTAGTGAAATCTCACAGCCAGGCCAATGGTAACAGACTGCCGATTTGGGATGCCTCGCTGTCGCAAGGTCAGGTCGTTGATCATACTTAAGGTTACCTTATAGCCACGACAATGGCCATTTACCTTGTGTCCTCTAATACGGAAACTAAGACATGGAAGACACAGTGCTGCATTAGTCACAGGCAGCAGATATAATGAAGCACAGGATGCTACAGCTTTAGCTGCAACTCCTCCGCCCCAAAGCCTTATTAGGTGTCTGTGGACCAGAGAGAGATGGCTGAGATCCGTGAACATGGAATACTCCCATTCAGTCCCCTCCCCTTTCCTCACAAACTGGGGCACAACCCTCACTCCGAGTCACAAAACCATAGTCCAAGAGCGGGGCTCTCTTCCCCTCACCTGCTTGTCAGCTGACACTGTTATCTACAGACTGTGCCTCTTCAATAACCAGAACCTGGAAATGAACAAGAGGACGAGGCTGTCCCGTGAAAACCACAGGCTCAGCATAGCTCTGTCTGAGGGCAGATGCCGGGGGTATCAGTGTAAGCCCTTCAAACATTTCATGTCCAAGGGGAGCAACTGAGTTTACATGTCCGTGATCAGTGAGTGACCCCTTCTCCCTTCCTATGCTACTGTGGGGGAAACTCTTTATCAATGGTGTGAAAAATGGAGAAACATTCTTGGCCAAAATTACTAAGCCATTAAAAAAAGCCAGCATAAAACAGAAATGCAAAGGAGTTAAGAAGAGCCTGGGGTCTGAATCAAATGCATAGTCAATCCTCAGAATTCGTGGGGAACGGAATTCAGGAGCTTAGCACACCCCAAAAACTGTGGAAGCTCTTGAAATCCCATGTTAAACAGGGTATAGTGTTTGCATGGAGCTAAACACATCCCTCACCTGCTCCAGTCATTTCTGATACTTAATACCGATACTGTCTAGGCAACAGACATACGTGTAAAGTGAGGAATGGCGGCCGGAGTCACATTGTCCATTGGGCGGAATGTGTTCCTAAATAGTTTTGAGCTGCATCCAGTCTGCTTCCTTATCAATGCGGACTCCCTGTAGCCCACTTCTGCAGCCTCTAACGTGCATCATTTTGTCACCTGCGTATATGTGCACAGACACATAGATACATTTACCGTGTGCAGTGTGATGTGAGAGCGCCTATTAATAATCAAGATGAGAATAGAAGAACCCCCATTCTCCTCAGCCAAGCTACCAAGGTGGGTGGATTAGATGACAAATTGCCGTCATTGAAACCCCTACATGTTGTGGATTCTGACATTGCGGAATGACACAAACCCATTCATCTGTTTCTGGCACAGTGTGCTCCAACGCAGCCATGTGCCGATCCATCAACTCGAGGTGGGGCTAACCCTGCCTGCCTGCCTTTCTAAAAGTCATCTAGAGATGCATAGCTTTCCCTTTTTCCTTGCTTTTAGCTGCTTCTCTTTCTTCCAGGCACTGGGAATGGCCTGGTCCTGCGTTCTTCCACACTCTGGGCTTCTTCGCTCTTTTCTGAAGCTCCTCCCCCTCCCTTCCCAGTAAAGCTGCTTGTCTGCCCTGTGGTTGGTGTGCCCTGCTGACCTCCACGTGGGACTCACATCCCTGGCTCCGCCCTTCCTCGTCTCCATCTCCCTTTCCAGGCAGCTGCCAAGATTTCCATTTGAATGCCCTGCTCTGTCCTTTCTATTTTTGAAACGTATTTAAAATTTTTCATTTTATGTATGGGTGTTTCACCCGCATGTAAGTCTGCGTGCTGCTTACATACCTGCCTGAGGCACATGCAGGCCAAGAGAAGACACTGTAGACACCAGAAATAAACTTGCAGAGGGTTGTCAGCTGCCATGTGGTGCTGGGAACCAAACCTGGGTCCTCCGGAAGAACAGCCAGTGCTCTGAACCACTGAGCCATTCTCTAAGGTTCCTTTTTTTTTTTCTTTTTTCTGACAGGGTCTCACTGTGTAGCCCTGGCTGGCCTTGAACTTGCTATGGACATCAGGCCGACCTAGGAGTCACAGAAATGTGCCTGCTAGTCTGGCGTTAAATGGGTGCATTACCACCTCAGGCCAGCCCCTGTATTTGATTCCCAGCACTGGAGAGGGATTCAGAAGACAAAGAAATCTAATGGAAAGCAGAAAATACGGCCACCCCTTGGAATCATTGAGACCTTTGTTCAAATGACGGTAAGCCCCGTTCACAAATTCTAATTTAATTGTTCTGTAATGGAATGCAAGCATGGGCAACTTTTAATCACCTACTGGTGCTGTAACTAGGCGGTTGTCATGGTTAAGGGTGTCAGTTGGAAAGACGCTAGAATCTCCGGTGACAGGTCACAGGCACACCTGTGAGGGCTTATCTACATGGGGGCAGCCTCAGAGAATGTCTGGAGAGATTATCTCGGTCACTTAGTACAAGTGACAAGACCGGTCTCCAGTGAGGGTGGAACTGCCCCCTGGCCAGGGCTTCCTGGACCGTGCAGATGGAGAAAGCACACTTGGTACTGTGGACGGTGGGTGTCACGTGACCAGCTGTGACCTTCCCACCGTCATGGACTCCACCTTTGAACGTGAACCAGATAAACACGCTGTCCCTTAAGGTGCTTTTCTCAGTACTCTGCTAACGGGCCCCTGCTCTGCAGACCTCAGCACACAACTGCCCCTTCAGCAACTCTATCCCTTCCCCGCTCCAGTGATGGGCCGTTCTAACCGGCTGACTCTGGCACCCACTTTCACTCCCCCCCCCCCTGTTACTCACTCCCGCTCCGCTATGGGACCCCCTCCATCTCTCTCTACCCATTCCAATCTGGCCACAGTTCTCCTTTGGTGAGGGGTTGTCGGGGTGGATGGTATGATTAAGGTACATGTCTCCTTTTCATGAAGTGAATTCTCTCAAATAGAGAAAAAAAAAAAAAGAAACTGGGGTCTTATATGTCTAACTCTACTTCCTTCATTAAAGAATTCCAATATATCACCCGACTCATCTTCCATGATTATATATGGATATTATATATCACCTTCATATATGCATATGAAGACCTCAGGTCAGGGTCCTCAGCTGCAGCCACTAAGAGCACTCCCTGTGTGCATGCACTATACCCCCCTTAAAAAAGCAAGCTCCCCCATTTCCCTGTCTCCTCTGCAGCTTCTCCCCCAGAGGCTGGCTTCTGTACCCTCTCCCCCTTCCCTTCTTCCCCAGTAAATCTCCCACATGAATTCTGTGTATGGTGTGACTCTCTCCTGCCACTAAACTACAGCACACAGCACCCAGGTCATCCAGAAGACGAAGAGAGTCTCCCCAGGGGAGAGTGCCCCCAAGGGAGAGTGCCCCCAAAGGAGAGTGCCCATGTCCGTAATAGAGGCGGAAGGGAAGTCCTGGAAGTGTGGTTCTCTCAGGGTTGCCCAGCCTGGGTGGAAGGAGCCTCCTTCAGGGCTATCTCAGGCAACTCTTTTGTAGTTAGGAAGAGTGTGACTAGGTCTGGGAAGAAGAGATCCCCTCTGTAAACACACAGGAAGGAGGGAATAAATAGTCAATGGGCCCAGGGTCTCCTGGCAGAGCAGGACCTGCAGTAGAACACTGTAGGGAACCTTGGAGTCGCCTCAAGACACCCCAGGACCAAGTTCTCAGCACCAAGGAGATTTATTTGCCCCAGAGGGACAGAGGGCAGGGACAAGAGACAAAGACAAGAGACAGAGGACAAGGGAGAAGGGGAAGGGGTGTTTGTCCTGGAGGGGGACAAAGGACCGCCTCTGGATAGAGAGGAGGCAGGCTTGGCATATAGGAAAATGGTGATTTATAAAGATAAAAGGGGGAAACCCCGTGATAAGATGAGGTGTTCAATTTTCATTGGGCATGTTAATTAGGGCAGCCAAAGGGGACTTTTGATTGCTGGGCTCCAACACTTTGATAGTTGGACCTTGGTAGTCAGCGTCAGGAGGAGGAAGGCCAATAAGAGACTAGGCCTTGGTGGCTAGCTTTAAGGATGTAGTCTGTTTTTAGCAAGGCAGAGGGAGTGGGGAGAAGGGCAAGGCCTGCCAGAGTCGTGTTTGCCAAGCTTGGGCTGGTTAGAGTCCCTTCATACACGACTACATGACTGTGCTTGATGCCACGAACTCTGCTTCAAAATGGCTACATTGGTCCGTGCTATCAACGTAATTCACCGCACCAGGAACTGTTAAGACAAAACGGGATCTGGGGCAAGATCTCACTGTAAAGGGCCTTGGGCAGGAAGCTCAGCCAACTCCCTCCTCTCACCCATGGATTTACATATATGGATGAAAAAAAACCCTGCAGACCACAACTGTTCAAAGGCATTTTGCACGTGAAACACGTCCTGCCCAATCTCCCATCAGTATTCCAACTTCACGTGGATGACTGATGTCTAGGCAGCACCAGCATTTGATAGGAGAAGCAATTTGGACGTGAGAGAAGATGTGTTTAACTCTGTGCTATCATTTTAGCAGGATTCTGAACACCTACAAGCTTTTGGTGTGTAGAGAGTGCCTGAACTCTGTTCCCCATGGATCCTGAGGTACAGTTTATATTTAAATCCAGAATCTGTGTCTTTCTTAACCCCTTTGCAATTCTGACCCCCATGTTGAATTCTGTTCCCAAGCTGATGTGTTTTTTCTTAGATGGTTTTTTGAGACAGGGTTTCTCTGTGTAACCCTGGCTGTCCTGGAACTCACTTTATAGACCAGGCTGGACTTGAACTCACAGAGATCCGCCTGCCTCTGCCTCCCAAGGCTGGGATTAAGGTGTGCACCGCTGCTGCTGCTGCTGCTGCTGCTGCTGCTGCTGCCGCCGCCGCCGCCGCCGCCGCCGCCGCCGCCGCCACCACCACCACCACTGGGCCACTGGGCCACTGGTGTCATTTTTAAATCAGACTCACTGTGTGACTGGACTGGAATGACATTCCTCCTGACTTGTGTTTTATTTGGGGATTACAGGTGTATGTCACCATGCTGCCTGTCTCTATGTCTGCATCAACCATCTTCTCCCTAGAATTACCCACTTGCCCTAGAATTACCCACTTTGCACACAGGTGCGAAGGAAACTTCCCGACTGTGGTGAGGAAAGAGAGAGGATATCATACACTGATCAAGAACAAGTAGACGGGGTGACTCTTCTTGGAGCTGAAGGAGTTGGAGATCGCACACAGATACTCCCCTGCATCCTCCAGCCTGAGGGGAGCTATTGTGAGCCTGTGCTTTTCAGGGGACAGCGTCATCCTCCTGTTAAAATCCAGGGTCTTGTTATTGAAGATCCAGCTAACGTCAACTCTAGTGTAGGGTGACATGCACGTGAGAATTGCAACGTTCTGTCTCCCCACTCTGGTAGTCTTGACTTGGATGGTGGGCTGTGTCACAATCTCTGTGTAAAAGAAACAGAAGAGACCAAATGAGAGATGCAGCGACAGAGATCTCAGCCAGCCCCTCCCGGCTCCATGGGCACCTAATAAGGCCTTTTCAATAGGGAATTCAGGGCTGAGGCTACAGCCAGACATCTTGTGTTGGAGACCTGCCACTCATGGCCTGTGTGACCCTGATTCAGCCACTGGGTCTCTGTTTCCCTATAATAGGACACCCAGTGAGTGATCATTGTCATGTCTGTGAGTTAATCTTAAACAAGGACCTGACCTTGGGATGGGGGAGCTACCCAAATCAGGGGCGTCTATTACCATTTGCCTGGGATTTCTGTGGGATGGACCCCTGATGATGAGCTGAGTACCTGCACACCTATGAGAACAGCTGGCTGATGGCCTGGGCACCCATCCAGCTCTGCTCTGTATGCTGTTCTCAGGGGACCCAGCTTACATGTGGCTGTCATGGCAGCAGGCTGGCTGCTTACACATGCCAATAAAGCCTTGTGTCCTGTCAGCCCTAATAGGAACTCCAATCCCAGCCCTGGAGAGAAGGTCCCCAGGGTCACCTGGGGTGGAGTCTGAGACAGAGGTCTGTCTGGACTCGGGGCTTCCTGGTGCTCACATCTGTGTGAGGATCCCATGTTTTCCTCAGCCATGCCCTGCCTGAGTTTCTCAGGGTCCATCTCTGGGTCATGTTCATAATGACAGTTCCAAGAGTCGTGCCCGAGGCTAATGTCCTTAGCTGAGTTACCTGCTGCACATCCTCCCCTCTGCAGAACGGATTTGGGTGATGGATTTTGATCTGTTGAGGTTTAACTCCTCCATGTGTGTCCTGCACTAAATGCTCAAACCCCAATGAGGGGACCCAAGGCAGAGAGGAGGTAGGCACAGGGCAGCCCTGACACTCCTGTGTGTTAAGTGGAATGATCCCCACCCAGCACCCACAGGTCACAGAGAGTCACTTACTGTACACTTGGAGGTAGACATGTGTTATTTCACATTGGTAATATGTTCCAAATGTTTCTAGGGTGTAGATCCCCGTGTCTTCCTGGGTGACATTCTGGAGCAGCAGGGATCCGTTGGTGTATACCCTCTCCCTACCACTGTATTTACGCCCCCATTTAAGTGATTGAGAGGCTGTTTCATAATGTGCAATTTTAAATTCTTCAAAGGCGCGTTTCCCTTTATACCAGAAAAAGGCCTGAAGCTTCTCTGCCTGGTTATCAACACGTAGAAGAACATTTCCCCCTTCAGGAAGAGAGGGTGGTACAGCCTCAATAGATGGGTGGGCCACGGTGTTTGAGGTCCAGCAGGCTAAAAGGGAGGCTAGAAGAAAAGCGAGGACACCCATCAATCTTGGGTCCGTGTGTCCTGTGCACGTGTGCTCATCACTCAGCCTTGGTATGTGGGTCGGGGTGCATCCACTCTACTTGGTGCAAGAAAGCAACATAAACCCCATTCCCACAGTGCCTCTGAAGCTGTGTCCTCTGCATGCAACTCTTTCCTCAGTTGCATGGCTCCCCCCTCATTGTCCTCACACCTCTGCTCACTCTCAGGAGTATTTTGGGGGATGGGAGGTGCCTACCCCGACCTCCTTCTCTGGAGACCCCAGGTCACACATTCCTTATTTTCTTGCTCTGTTCCCTTTGCATTTGCAGCCAACCCCTGACTGAACCTTCTGGAAGCCCTTGCTTCTCTGTCTCCCGTCCATTAGAGTGAAGACCCTGTCGGGACTAGGGAAATGGCTCAGTGGTGAAGAGTTGCTCTTACTGAGGACCTGGGTTCAATCCCCAGCACCCACATGGCTTCTCACAGCTGTCTGTAACTCCAGTCCCAGGGAATCCAATGTCGTCTTCTAACCTCCTCTAGGAGGACACCCAAGCCAATTCATCAAATGCAGCCCAACAGGCTGCCAGACACCTGGCTGACACTGTCCTGATGTGACAGTACTATTACCAGCCACTCACCCAGCAACCTGCAGCCTCCTGAGCAACACAAAATGCCATCCAGCTTGTAGAAGCCTGCAGAGTTTGTGTCCAAGCCTCCACGGTCCTCTTCTGGAGAAGGCGTCTTAGCTGCCCTTCCCCCACACCTCCTCTAGCTTCTTTTTCCCAAGTGTCTTAAGACAACTTAACACACTCCCCTATCTTCCCAGATAGTGTTGTAAGCCCCTGGAGGCACAGAGTGGCCAGGCCCCTCTCCCAAGGGCTTTGAACAGATCCCACCTGCAGAATACTCTAATTGCCCTAACAGCTGGACCCTGACTCCATCCTACAGGATAAAAAAGCCCAATCTTTAGACATGAAATCCCACCCATCTCCACCCTGTAAAGCTCCACAGTGAAAGGTTTACCCCCTTCCCAAGAAACTCTATACAAGCCCTGTATCCTGTTCAGTTTGCTGCTGTTTCTCGCCGGGGCAGAGGCAGCCACTTCTTGGTTTTTTTCCCTCCTAATGACTCTCTCGTGTGAGGTTTGTTGTGCTGTGTGACTTTATGGTATTCCTTGGCTCCCAGCTGCCAGGATACCTTTCCATCTGAGCTGTAATGCTGTCAGATGTGATCTTTCCCATGTTGTACTCTGCCGCACGCCCTGTGACAGCCTATAAATCCTGTGGCCTCAGGGAAAAGATCTTTTACCTGTATCCACTATCACATGTCAGACCTTCACACTATTGACGGGAAAACACAGCTCTCACATCACAGGGAAGAAGAGATAGACTGAGTGACCATAAGCCCAGAAACACAGATTTAGATTTGCCCCAAATTCCATGTTCTGAGGTGGAAGTGGTTTCATGAACTTCTTTTATAGCAATGTAACAAAGCAAGTCTTAAGTCAAGGCCTTCTCCAAGGACATGAAGGCTATAACAAAGCGGAGGGATGGCAAATGTAGGGCTCAGACGCTCTCCAATGGCTTGCAGCCTTTGGTGGTGAAACCTAGAGTTCTGTTAATACATTCCAAGAGGCTTTTTCCCCACTGTTAGTCCCAGGATGTTGCCCAGGTGGGCAAGGAAAGAATGCTTAGGGAGCTAAGGATAGACCAACATAAACTGCAGTTAGACTCTGGATCTGCACTTTTCCAACCTCTCCACTTCACAGTAGTTCCTGTCAGTACATCAGGCTTTGTAGACACAGCTTCCTTCCAGAAACTCCCCTTCACAGTACCCCCTTTGCCCAAGCTTCACACTTGTGCATAGGGAGTCCATATTATAATATAATGTCCCTGTCAGTTGCATGGTTCCTAAGAACTGATGTAGATGAGGCTGGACAGCAGACAGGGCAGCAGTCTTCAGGAGAGAGGAAGAGCTGGTAAAGCCATTAAGGAACACAGCCTGGGTCTATCAAAACTGTTAGTTCTCAGGATCTCGATCTTATTTCTTTATCTTTTTTTCCTTTTCCTTTCTTTTTTGGTCCTTCCTTCCTTCTTTCCTTCCTTCTTTTTTGTTTGTTTTTGCTTTTTTTTTTTTTTTTTCCCAGATAGAGTTAGTCTGTGTAACAGCCCTGACTGTCCTGGAACTTTCTCGGTAGACTAGGCTGGCCTTAAATTCACAGAGATCTGCCTGCCTCTGCCTCCTAAGTGCTGGGATTAAAGGCATGTACCACCACTGGCCAGCTCTCACCTTTTCTTTTTCTTTCTGTCTTCCCTCTCTCACAGAACTTTTCTGTGGAATGTGGCTAAGTCAGCATGAAAGTATTTCTTGCATTCTATGAGGCTATAACTTACGTTGGAACCTGACAACCAAGGTAGTAATACACCTTGAGGTCCCTTAAGACTTACCAGTGGTTCTCAACCTATGGGTTGTTATCGCCTTGGGGGCTGCATATTAGATATCCTGCAGGCCAGATATTTACATAATGGTTCACAATAGTAGCGAAATTGCAGTTATGAAGTAGCAATGAGATAATTTTATCGTGGGGGGTTCCTACAACATGAGGAATTGTATTAAAGGGTCCCAGCATTAGGAAGGTTGAGAGCCACTGCTTAAGATTGATATCCTACTGTGCACTCAGCCATTTGTTCAACCTGCCTTTAAGAGAACAATGTAACAACCAAATCTGGCTTGCCTTGGCTTCCCCAACCTCAGCTAATGCATAGCTGTAATCTTACATTATATGCTCTTCCTTGCCCTGACCCAGGAGTGACACACCTGTGTATCTAAGGATGGAGTGGTCGTCATTTGTTGAAAACATCAAATAGCTTGAGCAACCTCATAGACTATAAATATCCACCATAAATGCTGGAAACAGCATGGGTGTAATGATGTTTGCAGTGGACGCTTGCTTTTCTAAGTACTTCAGAAATAAGTTGGAACAAATAACTTAATCCCTTGTAAAATTCTGCTGAAGATTTCTGTAACATGTCCATCCTTCCTTCCATGTTGGATGCTCTCTGTGCTGGTCAATAACTGAGAGAGCAAAGGTCGTTGTTTGGGACAGACAGATTCCCAAGATAGATAAGATAGACAGCATTCAGGCAGCCAGGGGTACACAGATTCAGACTTATACAACTGATAGGTTACAGACAGGCCAGGAACCACAGAGGGACAAAAGCTGGGACGGGAGAATTCTGGTTTGGGATGAATCTTACTCAAATCAAGCAGAAAAGAAGTCTCTGGTGTCATTCGTGTGACATTGATGGATGTTGGTGACTCTGAGTTGATTGTGACTGTGTTTAACAGACTCAGTAGAACAGGTTATTATATCATGAAGACCACTGTTTGGCCCAATGAAGTAATGATAAAAGACAAAAGGAACAACCAACATTTACACATTTTAAAAGTCTAGATTGATTGTATGATTCTCTTGTATTTACAGTTTTGTGGACTCTAGAAAAAATATCTATTCCATTTTGGAGTATTTAAGCAGATCTGCCATCTTTTCCTGTTAGTTTTTCCTTTGTCCAGTGTGACCTTCAGCTATAAACATCAGCGCATGAAGATGGATCAGGAGGAGCCCCGGGAATGTCAGTCCTGAGGGGACAGAGGCACAGCTCCGCCTTGTCAGCAGCAGCCACCCAAGGAGTCCCCTAGGCTTTGGGGACCTGGACTGAGGCCAAACCAGGCTTCACAGCTTCAGTGCTAAAGGCAACTTTAGGACTGGCTGAGGAGTAAAGACATTTTTACCTCAAGCATTAAAAAATACAAAAATACAAAAATACAAAAAAGGAAAAGAGCAGGTTGTGGTCGGTCGGTGTGAGGAGGCTTCCTGAGGACAAGGGCTCTTTGCACACGGGACATTTCCACAGAGCATGGACTCTGTATCTCTTTTGCTTTATCTTTAAACGGGCCATGATGTTTTTCTTTTATACTGAATTTTACTGTTTGGAGATTCAGAAGAAGGAGGCACTGTCAGAAAGAGAGGAGAGTAAGAAGTAGCCCAGGAATCTATCTTCATACTGCTTCGGCACCAGAGCCAGGCGGATCTCTGTGAGTTCGAGGCCAACCTGGGCTACCAAGTGAGTTCCAGGAAAGGCGCAAAGCTACACAGAGAAACCCTGTCTCAAAAAACCAAAAAAAAAAAAAAAAAAAAAAATTGAATTTGGCCAGGCAGTGGTGGCACACGCCCTTAATCCCAGCACTCAGGAGGCAGAGACAGGGGGATCTCTGTGAGTTCAAGGCCAGCCTGGTCTACAGAGTGAGTTCCAGGACAGGTTCCAAAAGCTACACAGAAAAACCCTGTCTTGGAAAAAAAGAAAGAAAGAAAGAAAGAAAAAACAAGTAAAAAATTGATTTTTTTTAATTCATTTTTAGTGTCTCCTCAGATTCAGTTTTCATAGTTCTTGCTACTTTGTCAATTGCCAATTTCATAATTTCTTTTTTCTTTTTTGTGTTTTCTTTTTGAGACAGGGTTTCTTTGTGTAGCCCTGGCTGTTCTGAACTCACTTTGTAGACCAGGCTGGCCTCGAACTCACAGAGATCCACCCTCCTGTGCCTCCTGAGTGCTGGGATCAAAAGGTGTGGGCCACCACCATCTCCAGCTATAATTTCTTTTTTATGTTATTTACACTGTAACAAAAGTGGGCGGCCTATTCGTTACTGTTAAAATATTTTTAATTGCCAGTGACGGCTAGCTAATTGCACTAAATCAACCAATTTAGAGGTAGTCAATGTGTGGGAGGGACTTATTTTTTTCTTTATTCCTCCGAGGTCTTGTCTCACATATTGTTTTTAAGGCTCCCTTTCCCTCCAGTGTCTCCCACAAACACATCCCTTTCTCCTGACACTCTTTCTACAATGTCCTCTTGCCTGGAGACCCAAGTGACCCTGATACGCACGGCCAAGGTCCTGATCCCCCTACCACACCCTTGACCAATTCCAATCCACAGAGCCTGCACCCTCCATTAGCGGACCTACCTCCACCAATCTCTGATAAGAAGTCTCCTCATGAGCATGGTGACCCTCTCTGGAGTCCACTGGCCAGTACTCAGAGAAATACAGCAGGCAATAGTGATTCACATTGAAGAAAGTATAATCTGGCCACCCCCACCTCACCACCCACCTGCCCCCCAACACTTCCGGTTCCCCGGACCTTCCTTCAGCACAGCCTCTGTCCCTCTCTGTACCCTCTCCCCTCAGGATTCTCCTCTCCTCTTCCCCTCTGAGACTGGCCACTCTCAGGACCCATCTCACCTGTGAGCAGGAGCCCTTTGCAAAAGAGTAGGGAGGGGGGCGCCATGGTCTCTTCGCCTGCTTGCCTCAGCCCAGCTCTGCCTCACACCTGTGCTCTTCTTATTCCTTCACACCCGAGCCCCATGGGAGCCCCTCCCAGAGTCACAAGGTTGTGGGTCATGTTGTGTCTCATCCCAGTCTACTGCACCTACTGGTCTCTTCCAGGCTCGCTCCCTCCCTCCCTCCCTCCCTCCCTCCCTCCTCCTCCTCCTCCTCCTCCTCCTCCTCCTCCTCCTCCTCCTTCTCTCTCTCTCTCTCTCTCTCTCTCTCTCTCTCTCTCTCTCTCTCTCTCTCTGTCTCTCTCTTTCTCTCTCTCTCTCTCTGTCTCTCTCTCTCTCTCTCTGTTTAAAGTACTTTTTAATGAGTTTACATTTCTTACTTCACAACTGATAGATTAAAGCCCACAGACAGACATGATTATACTTCTGGAAGTCTGAAGTCCGAAATGGGTCACTAGTCCCGAAATCAAGGCATCTTCAGGATTTAAAAAAAAAAAAAGTCATAGAGGTTGAAGGCTGAAATCATCTCTACCGGATGTAGCTACTGGAGATGTCTTCAAACATTTTGTCTTAACATTTTGGTCTTTGGTTCTGTTGTTTCTCTTTGTATGTTTGATACAGGGTCTCATTTTATAGTCTGACTGCTTGGAACTCACTATGTAGATCAAACAGGACTTAACTCAAGCAGCTAATGTCTAAGGGGTGTTAATGGAGAACTTGGCTTGTTTATTTTATTACACACACACACACACACACACACACACACACACACATATATATATATATACTTTTTTTTTTTTTTGAGACAGGCTTTCTTGTAGCCCTGGTTGACCTGGAACTTGCTCTGTAGACCAGGCTGGTCTCAAACTCACAGAGATCCTCCTGCCCTCTGCCTCCTGAGTGCTGGGATTAAAGGGATTCACCACCACTGCCTAGCATTTTGCTTTGTTTTTGTTGGTTTGAATGAATTTTGTTGGAGTTTTTTGTTTGTGTTTCTGGGCTTGAGGAGTCAATTTCTTTGAGTGTGTGGATGGGACTTCACAGTGTGTGCAGTTCTGTCTGGCTCGGGACTCTCTATGTAGTCCAGACTGCTCTCAAACTCTTAGGGATCCACAAGTACCTGCTTGACATCCTGTCTAAGTTTGATTTCTGTTGCTGGGCTAAACACATGACCAACATCTACTTGGGAGAGGAAAGGGTTTATTTCAGTTTATAGTTTATAGTCCATCATCGTAGCCAAAACCAGGAGTCAGGAACTGCCTATAAATGAGAAGTCCACAGTGCACTGGGCTCTTCCACATCAATCATTAATCAAGAAAATGCTCCACAGACATGCCCACAGTACAGTCTACTAGAGCCTCTTCCCAGAACTGTCAAGTTGACTACGGAAAATTCATCATCACGGGTTCATCCCTTGTCAATTTGACGCACAAACATGTCATTGCTAAATCATAACCTTTCCTCTCTAGTTTACCCCCAGGTCATGTTAATATTATTACAGATTTAAATACAGTACAACTTTAGAGGCCTCAGTCTTAAAACAAACAAAAAACAAACAAACATGTCATCACTTAAAAGTTCTGCATCTCAGGGCTGGAGAGATGGTTCAGTGGTTGAGAGCACTGGCTGTTCTTCCTGAGGACCCAGGTTCAATTCCTAGCACCCATGTGGCAGCTCACAACTGTCTGTGACTCCAGTTCTAGTAGATCCAACACCCTCATACAGATATACATGCAGGCAAAATACCAATGAGCACACACACACACACACACACACACACACACACACACACACACACAAAATAACTTAAAAAAATTCTAGCCAGGCGGTGGTGGTACATGCCTTTAATCTCAGCCTCGGGAGGCAGAGCCAGGCAGATCTCTGTGAGTTCGAGGCCAACCTGGTCTACAGAGTGAGTTCCAGGACAGGCACCAAAACTACACAGAGAAACGCTGTTTCAAAAAACAAAAAACAAACAAAAATTCCCTATTTTATTCTATATCTTATATCTATATCTTATTTTAATATCCAGTATCTCAACTTTGGGCTCTTTTAGAATTAAAAAAAAAACCAAATTATTAATTCTACTCCAAGAGGAAGAACCAAAGCATAAAAATAATCACATTTAAGCAAAACCAGAATCTAGCAGTGTAGCTCAAATCCCATACCTCAGTGGTTTTCACCTTGGACTCACTCATGATTCACTGGGTGCCACAGACAGTGAGGAGCCCATATCTCCCAGTGCAACCCACACAGCTTGTCTCATAGATCAGGCTAGCTCCCTTCCATACCTGCTGTCCTTGGCATTTATCCTGGAGTCCTGACATCTCCAACATGCCAGGATCTCCATTGCAGCTGAGACTTCACCCTCATCAATGGCTTCCTGGCCTCTCTTCAGGGAAACTCTAACCAAAAAGAACTTGTGGGAGTAATGGATCTATTTCACATTCCATCATTGAGGGAAGCCATGGGGGAAACTCAAGGTGGGACAATGCCTTGATAAGTGATTTTAGATGTAGCCCTGTTTCTTTTAGTGCTCTTGTATTTGATGCATAAATGTTTACATTTGTAATATCTTCTCGGTGAATTTTTCCTTTAATGAGTATATACTGTCCTTGCCTATCTTTTCTGATTTGCATTGATTTAAAGTCAATTTTGACAGATATTAAAATAGATACAAATTGCACTGGTCAAACTGTATATCTCATATCTCTTTAGCATAGCTTAAGATGAGTCATCTGTCCCTCGGTTGATATTGATTCCAGGAGAATGACCTGGCCCAAATGGAATGCAGGATCTCCACCCAGGCCATGGGGTCTATTCTCTTGACCAGAAAGAGTTTTCTCTTAACATTCCTTGACTTCTATTCTAACATCCTCTTGTCTGCAGAGCCAACCTTAGAATCGCTTAGGAACCAGATCCACAATCAGAGCCCCCTAAATACTTGTGGGAATCTGACCTCTGGCAAGGAGGAGGCTGATTTGAAGCCCGTGGTCACTTCATGCTCTCTGCCAAGGAAGCATCTGGCTACTATTTTGGGGGGCTTTCTTGTTGTTTTGTTTTGTTTTCAAGACAGGGTTTCTCTGTGTAGCCCTGGCTGTCCTCAAACTTGCTCTGTAGACCAGGCTGGCCTTGAACTCAGAGATCTGCCTGCTTCTGCCTCCCAAGTGCTGGGAATAAAGGTGTGTGCATCGCAACCACCCAACAGTTTGGGAAGCTTTTTAACCTAAAACTTACTAGCCAGTTTTACCTCCTGCTTCTATCATGCCATCCCCTAAATTAGGTTAACTGTCATGAGAAACAGGGATAACTGGTGCGGTTTCTACCCACTGAGGGCGGGTGTTGGTGTGGCAGTCAGGATACCCAGCACTGGGCTCATCTAAAAGACCCTAAAAGTGCATCCGGTGTTCTGTCTGTGTAACAGCCAGATGTCAGCAGAAAGGAAGTCCTTGACTGGAGCCTGGAAGAGAGGTGTGAGGGAGATGTGCTTGCAGGGACTTCAATAGCGGTTGGAGAGACTGGGGTCAGCGCGCATTCCCTCCGGAACTTCTAGAGAGGGAGGGAAAGAAACTCCCAAGCGGTCATTTCAGTTTGAGGTTCAAACTACAGTAGCTCGTCTGTCTCTCGTGGCTGGAGGTAGGAGCTACAGTGTGCTGTGGCCTGAAGTCTTAAGGCCACCGGTGGGAAACGGTTGTATAAATCTCACGTGGATTTGAGTCTGAGGTCTGGGGAGTACGATCTGTAAGGGAAACAGGCCAATCCTTTCAGCCTTCAGCGACATCTTCCTGTTGTGTAGTTGACACCACACAGGTGGCCACGGTTAATCATTTTCATTTTGTAAGGCCAAAGCCAGTTGAGGATCTGGTCCTCAGCGATCAAATGGGCTGGAGAGGATCTTCTGGGGCCTCTAGATTTCCTTTCAACTCTTGTGCTACCTGTGTGAGGATCGTCAAGGATAACTTGCTTTGAAGTATTGAGAGATGATTCCCCTGTGTGGACCATCTTCTACACTGGACACTGGTTAGAATTCACCAGTGATGGCTACAGAGAAGCCACCATAGATGGCCCTGGAGGGAGGCTCTCTCCATCCGGGCCAGGCTGGTTTAAGAGATACATGTTTCACCAGGTGGTGGTGGTGCATGCCTTTAATCCCAGCACTCAGGAGGCAGAGGCAGGCTGATCTCTGTGAGTTCTAGGCCTGCCTGGTCTACAGAAGTAGTTTTAGGACAGCCAGGGCTATACAGAGAAACCCTGTTTCAAAAACCGCACCCTCCCAAAAAAAGAGAGAGACAGAGAGATGTGTGTTTCCAGGACTCATCCTAAAGCCTTTCCTTTTGCCTCTAGTAATCAACACATTTCAAACACATGTCTGGGGAAATCAGACAGAGCTGCATCCTGCTCCTTCTGTGACACTGACGCAGAGGATCTGGACCACAGAGGGTAGCTAATTCCTGAGCTGATCGTGGGCCACCTCCCCCAACACCCAGCCCCCTCCACTCAGTCCATCTCCACATGGCTTGGGTCTCCACTGCAGCTAAGACTTCGCCCTCCAATGGCTTCCTAGCCCCTCTTCAGGGAAGAGTGATCCAGACCCACTGTGTTAGTGTCAGAGAAGGAGCAGGATGGAGCCATGTCTGATTTCCCCAGTTCACGAGGTGTTCCTTGTTTGCCTAGATGTCCCACACACACACACATGTGCTCCAATGTTAAGGAGGAGCATAAAGATCACAGCTCTCAGGTCATCCAGAAGATAAGCAAAGTCTGGCCGCTAAGAATGCCCAAGTCGGGCTGGAGAGATGGTTCAGTGGTTAAGAACACTGACTGCTCTTCCAGAGGACCCGAGTTCAATTCCTAGCACGGCAGCTCACAACAGTCTGTAACTCCAGTTCCAGGGGATCTGACAAATTTACACTTACCTACATGCAGGCAAAACACCACCAATGCACATGAGTTAAAAGAAAGAAAAAAAAAAAGATGCCCAAGTCTGTGACAGAGGCAAGAAAGGGCGAAAGGATGATTCCCAGAAGTGTGGTTCCCCGGGGCCTGCCTAGCCTGGGTGCAGTGAGCCTCCTTCGGGGCTATCTCAGGCAAATCTTTTATACTCAGGATGAGTGTGGAGATTTATGAGACCTGTAGGTCTGATCACTGGAGATCCTTTCTAGAAAACTCAAAGGGGAAGGCATGGTCAGTGAACCCAGAATCACCTGTTCTAGCTGGAGACTGAGTCACCTCCCATAAATATCGATCAGACGCTGTGACCACTATCGCACACACAGGGCCTTCGCTCCTGGAGTTGGGGAGGATGCAGGGGGCAGCTCATTCCTGGGCTCCTTGCTGTCAATGATGCTCTGTCACACCGTGCTTGGCGCTGCCTCCCCTCCTGGGGCCTCATTCCTCAATCTAAGTGTGATTGATGCCTGCTAGTGCTCATCCTTTGTCTTCGCTGGACTCCACGTTTGCTCTACTTTGTCCCCTGGTGCTGGGACCACACCCACAGTCACTGCTTTGCTTCTGAGCTGTGTCCCCAGTGCTGTAGCTCTCTTATTCTCCATGTTTCTGCACCTGTCCTACTTAACGCCTGTCCTGTTTCGTTTTCCATGGGTGGTTCTGTTCTGTTCTGTTGTTTTGTTTTCTGCTCATTTTCTTGATCAAGAGGACTTTAATGCTCCTTCTTCTCCTCCTACCTTACCCCCATTACAATCCCCCCCCCCATTCTTTCTGCTGCTACAGTCAGCAGCATATGCCTCCCTCTAGGTGGAAGTTTCCATGTCCAGACCATCTGCTCCCAAATAACCACCATGGAGATTTAAGATTGCTTATGTTGAGCTGGGCAGTGGTGGCGCATGCCTTTAATCCCAGCACTCAGGAGGCAGAGGCAGGTGAATCTCTGTGAGTTCGAGGCCAGCCTGGTCTACAGGGCGAGATCCAGGACAGGCACCAAAAACTACACAGAGAAACCCTGTCTCAAAAAACAAACAAACAAACAAACAAACAAAAAGATTACTTATGTTGTACCCAGAGTCCCCCAAAGACTACCAAGAGACCAAATGCAATGCAAAAGCATAGAATCTTTTTACTACGAGTTAACTCAGGACCCTCCATCTGTCTGACACAGCAGCAGAGCAGGAGAGACCCTGAGTAGCAATGGGGCAGGGTTTTTAAAGTAAGTGGGGCTTGGGGTCTCAGACTACATAGGAACAGACTCAAGATTGGTTTATGCAAGTGGCAACCATGTTAGTAACTTTTAATTGGCTAGAGTTAGTTGGGGGTTACAGTTATCCATTTTCGGGCAGGCCTGGACAAGTCCCTGGCTTTGTCCTTGAGCTGACATAGAGGCTGGCTGACCTTGCAGTACTGACTGGGGGGCTGACTCAGTGGCCCAGGCTCTGTCCTTGACTCATGCATGTAGCTCTAAGTTGGTGAGGGGTCTCAGACAGTAAACAACAGTCAGAGTATGTGCAGAAAGGGAGCTACTTCAAGGACTATGTCTTTTGTTCATGTGCCCTCCCAGAAACTGCTTGCTCAAGTCTCAGGAAACTAAAATTGAAGTCTGATCTCTGAGAGAAGACTGAGCAGTCTGTTATGGCATCTGCTTAGTCCTTTCACTAAAAAATGCTTGGCCAATAGCTTAGGCTTGTTACTCACTACCTCTCACAACTTAACCCATTTCTATTAATCTGTGTCCCACTCCGAGGCTCATAGCCTTTTACCTCGTCCCCATTTTGTGTGTTCGACTGGTTCTCTGTCTGTCTGGCGACTCCCCTGACTTCGCCCTTCCTCATCCCATCATTCTCAGTTTGGCTTTCCTGTCTAACTTTATCCTGTTCAGCTATTGGCCAGTCAGCTTGTTTATTAAACCAATCATAGTGACATATATTCACACAGTGTACAGAACTCCCTGCATCCTCTTGCTGCCTCTTGGAGTCCCTCACTTCTCTGTCTTCTGGGACCTTGGCTTCCTGACGGGGGCGGGGGGGGGGGGGGTGGATAGAGGAGCATAATTGAATCTGTTCTCTAACTAGATGGAAATGGACTCCAAGAGACAGGATGTGTCAGTCAGGGTTCTCTAGAGTAACAGAACTTAAGAATGAATCTCTCCCTCTCTCTCTCTCTCTCTCTCTCTCTCTCTCTCTCTCTCTCTCTCTCTCTCTGTGTGTGTGTGTGTGTGTGTGTGTGTGTGTGTGTGTGTGTGTGTGTGTGATTTATTGGAATGACTTAAAGGCCAAAACCCAGCTAATCCAACAATGGCTGGCTGTGAACACTAAGTCCAAGAATTCAGAAGTTGCTTAATCCACAAGGGTGGATGTCTCAGCTGGCCTTCTGTATATATATATATATATATATATATATATATATATATATATATATATATATATATATATATATATATAAAGAAGTAGGTCCAATGCCCGTGAAAGAACAGATGTGCTGGCAAGGTGAGGGCGAGCAGGCAAAGAGCAAAAGCTTCCTTCTTCCATGTCCTTATATAGACTTCCAGCAGAAGGTGTGGCCCAGATTAAAAGTGTGTCTTCCCATCTCTAGATCCGCTGGATCAAAGGTGTGTGTCTTCTTACCTCAAAGGTCCAGACTGGAAGGGGATTCACCACTTCAAACCAAGCAAAAATAACCTCTCACAGGTGTGCCCTCTGTTTCTGGACTGTAGCTCATTCAGAGGTGGTCAAGCTGACCACCAAGAGTGGCCATCACACAGGGATGCAGGAAGATGGGGAGGCTGAGCCCACAGCATCAGTTCTGAGAAGCAGAGGGTTAGGAGGCGATGGGAGATCCAGCCCAGAGGCAGGAGGACAGAAGTCCCTGCCCACTCCCGAGCATGGCACTCAGACTGCAGAAAAACATAAGAAGAAAATTAACCATATCCGCCAGGCTTCTCAGTATGTAAGAAATATGGCCGCCACGCTGTCATGGCCCCTGCAGCCACAACTCCAATCTCCATGTAAGCCGTGGCCCCAGCGGAGAGGCCAGGCTGGCTCTCAAGGAGGGAAAGGCGAAGCATGAATGTGAAGAGGTTTCACCCTGGGCTGTGCTGGGGAAAGGCGCTCAGCATGATGAACTTGGATTTGTTCCTTCAGGGAATTTATCACCTGCGTCTGTCATGAGAAAATCATTTCCATTTTAGGGTGAAAAACTGAGGCTTAGAGTCAGGAGGGGCATTAGTTAAAGTTTGTGTGGTTTGTCAGAGGTCCGCCCGGCTGCCTGCCTTCAAGTCTGTCGCTAACAGTGCTCACAATGACAGCTAAGACCTGTGCAACAGACAGCCCATGTGCAGATTTTTGCCAAAGAGGCCCTTGATTCTTGATCCTTAAAGCAATAGCATGAGACCCGCCCATCATCAAAGGAAAATAAAGAACGTCCCCTGCCCACCAGCCCATGAAAGAGGGAATAAAGAGAGAATAAAAACACACAGTATCAAAAAGTCAATTCCATTAAAAGTTGGCTTTTGACAAAGGATTAATAATATTTTCTTTTAATGAGATTAACTTTATAATATAATAGATTAAAATTACTAAACTTAGAAGTAAAATTTGAGACACTGCCATGCATGCTTCAGAATAACAAGAATTCCATGCTTAATAAAATGTATTATATAGTATATATGTATAATATATGTGTGTGTCCCTGTATGTGTGTATATATATATATATATATATATATATATATATATATATATATATATATATATATATATGTGTGTGTGTGTATATGTAATTTTACACACATATATGTATGTTGTGGTAGTTTGAATATAATTAACCCCCATTAGCTCATAGGGAGTGGCACTATTAGGAGGTGTGGCTTTGTTGGAGTAAGTATGGCATTGTTGGAGGAAGTGTGTCACTGTGGAGATAGGCTTTGAGGTCTCATACATGCTCATGCCACACCCTGTGTCTAGACCATTTCCTGTTGCCTGTGGGTCAAGCTGCAAGAATCTCAGCTTCTCCAGCATCGTGTCTGCCTGCAGGCTACTATACTCCCAGCTGCCATGCTCCGCACGGTGATGATAATGGACTAAACCTCTGAAACTGTAAGCTGCCACCTCAGTTAAATGTTTGCCTTTGTAAGAGTTGCCGTGGCCATGGTGTCTCTTCACAGCAATAGAAACCCTAACTAAGCAGGACAGTAGTGGCTCACACCTTTAATCCCAGCACTCAGGAGGCAGAGGCAGGCAGCTCTCTGTGAGTTCAAGGCCAGCCTGGTCTACAGAGTGAGTTCCAGGACAGCCAGGTTGTTACACAGAGAAACCCTGTCTCAAAAAACCAAAACAGAAAAAAGAAACCCTGCTGTGGGATGGTCTGTATGTATGTCAAGTGTGTTGCTAATTGGTCAGTAAATAAATTACTGATTGGCCAGTGGCTAGGCAGGAAGCATAGGCGGGAAAAGGAGGAGAATAAAGCTGGGAAGTGGAAGGCTGAGTCAGAGAGACACTGCCAGCCGCCATGATGACAAACAGCATGTGAAGATGCCGGTAAGCCATGAGCCATGTGGCAAGGCATAGATTTATAGAAATGGATTAATTTAAGCTGTAAGAACAGTTAGCAAGAAGCCTGCCACGGCCATACAGTTTGTAACCAATATAAGTCTCTGTGTTTACTTGGTTGGGTCTGAGCGGCTGTGGGACTGGCAGGTGAGAGAGATTTGCCCTGACTGTGGGCCAGGCAGGAAAACTCAAGCTACAAAACCCTAACTCCCTAACTAAGACATATGCCATAAATATAATACTAAAATTCCAAGGCCAAAAATATGTCTGCAGATGGCATGAGCTTCTCTGTAGAGAACCCTAAACATCCTGCAAGAAGTTTGTCAGAACAGTGAGCAAACTCTGCAAAACCAAGCAAACAGAAGAAGAGGAGTTGTATTTCTCCACGCTGATTTTAACGATGAACAATTAGATTGGTTTTTGTCACGTGCATAGGGACAGAAGTAGTACGGTCGTTGTTCAGGGCTGGAGTGAATGGGAAAGGTTTAAACGGGCTTTGGCAATGGACAGTGGTGAAGGTGGTGGTTTGAATAGGAATGGCCCCCACAGACTCACGTGTTTGAATGCTTGGCCTATAGGAGTGACACTATTAGGAGGTGTGGCCTCGTTGGAGGAAGCATGTCAGTGTGGAAGCCGGCTTTGAGGTCGTATATGCTTAAGCTACGCCCACTGTGGCACACGGTCTCATTTTGCTTTCTGCGGATCAAGATGTGGAACTCTCAGCTCTTTATCCAGCACCATGTCTGCCTGCAGGCACCCATGTTTCTCACCATGATGAGAATGGACTGAACCTCTGAAAGTAAGCCAGCCCCAATTACATGTTTTCCTTTGTTGCCATGGCCATGGTGTCTCGTCACAGAAACAGAAACTCTAAGACAGTGATGTTCACACAACAATGTGAAAGTGCTTCGTGCCACTCAGTTGTGATTGTCAAAACAGCTAAAATAGTAAAACTTACATGTAATATCTGAGGGCCTTCAATCACCATTTATAAAGTAGTAAGTTTGAACACATTAAAAAAAATAAATCTTAGCCAGGCATAGTGGAGCCTGCCTTTAATCCCAGCAATTAGGAGGCAAAGGCAAGCAGATCTCTGTGAGTTTCAGATTAGTATGGTCTACAGAGTGAGCTCCAGGAGAGCCAGGACTGCCCAATGAGACCCTGTCTCAAAGAACTAACAGACAAATAAATGAGTGTAATTTACCACCCCAGAAACGGTTAAGACAAACGATCTTGTGCAAGGTCCCACTGAAAAAAATACCAGACTCAGGACAAGAAACTCAGTACATGGGTCCTTTATGTCCAGGGATTTTACATTTATTCAACAAACTATCTACAGATCAGAACTGTCCAAAAACATATGTCCACTGCGGAACATGTCCAGTCCCATCCCCTGTCGTTATCCCAACTTAACATGGATGACTGAAGTCTAGACAGCATAGGTATTGGGCATCAGGAGCGGTCTGAGCGTGGGAGGTGTGTTTAGCTCTATGCAAGCACTGCAGCGTTTTAACCAGGACTCTGAGCAGCCACAGCTTTTGGTGATCGTGAGGCACCTGACAGTTCCCTCTGGATCCTGAGGCTGGCTGGGTTCCTATGGGATTCAGAGCCTGAGCCCTACTTAACTCCTTTGTAATTCTCTTCCTGCACTGAGCTCTTTTTAAAATCAGTGTGGCTGTGTAACTGGACTGGCCTTGTACAAACATTCCTCCTGATTGGTGTTTTATTTGGGGATACAGTCACTGTGATGGCTGTCTGTGTCTGCCATGATAACTTTCTCCTGTGACTTTTATATGCTTTGCACACTAGAGACATAAAATCCTTAGCGCTCTGGTATAGGAAGGGAACAGCATTAGCCATAAGCCAACACAAGGAACAGTGGGGCAGACTTCCTGGAGCTGAAGAAGTTGGAGACCTCACACTGATAGATCCCTGTATCTGCCCTCCAGACAGGACTTATGATGAGCCTGTGCTCTTCAGGGGACAGGGTGGTTCTCTCCGTTAGATTGAGGGGCTTGTAGTTGAAGAACCAGTTGACGTCAACTCCAGTGTCAGGTGACACGCAGGTAAGAATCGTAGCGCTCCTTCGTCTCCCGACTCTAGTGTGGTTGACTTGGAGGTAGGGCTTTGTCACAATCTCTGTGTAGAAACAGAAGAGACCAAATGAGAGATTCAGTGACGGAGAGCCCCTCCTGGCTCCTGGCTCCACGGGCACCTAATAAGGCCGTTTCGGTGGGGGAATTCAGGGCCGAGCCTACAGCCAGACATCTTGTGCTTGAGATCTGCCACCCACGGCCTGTGTGACCCTGATTCAGCCACTCGGTTTCCTGGGTCTCTGTTTCCCTATCATAGGACACCCGGTGAGTGATCATTGCCAAGTCTGTGAGTTAATCTTAAATAAGGACCTGACATCTTGTGGGCCGCAAGAATATATTATAGAGATTCAGCTGGATATGAAAGCTATACCTAGAAATTTCAAGGTATTTTTCTAGAGGCAAGGCATTCATTATGGAATGTTTGGTGAGAGAGCAGAGAGGAAGAATGAAGGCTGAGGCAGGAACAGAGGAGGCAGAACTGTGTAGCTAGAGAGAGGAGAGGAGGACAGAGGTTCAGTAGAGGGTAAAGCAGATCTCTTGTAGAGTTTCTCAGGGTCCTTCTCTGGGTCATGTTCATAATGACAGTTCTAAGAGTCTTGCCTGAGGCTAATGTCCTTAGCTGAGTTACCTGCTGCACATCTTCCCCTCTGCAGGACGGATTTGGGTGATGGATTTTGATCTGTTCAGGTTTAACTCCCCCATGTGTGTCCTGCACTAAATGCTCAAACCCGACCCAAGGCAGAGAGGAGGTAGGCACAGGGCAGCCCTGACACTCCTGTGTGTTAAGTGGAATGATCCCCACCCAGCACCCACAGGTCACAGAGAGTCACTTACTGTACACTTGGAGGTAGAAATGTGTTATTTCAATATGATCATGTGCTCCAAAGGTTTGTAGGGTGTAGATTCCCGTGTCTTCCTGGGTGACGTCCTGGAGCATCATGGATCCGTCCTTATATATCTCTTCCCTGCCGCTGGTTGCATTCCCAAGTTTAAGTAAATCTGTGTCCTTTTCATAATGGGCAATTGTAAAAGCTTGGTCTTCTTCTTTCCCTTTGTACCAGTGAAAGGAGAGAAGATTCTCTGCCTGAATAGGAACAGAGAGAAGAACCCTCCCCCCTTCAGCTGCAGAAAACCGCATTTCTTTGGTAGATCTTAGTGCCGCAGTGGGTGAGTTCCAGCAGGTTAAAAGTGAGGCTAGAAGAGAGAAACACCCATCATTATTGGGTCCACTGTGTCCTGAGCAGGTGAGTGCAGCCTCCTAAGGGGAAGGAAGCATCTCTCAGCCTGGGTGTGTGCATGTAGGTGTGTGTGTGTGTGTGTGTGTGTGTGTGTGTGTGCATGTGGGTGTGCAACAGGTGATGTAGGAAAGCAACAGAGGAAGCCCGTTCTCCGGTGCCCCTGGAGCTGGGTCCTCTGCATAGAACTCTCTCCTCTAGTGTCTATGGCTCCCTGCTCATTGCCCTCAGGTCTCTGCTCACACTCAATTATATTTGGGGTTGGGGATGCCTTCCCTGACCTCCTCCTCAAGAGACCCTGGGTCATCCCTTCCCATTTTCTTGCTCTGTTCCCTCTGTATTTGCAGTCAACTCCTGACCATACCTTCTAGCTGCCCTGGCTGCCACCAGCCTACTAGATCCAGGGCTTTGTGAGGACAGGGTTTGGACTGCTCTTCTGGGGAGGCCTTGTGCTGGGGACAGGCTCAGATGCCCGTGAGTGAATGAATGAATGAATGAACGTGTCCAGAGACCTGGGTGTCCATGGGTTTATTTACCACATCCTTAGTTAGAGCTAATGACAGGGTTTTGTTTGTTTGTTTGTTTGAGAAAGGGTTTCTCTGGGTAGCCCTGGCTGTCCCGGAACTCGCTCTTGTAGACCAGGCTGGCCTCAAACTCAGAGATCTGCCCGCCTCTGTCTCTTGAGTGCTGGGATTAAAGGCACATGCCACCACCACCCAGCAAGCTAATGGTAGTTTTTAATACCTCAAATTGATTTTTTTTTTAATGTTTACTTGTGTGTTTGAGAGAAAATTTCACGAAGTCTAATGCACAGGGAGCAGTCAGCTTATAAAACGGTGGATTCTGAGCTTTCCTGATTCAGACCAAATCAGAATCCCTGGCTGCAAAAAAGAGGCTGAGGACCTGCTTGAGCAATAAAGACACTTTCATGTAGGAATAAGCACGGGCCAGGGCTGCTGCCCAAAGTCCTAATGAGTGTCGCCTGCTAAGGAAAAGCATTCGTTACACATGGGATTTTAAACAGAGCATGAGGTCTTTCTTTGTTTTTATCTTATGTCTTAAAACAAGCCATAACGGTTTCCTTTGCTGTTTTGCTGTTAGAAGACACAGAACGAAGGAGAAAGGGCAGAGACAGGGACCATGGAGTGGAGGTAAATGAGAACTTCTGTCAGCTAATTCCCTCGTCCCTGTCCAGCTTGTAGAAGCCAGATGAGTCAGTGTCCAGATGAGTCAGACTGTGCCTCTTCCATAATCTGTATTTTCATCCTCTCCCCCACCGCCCGCCTGTGCATTTGTGAGTGAGTATGTGTGTGTGTGTGTGCACGCATGCACGCACGCACGCACGCACGCAAAAGGTTGTACCGCTAGCTTTGAGTTAGTGGTTAATCAGAATATCTACCCCACCCATTTTACAAATGCCAGCGGGCAAGGACCTGGGATTGAGTCTGTAAACTAGACCATGGGTCTTCTAGACTTCTGGGAAATTTTAATTCCCAAGGGGCAGTAAATAGCTAACTCCCTGTCTCCCACAGCTGCCCTTCCAGGAGATTCTGGGGTCCCCTGAAGCTGTATGAAGAGAGAAACAGCCTGTTTCAGTTTGTAAAATCATCTGCTTCCTAGATGTCTCAGTTCCTGAGAGTGACAGACACCTAAGAATGTGTGACCTGGAACCTCACTGGCACATCCCCTGCTCACCCAGTGAAGGCACCTGAGGTACCCTTCCTCCACATCTCCCGCCCTGGATTTGGAACTTCCCCACAGTGACAACCCCCTCTCCCTTCCCCAACCTCCTTAGAGCATGCTTCCTCGTGTTTTCCAGTAGCTTCTCTGCCACACCACACCACATCCATCCTCTCTAGCATTGCATAAAACCTGTGGCCTCGAAAACAGATCTTGGTCTGTTCCTGTATTGCATCTCAGGCATCTCAGCTCTTTTCCCATGAAGAGAATCTCTCCAGGGCTGCCTCCTCCACGGTCCCAACATTTCCTCTGCCTGTAATGCCAGCTCCTTCTCCTCACACAGAGGAGGCTTCCATGCCCTCTGTAGGGTCCCAGGCCCTTCTCCATCGTCCTCCCACCTCATTGCCCAGTCTGTTTTAAAAGCTCCAACCCACCGAGGTCTCCCTCAGCACAGCTCTGTCCCCTGCACCCCTTCCACAAAGTGACCCTCCCTGGAAACTCCAAACACCCCCCACAGCACAGCATCAGGGCCCTGACCCCCATTCCAGAGCCCATGATGAGCTACAAACCCAAGAGCCTGGACCTGACCCACCCAGGACATTTGCAGTTCTCTTGTGTACCCCTCCCTGGTAAATCTCTGGTGGGAAGCACACCCCATTACCATGGCCACCCTTGTCAGGACCCCTGTGACTAACTTCCAATAAAGAATGATGTGGCCTTTCCTCCCCTCCTAACACTCCCTGGTCCCTGAAAGCTTCCAGCTGAGCAGCCTCTGTCTCTGCTTGTGTCCTCTCCCCTCAGGCTGAAGCAGAAAGAGAGTCTCCTCCCAGGGTCCCTTCCTGAGAGCGCCCTCCCCACAGCACTCCGGGGCTGGTCTCACCTGTGAGCAGGAGCCCTTTGCAGAGAAGTAGAGAAGGGGACTCCATGGTCTCTGCTCCCCAGGTGCTGTCCTGTGTCAACCCTGCTGGTGTTCTTGCCTCTTATTTCCACTGTCCTTAGCCCAGGGGTATTTCCAGAGTCACCTGGGCTGTGAGCAGGGTCTCTGCCCAAGGCCGTGCTGTGTGTCAGCCCCTCTTCTTGCTGTGGCCTGTGCTTTCCGGCTTCCTCCTCCCCCGCCTCATCTGTCTCAGGGAGCCATTATTTTTGTTTGTTTGTATTTTGGAGACCGCCTTTAACACAGGAGAGGGAAAATGACCCAGTGCCCCAACATTCTTTGCAAAATTTTTGGTTTTTTTTTTTTTTTTTTTGCATTTCTCCAATGTGTTAGGATAAAGTGGTAGAAAAGATACCCTTGGCGGGTGGCCAAGGTGTGCTGCTGCTAAGAGATCATGCCATGCAACAGATCTAATCCAAGTGGTTTATTGGGAGCGGTGGTGGGGGTTGGGGGTTGGGGTTAAAAAGACTGTTCAGAATGGTGACACTTGAGACAGAGGTACAGAGACAGACAGACGGACAGAGAGAACAAATAAGACAGAATGATCTGGGGTGGCAGGGACCTTTAAAGTGGGGGAGTGTTGCTACGCAACTCAAGAGACTCTAGAGTGGAAATGAGCCACACCTGGCACTGGCTGGCGGTGACAGCAGCTGATGCCACTGTAGGTTGGGGTGGGGTGCAAACCCACAGCATGGTGGTCGTCCAGACTTCAAGCTCCACCTGTCCCTAGGACTCTGCTTGATGTGACCTCTAGCTGTGCAGGCCAGGTGTGAGGGTAGGATGAGGCTGGGGAGATGGCCGCCCCAAAGAAGCCTGTTTCCTGGCTCTGACTTTCTTAGTTACCGTTTGCCATCTTAAGAGAACAAAAGCAAGGACATGACCGTTCCTAGGTGTGATGGAGGAGAGGTTTTTACTGTAGATACGAGGGAGAGCACTGCCAGAGGCATCTGGAAGGGTCTAGAGCAGGGAGAGGAAGCAGTAGACTGAGCATGGTCAGTAGATGGAACTAGGCCGTGAGAGGAGAGAGAGGGGGGAACTGGAGAAAAAGGAGAGAGGGCCGAGGGAACCAAGAGGACCAGAGAGCCAAGATAAAGGGTGGTCAAATGGCTGGGCTTTAGAGGAATCAGAAGCTGGGAGAAGGGCATCCAAGCTCAGGGATTGGAGAGGTTTAGGGTCGGGGGTGGGGGCGAGACATGCTGAGAGGAACCTATCTCCTGGTGTCTGGGCTTTGGTGTGTTAGAGAGGCACCACAGTTAGCCATTTGTCCTAAACTTCTTTGGGACCGAACACTAAGCTCCGGAAGGAGTTGCAGAGCAGGGAATGCCCTTTCCAAAGGTACTTCACCCCCAACACACAAACAAAGAAATCAAAGAACCCCACAACTTCTTGAGCCCCTCCCTTGTGCTCCTATGGTCGGGACCCGGTGGTGACTGTGAGTCCCAGCTCTACCCTTGGGCCTTGAGAGAGAACTCACTAAAACACAGGAAAGAGTCCGTGTAGCCAGGGGTCTGTGGGAGCCTAGAGGAGACATCTGACTCAGCCTGACGGACATCTGAAGGTAGAATCGGAAAGGACAGCAGTTCGTGAGTGGACAAGAATTTTCTCTTCTGGCTACCATGAGATTTAATCCCAAATATCCCTTTGGTTTACCATTGAATTAATTCATTCATATTTATTAACTTACATTTACTTCTCACAGTTGGTTGAGCCTAGTAAGTTTTGGAGTCATTATATATTCCCGTCATACTAGTCCCTAACAAACGAATCCTCCTGCCTCAGCCTCCTAAGTACAGAAACTACACACACGCAAAACTAAATGTAGAGGATTGGCAGTGGTGTCGCACGCCTTTAGACAGATCTCTGAGAGTTCGAGGTCAGCCTGGTCTACAGAGAGAGTTCTGGGACCGTTAAGTCTACACAGAGATATCATGTCTCAAAACAAAAACAGAAGAATGCTCTTTGAGACCCACCCTGGTGTTGCCCACTCTGGCCTGGCATCATCTGTGGCTGACGATGACCTTGAACCCCTGGCCCTCCTGCCCCCAGCTCCCCAGGGCTAGGGTGACAGAGAGGTGCCAGCACCCCTGGACTATGTGGTGCTGGAGTCTGACCCAGGCACTGAGCAGCGTCTTTAGCCCAGTGTAGACTTTTATTAAAGACCCAGGCACTGCCCAGCCACACAGGAAGCTCAAGGTCTCTCTGGATCCTTCCACAGGAAGATGGACCCACATCCTCTTTCCAGGACACAGGTCACTTCTTCCTGCACACACAGGATGTCACACTCCTGACACATCTGCTCCTGGGCACCTGTCCTGGAAGTGAACTCTGGTGACATCAGTGATCATGGATAAGTTCCCTTACACAGTCAACTCCTATTTGATCCCTTCCTAGCCCTGGGAGATAGCTCTGCATGTTGGGTGTAAATTCTACCTTCAAGGCACCCCAGATAAATAGGGATTTATTTTTAATTTTTTTTTTTTCGAGACAGAGTTTCTCTGTGTAGCCTTGGAGCTGTCCTGGATCTTGCTCTGTAGACCAGGCTGGCCTCGAACTCACAGAGATCCACCTGCCTCTGTCTCCCGAGTGCTGGGATTAAAGGTGTGCACCACCACCGCTGGGCTTCGAATAGGGATTTTTATGTCACAAAGATCACATAGAGAGGCCAGTGGGTCCCTCTGGTTCTGACAGCCCCAGGCCAGGACCCAGCAGAGTCATCCCTGGGGTGAGCTGCTGTTCTCTCAGGGCACAGACCCTCCCCAGCCTCACTGCTCACTGTGTGGTGTGGAGGATGAAACACAGAGAGGGAGGAGGGAGGAGGGATGGGAGGAGGGAGGAGGGATGGGAGGCAGCCTGAGAGGGCAGGGGACCGAGCAGGGCCTTGGACACAGAGCCACCCACAGTCTCTGTGATTCTGGAAGGTGCTCCTGCCCGGGAGGAGGCTGAGGTCAGAGGGAGGGAGACATCAGAGCTGACGGCAGAGCATGGAGCTGGGGAGCAGGGCTGAAGCTCTTCTCCACGGAGGGAGGACTGAGGAGCCCGCAGAGACCATGAAGCCCCCTCCCTCCCTTCTAGAACATGGCAGCCTGATAGCAGGACTTCTGTCCACAGTGTCACCAATTAGAAAGCATCAGATTGGGTGCGGGCACCCTGCAAGCATCACAGCTGACGGAGAATCAGTCCAGGTAACAAGGAAACTCGGTTCAGCCTGACTTCTGGAGTCTGGCACCAGATGGTTTATTTTAGCCATATTTAAGCACAGTACAATTGTGGGAAGAAACTTTCCTGATGACAATTGACTCAGTCCCAAGTGTACAACGAACTTAAGGCGTGTTTACGCTGAGATCCTTTACAAAGTACATGGCTTCTTCCATAAGGATGGGTTCTGTTGACTCAGGAAAAGATGCTCAAGATACGAAGGTCTAGGGAGGCTGACTGATGTAAACATAATGCCTGTGGGAGTCAACATTGTCCTCGCCCTAAGATAACTCAGAAGTCACTTCGGCTGTTGTAAAGCACAGGTTACATCTCTCATGAGGTTGGTTCTATGGACTAAGGACCAATGCTCAAGATTTGCCGGGGGTGGGGTGGGGGAGGGGAGTCTGAGATTTTTAAAAAAATCATAATTTTCTGGGACTTGGGTGAATCCCCCTAAGTAGCGAAGATCACCAGGATGTAAACTACATCCTTTCCCAGCATTCCAAGAAGACAGGAAAAAGGTCTCCTTCCTTTGAAGAGTGTAGAGGGAATATAGGAGGGTCTTCGTAGCTGGTATAAACACCAGAATGAAGCAACTGTTTTTAGATGTACTTAGGCTTTGAAGAAACCGTTGTGGTAAACAGTGGTTGTTTTCTGTGAGCTTTTTTTTTTTTTTTTTTTTTTTTTTCTGAAGGAGCTTTACAGAATCAGCTTTGCGTAATTTAGTCATGAGACGTTCTGGGCAGACCGGGAAGTCTTGTACTATTGAGCACTGCCAACCCTTCACAACAGAGGCCGAGACTACACAGGTGACATGATCCTTCAAGAAACACACAGCAAATCAGGGGCCCCGGTGTGAGGAACTTGCCTCTTTTTAGAAATTAACTTCTGTGTGACAATCAATAAATATGCTTCTAAAAGGTTGCTTTCGGTTCAGTCTGTCAAGGCTGGACCTCCCTGCTTCTTTAAGTTTTGATTGCATTCCGGAGTGTCTCTCTTTCTTCATCCATCCTGTGTGATTCAGAATGCTGTCAGAAGAAGGACTTTCATGTTTGACTTTCCTGGCTCCTCCAGTGCTTAGCTGGACCTCTTACCCACCCCAGGTGGGAGATCCACACAGGAAGCTGAAGTCCCCCTTCAGCAGGGTTGGTTAAGATAAAGGGTCTCAAGCCCATGATGGGGCCTGGAGTTTTGGAGAGAGGATTATATAGAAACAATAGGATGTGGGAGAATCTAGACGCCGCCAGGGATGAGGGGCTTTCCTTCAAATCCTGGAGAAGAGCTTCATTATGTTGAAAATGAGGGAGAGAGAGAAGGCTTTGGCGGGTTGGGCCAAGGTGCCCCGGTGGGTGAGGGAGGTGCGTCATGCAGATACAGTGGTGGACTGTCGCGTGGTGTACCGGGGCGTGGAGAGGTGGAAAGTTGCTCACATCATGCAGACAGGGCAGCCACGTGAAAAGGAGAAGGGGAGGGACAGAAGGAGAAAGGGAAAGGAGGGAGGGAGGGAGAGAGAGAGAGAGAGAGAGAGAGAGAGAGAGAGAGAGAGAGAGAGAGAGAGAGAGAAGGAAAGGGAACGTGGAGATGCACACCTCGAGGGAATAGAGAGAAAGAAATGGGGAAGGAGTTTTCTCTTAAAGTGAGTTTTACATAAGATGAATCAGGACGCTGGGCAGCCCCAAGGGACAGTTTAGAATGCTGACAGAGGGAACGAAGGAGGGAGGAGAGGCACTTCCATCCATGACAGGGATGGAAAGTGGGGCCACAGAACCTCTCCAGACAGCAGCCTTCATCTCAGGACCAGATCCCTGAGCACTTTCCCTGAGGAATCCTGGACCACTTCCCAGAACAAAGGAAAAGTCCTGTTGCTTCTGCCCTGTTAGCACTTCTGGGGAGTGTCACATCTCATGACATAGTTCAGCACAGTGTAAGTCACAAGGAACACTGAGAACAAGGTTCCACAGACAGAGCCCTCACATCGGGGCTCAGGTTGCTCTTACCTAGCAGCTGGGGGAGCACGCCCTGATTGAGGCTGCGGGATCTGGTCTAAAGGTGCAGGGCTGTGTCCTGACAGACGGGGGATGAGACCCTCCTCTGAAGCTCAGAGACTGGCTGGGGTCTCCCTAGGAGCACAGGGGCCTGAGAGGAGACTCAGGGTGTCTGTCTGTCTGCAGCCTGAGGGGAGGAGACGCGGGGGACAGAGGCTCAGCAGCGGGCAGCTCTCAGGGAGCAGGACATGGTAAGGGGACAGGGGAGGAGAAGCGGATGTTCTCCAAAGCTAATGACTTTGGCCACTTTATTCTGCAGACTGATGTTCCCAACTATAACAGGGAGGGTGACTTTCCAAAAACATCAAACGGGTGGGCCAGTGAGATGCCTGCAAGGTTAGAGGAACTTAATGCAAGACTGATGGCTTGATTTCAATCCTCAGATCCCACATTAAGGAGAGAACTAACAGCAGGGCAGTGGTGGTGCACGCCTTTAATCCCAGCATGTGGGAGGCAGAGGCAGGTGGATCTCTGAGTTTGAGGTCAGACTGGTCTACAGAGCAAGTTCCAGGACAGGCAGGACTACACAGAGAAACCCTGTCTGGAAAAACAAACAGAAACAAAAAGGCATCCACCCCCTCCAACGACTGACAGTGAGCAGGAATTTAAGGGCAGTGAGTAGTGAGCCATGCAGAGTCCCAAGGAGAGAGTCCATACAGGGGAATTGACAGGTTCAGGGGCAATGAGAGAATGAAGGCCGTGTTGATTCCTTCACCTAGTAAGACAAACACCCTCACCCACACTCCCAGGCTGAGTCCAAAGCACACCTGTTCAGCACACAGGACCTCATCCTCCCCCACAAGACAAACGTCTCAATGTTGATAGATTTCTTTATTTCTAGCCTGGTGTTCAGCCTGCTGGATTCCCCCTGCTCCTGCAGAATTCCTACCTACCAGTGCCTCCCACGCTGCTTACGGGGAAATGCTTTTTCCACACGTCCTTAATCTGCCAGAGAATCATCAAGCCTGTGCTAGAGCAAAAGGGTCACATTAGCCATCAGCCATAAAATTGCATGATTTGTAATAGCCACTGATTTCTGTAGTTGGGGGCCGAAACACAGAGATACAGAAACAGTATATTCCAGAGAATCTCTCCTGTTTTAGAACATCACTCAGAAACACACTGGATTCTGCACCCTATGAAGTTTAGGTACATATAATAAAAATGAACAAACACGTGTGTTCATCCAAGTAAGTGGTTCTGTGCTCTCCGGGTGCTGGATGGGTTAATTCTAATCTAAACACTCGGTACAGTCAGGCCCAGCCTGTGCCTGTCTCCCTCTGTATTGTGTCTCCGTGTATGTTGTGTGTGTTGAGCATTTAGTGCAGGACACACAGGGCAGAGACAAACTGCAGGAGATTTCAACCCCTCACCAGACTCCACCCTGCAGAGAGGAGGGGCTGTGGTAGGTAACTCAGGCCAAGGATGTCAGACTGATGGGGTTTCACCATGAACATGGCCCTGAGAGAGTCTGGGTGTTGGGCAGGGCCTGGCTGAGGAGAGCATCAAGTCCTCACAGAGAGGTGAGCAGCAGGGAGCCCTGGCAGGGTCCAGAAGATCATGAGTGAATCCCAGACAAGATCAATGCTTCTCAAGCTGTAGGTTTTGATCCCTTTAGGGGGTCAAATGACCCTTTCACAGGGGTCCCTTAAGATCATCAGAAAACACAGATATTTACACTATGATTCATAGCAAAATGAGCACAGCAAAATTACACTTATGAAGTAGCAACAAAAATAATTTTATGGTTTAGGGGGTCGCCACAACATGAGGAACTGTATTAAGGCGTTGAAGCATTAAGAAAAAGAAGGAAAAGACATGGATGCTCCTAGGTATGGTGGAGGAGAAAAGTGTAGATAAAAGAGACAGGGACATCTGGGAGAGCCAGGGTGAACGTGACCAGACTGAGCTGGGCCATGTGAGGAGAGTGAGGGGACAGCAGTTGTTGACCAAGAGGGGCAGCCTGGTTGGAGTGTATGGGGAAGAGCAGCTGAGGGAAGGTAGCCCAGCCTAAAGGACCCTGTCACAGGTAGGGGCTGAAGGATGCTGGGAGAGCCGGGAGGCCAGGTCTGCTTTGATATGTTAAGTAGGCACCTCAACCCTCCGTCCTGAGTTTGAGACCTAACACTTCCCTCTTGCAGTAAGAAAATATTTAATTTACTTTTGTGTCGCGGCACCGGTGTGTGAGTTCACGCGTGTTCCTTGAATGTAGACCCAGAGGCACCTTAAGAATGAGTCTAGCCTTCCGAGGCTGCAGGGGGATCCAGCCTCTCAGGACGATGTGCTTTTCCTTCACCCAGGGCATTTTTATTTTTCTCTATATTTACAGTTTAGCCAGCTGATTTCCATATGCTCAAAACCACCTGAATAAAGCTTCCAAAAATACAATGCCAAGGGCAAGTCTCTCGATTCATCAGGTACCACAGTTTTCCGGGGTTTCCTGAATCAAGTTTTTGCATAGGCTTTGTATCCTTGGGAGAATCTCAGGCAAGATTCACACAGAGGGCAACAAGAGAAGCAGAAGGTGGATCAGGGCCAGGTGTTAAGTCTCTGGAGTCTGGCCAGGAGCAGCCCAGCAGGAATGCCGCCACACTTTTGATTTTACAGAAGCACACGGTTGAGAGACTACGATTGTTTTAAAAATAAATTTTTTATTTATTTTATGTCCTTGTTGGTTTCCCCTCCCTCCTCTCCTGGCAGTCCCTCCCCCCACCCTGCTCTGTTCCCACCCCTCAATCCACTCCCCCTCCGTTTCTGTTTAAGAAAAAAGTCTCCCGTGAGTATCAACAAAACATGGCATATTGAGTTGCAGTAAGACTAAGCAACTCCTCTTGTATTAGGGCTGGGCAAGGTGACTCAATATGGAGAATAGGTTCTCAAAAGCCAGCTCAGGCGTTAGGGACAGGCCCTGTTCCCACTGTTAGGAGTCCCACAAGAGGACCAAGCTACACAACTGTAATATATATGGAGAGGGCCTAGGTCAGTCCCATGCAGGCTCCCTGGTTGTCAGTTCAGCCCCTATGAGCTCAGGTTAGTTGATTCTGTGAGTTTTCTTGTGGTGGTGCTGTACCCGGTTCGCAAAACCCCCAGAGACCACCAAGGAGCCGGTTTCCGATGAAACACATAAGGGTCCTTTTATTCGAGTTCAACCTGGGCCACCGCACAGCAAATGGAAGGAAATGTGGTGAAAGCCCAGGGTTTTTATAGGGAAAAACCACAAGCCGGGAATTGGCAATTTGGGGTTGGGTAGAAGGGGCAAGGTGATTTTTTGAAACTATTGGTCTAGACTTTTGGTGGGGAACCACAACCCGCTGAACAGGATTATCTGGACTGCTCAGCAGGATTATCTAGATATCTCCAAGGGCCATAAACCACAGACAGGATCCTGTTAAGCTTTCCTTTCCTGTATAAACAGCAGACAAAATGTCTGCAGGAGGATACTGCTCTGTGTCCGTTTGAATTATCATGGCATATTCCTGAGCCTGTAAAGTTAAGTCTAGGCCTTCACAGTGTCCTTGACCCCTCTGGCTCCTACAATTCCTTTTCCTCCTCTTCTGCAGGATTTCCAGAACTCCACCTAATGTCTGGCTGTGGATCTGCATCTGTTTCCATCAGTTGCTGGATGAAGCCTCTCTGATGACAATTGGGCTAGGTACCAATCTGATCACAGGAGATGGACAGTTCAGACTACATATCTGCTATTGTTGGGAGTCTAAGCTGGGGTCTTTGTAGCTAGAGTTTTCCTGCCTGGCCCACAGTCAGGACAAACCTTTGTCACCCGCCAGTCCCACAGCCACTCAGACCCAACCAAGTAAACACAGATACTTACATTGCTTACAAACTGTATGGCCATGGCAGGCTTCTTGCTAACTTCTTATAGCTTAAATTAATCTATTTCCATAAATCTATACCTTGCCACGTGGCTCGTGGCTTACCGGCATCTTCACATGCTGTTTGTCATTGCGGCGGCTGGCAGTGTCTCTGACTCAGCCTTCCACTTCCCAGCTTTATTCTCCTCCTTGTCCCGCCTATACTTCCTGCCTGGCCACTGGCCAATCAGTGATTTATTTATTGACCAATCAGCAACACATTTGACATACAGACCATCCCACAGCAGATCTTCCTTATAGATTCCTGAGAGATTCCCTTGTACCAAGTTTTTACCTGACCCCGAAATGCCCCCCATTTCCAGTAGTCTTTTTCAGAACTCTCCCTGTCCCTCCCCACCCCCCACAACTTGATCTCTCATGTTCCCATCCCTGCTGGCCCACCACCCACTCAAGAAATCTCTTCTATTTCCCCTTCCCAGGGAGATCTGAGTGTCTCCCCATGAACCCTCTTTATTACCTGTCTCCCTGGGTCTGTGGATTGTAGCAAAGTTATCCTTTATTTTACAGGTAATATACATCTATCAGTGAGCACATAACATGTTTGTCTTTCTTGGTCCGGGTTATCTCTGGATGATTTTTTTCTAGTTCCATCCATTTGCCTTCAAATTTCCTGGTGTCCTTGTTTTTAACAGCTGAGTAATACTCCATTGTGTAAACGTACCACATTTTCTTTATCCATTCTTCTGTTAAGGGGCATCTAGGTTGTTTCCAGGTTCTGGTTATTATGACTAATGCTGCTATGAACATAGTTGAGCAAGTGTCCTTGTGGTATGATTGAGCATCCTTTGGGTATATGACCAAGAGTGGTAAAGCTGGGTCTTATGTAGGTTGGTTCCCAGTTTTCTGAGAAACCACCATACTGGTTTCCAAAGTGGCTGTAAAAGTTTGCACTCCCACCAACAGTGGAGGAGTGTTCCCCTTACTACACATCCTCTCCAACATAAGCTGCCATCAGTGTTTTTTTATCTTAGCCATCTGACAGGTGTAAGATGGAATCTCAGAGTCATTTTGATTTGCATTTCCCTGGCTAAGGATGGCTAAGGATGTTGAATATCTCCTGAAGTGTATCTTGGCCATTTGAGATTCTTCTGTTGAGAATTCTCTATTTAGATCTGTACCCCATTTTTAAATTGGATTATTTGGTTTGTTGATATCTAGTTTCTTTTTCTTTTCTCTGTTTTTTTTTTTTTTTTTTTTGGTGGGGTGGGGGATTTGAGACAAGATTTCTCTGTGTAACAGCCCTGACTCTCCTGGAACTTGCTCTGTAGACCAAGCTGGCCTGGAACTCAGAGATTTGCCTGCCTCTGCCTCCCAAGTGCTGAGATCAAAGGTATGCACTACCACCTCCAGCTCGATATCTAGTTTCTTGAGTTCTTTATGTATTTTGGAGATTAGCCCTCTGCCGAATGTCGGATTGGTGAAGATCTTTTTTTGTTGTTGTTTGTTTGTTTATTGAGACAGGGTTTCTCTGTGTAGCTTTGCGCCTTTTCTGGAACTCACTCTGTGGCCCAGGTTGGCCTCAAACTCACAAAGATCCACCTGCCTCTGCCTCCCGAGTGCTGGGATTAAAGGCGTGTACCACCACCGCCCGGCGCCACTTTGTGTTATTGACAGTGTCCTTTGCCTTACAATTTCATGAGGTCCCATTTATTAGTTGTTGATCTTAGTACCTGTGCTATTGGTGTTATATTCAGGAAATGGTCTCCTGTGCCAATGTGTTCAAGGCTACTTCCGACTTTCCCTTCTGTCAGGTTCAGTGTAACTGGATTTATATTGATTATATATATATGTTATATAACTGGATTTATATTGAGGTCTTTGATCCACTTGGACTTGAGTTTTGTGCAGGGTGATAGATATGGATCACTTTGCATTCTTCTACATGTCTACATCCAGTTAGACCAGCACTATGTGTTGAAGATGCTTTCTTTTTTTTCCACTGTATAATTTGGCTTCTTCGTCGAAAACCAGGTGTCCATAGTTGTGCGGATTTACGTCTGGGTCTTTAATTTGATTCCATTGATCTACATGTCTATTTTTATATCAATACTATGCGGGTTTTGTTACTATAGCTCTGTAGTAGAGCTTGAAATCAGGGATGATGATACCTCTGAAAGTTCTTTTATTGTACCAGATTGTTTTAGCTATTCTGAATATTTTTGTTTTTCCAGATGAAGTTGAGTATCGTTCTTTCAAGGTCTGTGAAGAATTGTGTCGGGATTTTAATGGAGATTGCATTGACTCTGTAGATTGCTTTTGGTAAGATGGCCAGAGAGACTATGAATTTTAGAAGACTTTGAATTTTAAAGAGACTTTCAATTTTTTAAAGAGAGTGAGGGTTTTTTTTTGGTGGGGGTGTTATAGTTCTACAAAGTTAGTGTTTTTATTAACTTTCTTTTTATTTCTTTTTTTTTTTTAAGATTTATTTATTTATTATGTATACAGTGTTCTGTCTGCACATATCCCTGCAGGCCAGAAGAGGGTGCCAGATTTCACTACAGATGGTTGTGAGCCACCATGTGGTTGCTGGGAATTGAACTCAGGACCTTTGGAAGAACAAACAGTGCTCTTAACCTCTGAGCCATCTCTCCAGCCCTCTTTTTATTTCTTTGTCTTTCACATCATGCATCCTGATCCCACCCATTTCCTATCCCCTTGTATCTGCCCTTTGTCTCTACAGCCTCCATCCCCCAAAATAAAACAAAATAAAATTTAAGAGAAAAAAGAAAAAAAAGGCAGAAGAAAATCTTGTCATGGAAGCTGCAGTGTGACACAGTGAGTCACACAGTAAACCCCTTTATCTATACATCTTTACATGCAGGTGTTCATCACGAATAATCATTGTCTGGTTCGAGGCCCCTGGTCTCTGCTACACCACTGGATGCTGGGCTCTCCCTGTGACTCTTCCTTGACATCCTGTTGCAGCCCTGTGTTGTGGAGATCCTGCAGCCCTAGCTCCTCAGGACTACCCTCCCACCCCCTACCCCCGCCCTGCCCCCACGCTCCAGCAGATCACAGATGAGTGGATGTTGGGGTGGGCCAACATATAATCCTGGTTCTGTGCCTGGTTAGTTGCAGGGTCGGTCAGCCAGTTAGCTCTCCCGTGTCCTCACCACCAGGGTGAGCTCTCCAGCATTGACCTGGCTAGTTCATCCTTTGCAGCAATGAGCAAGGGGCGGGGTCAGTTCTCCTGCTTTCACACCCTCAGAGTTGATCTCCCACACCTTCAGGGCCAGCTCTACTGTATTGCCCAGGCATGGTGTAGGGGTCACTGTCCCGAGTGCTGCAGCTGACGAGGAGCAGGGACAGCTCTCCCTCTCTTATGATCTCAGAGTCAGCTCTCCCACCTGCCTCAGGCATCGATGAGTGGGGGTTGGAGACGCACCCAACCCCACCCATGCTGCCACATGACAGATGAGTAAGGGGGACAGCTCTCCCATGCCCACAGCTTCAGGGCTGGCTCACCCACACCTCTGCCGACAGGGTCGGCCCTACTGGGCTGTCCAGGCCAAGGGCAGGGTCCACTTGCTGCAGCTAATAAGGGGGAAGGTCAGCTCCCTTGCCCACCACAGGTGGGGGGGAGGGGATCTTACCCTCACTGTCACCACCATGTGGCAGACTAGGGGTGTGACCTGCTATCCTGTTCTCACACTCTCAGAGCTATCAAAGTGAGTTTTTTAAGTGTGTGATTTGTAAAAACTATAGGACTTTAAGTTTATTGGTGGAGGTAGTGATTTTTTGTTTGTTTGGTTTTTTGTTTGTTTGTTGGTTGGTTGGTTGGTTTTTTTATTTGTTTTTGTTTTGTTTTCTGTTTTTTGTTTTTGTTTTTGTTTTTTTGAGACAGGGTTTCTCCGTGTAGCCTTGGTTGTCCTGGATCTCACTCTGTAGACCAGGCTGGCCGCGAACTCACAGAGATCCTCCTGCCTCTGCCTCCCAAATGCTTGGATTAAAGGCATGCCCCGCCACCACCACCCGGCTAAGACTTTAAGTCTGTATTGTGATATTGATATTAATGTGAGATCTTGGGGATGAACAAGGAAAGGCTGTGGCTTAACAGTGATGTGTTTGTGTGTCAACTTGACAAGGGGTCAATTGTGCTTGGTAGTTTTATGTCAACTTGACACAAGCTAAAGTCATCTGAGATGAAACCTCAATTAAAATGACTGTATAAGGGAGGTTATAGGGAAGACCATAGGGCATTTTCTTAATGATTGATGGGGGAGGGCCCAGTCCATGGTGAGTGGGGTCATTCCTGGGCTGCTGGTCCTGGGTTCTATAAGACAGCAGCTGAGCAAGCCATTAGAAGCAAGCCAGTAGACAGCTCCCCTCCATGGCCTCTGCATCAGATCCTGCCCCCAGGGTCTTTTTCTGTTTGAGTTTCTGTCCGGATTTCCTTTGATGATGAACTGTGATGTGGATGTGTAAGCCAAATAAACTCCTTCCTCCCTGAGTTGCCTTTGGTCATGGTGTTTCATCGCAGCAATAGAAACCCTAAGACATACAGTTTTGTGGACGCTAGGAAATATCTATTCCATTTTGGAGTATTTAAGCAGATCTGCCATCTTTTCCTGTTAGTTTTTCCTTTGTCCAGTGTGACCTTCAGCTATAAACTTCAGTGAATGAAGATGGATCAGGAGGAGCCCCGGGAATGTCAGTCCTGAGAGGACAGAGGCACAGCTCCGCCTTGTCAGCAGCAGTCACCCAAGGAGTCCCCTAGGCTTTGGGGAGCTGGACTGAGGCCAAACCAGGCTTCACAACTTCAGTGCTAAAGGCAATTTTAGGACTGGCTGAGGAGTAAAGGCATGTATTCATGTAGGTCACCTCACAAAGAAAAAGAAAGAAAGAAAAGAAAAAGAGAAGGCTGTGGTCGGTCGGTGTGAGGAGGCTTCCTGGGGACAAGGGCTCTTTACACACGGGACATTTCCACACAGCATGGACTCGCTATCGTTTTTCCCTAATATCGAATTTTGCTATTTGAAGATACAGAAGGAGGAGTCAATGTCAGGAAGTGGGGAGAGAAGGAGGTAGCCTCAGAGTTTATCTTAATTCTGGTGTGACACCTAATTTTAAAAATTGATTTTGCCGGGCGGTGGTGGCGCATGCCTTTAATCCCAGCACTCGGGAGGCAGAGCCAGGCGGATCTCTGTGAGTTCAAGGCCAGCCTGGGCTACCAAGTGAGTCCCAGGAAAGGCGCAAAGCTACACAGAGAAACCCTGCCTCGAAAAACCAAAAAAAAAATAAATAAATAAATAAAATAAAAATTGATTTTATCAAGCCGGGTAGTGGTGGCGCACGCCTTTAATCCCACCACTTGAGAGGCAGAGACAGGCAGATCTCTGTAAGTTTGAGGCCAGTCTGGTGTACGAAGCAAGTTCCAGGACAGTAAGAGGTACACAAAGAAACACTGTCTCAGAAAAAAAAAAAAAAAGATTTTGTATTTATTTTTCATATCTCCTTGGACCATACATGTATCTTCAAAGTTCTGGCTAATGTGAATTACCAGTTTCCTATTTTCCTTTATAAGTCATTTATGCCCTAAAGAAAGAAGGTTGCCTATTTGTTGCTTTAATTTTTTTTTTTTTTGGTTTTTCAAGACAGCGTTTCTCTGTGTAGCCCTGGCTGTCCTAGAACTCACTCTGTAGGCCAGGCTGGCCTCGAACTCACAGAGATCCACCTGCCTCTGCCTCTGAGTGCTGGGATTAAAGGTGTGTGCTACCACTGCCCGCCCAGCCACATTTCTTAAACAATCTAGCCCAGGGGTTCTCAACCTTCCTGATGCTGAGATCCTTTAATATAACTTCATGTTGTGGTAACCCCCAACCATTAAATTATTTTGTTGCTGCTTTCCAGGGAACCATGGAGTTGGCCTGGCCTAGCCGCTTTGAGAGGCCTGTGTCATTTTTTTCAGGCTAGAGTCCATGACTCCTGGGCACAATGTGTCTTCTAATTCCTGAAAGACAGATGCACCCTCTCAGGAAATGAAATGTTCAGGCTACTTTATGTTTCTTTGTGTGTTCCCTCAGAAGTCAAGGAAGCATTGAAGCTGGACAGGACAACTGATCTTGGACATTAATCTTGAGCACCCTGTATAGCTTGCAAACGTCAATGTATCCTGGCACCTACAACTGTATTGATCGTGGCAATTGCCATTATATTCTGCTTCCGGTAAAGGTATAAAAAGTGTGATTGCTTTAAATAAAATTACCACAGCGTAAGTTTTTCTGTGGATCCTCCAACCAGGCTGGTTTAATTCCTTGAGGCCATATCAGGTGACCTTGGCCCAGAAAGTAAACACAGGCGCTTACACTACTTCGTAACTATAATTTTACTACTGTCATGAATCATCATGATTTGCAGAATATATGTGACCCCTGTGAAAGGGTCATTTGACCCCTCAAAAAAGTTGCAACCCATGAGTTGAGAACTACTGGTCAAGGCTCAACTGCCTGTGGATGAGAGGTCCACAGTGGGCTGGGCCCTCCCACATAAATCGTTAACCAGGAAAATGCTCCACAGGCCAACGGTTAGAAGCAGGTATCAAGATGAGGTGCCCTATTTCCTAGGCTGTCAAGTTGACAACCAAGATTGGCCATCACAAGTCCATGCCTTGTCAACTTGACTCTCAAACATGTCACTACTAAATCATAACCTTTCCTTTCTTGTTTGCCCCCCAGGTCACATTGTTATTATTATCACAATATTCAATACAATACAACTTTAGAGGTCCCACATTCTTTACAAAAATGTCATCACTTGAAAGTTCAAGATCTCTTTTCAATATCCAGTATCTTAACTTTGGGCTCTTTTAGAATAAAAAACAAGTTATTAATCCTACTCCAAGAGGAAGAACAAAAGCATAAAAACAATCACACTTAAGCAAAACCAAAATCTAGCAGTGTAGCTCAAATCCCATACCTCATTGGTTTTCACCTTGGACTCACTTATGATTTGCTGGGTGCCACAGACAGTGAGGAGCCCATATCTCCCAGTGCAACCCACACAGCTTGTCTCATAGATCAGGCTAGCTCCCTTCCACACCTGCTGTCCTTGGCATTTATCCCGGAGTCCTGACATCTCCAATACACCTGGGCCTTTCTTTTATGAAGTTGGGTGCTCTTGTATTTGATGTGTAAATGTTTACATTTGTAATATCTTCTTCGTGAATCTTTCCTTTAATGAGTATATACTATCCTTGCCTATCTTTTCTGATTTGTATTGATTTAAAGTCAGTTTTGACAGATATTAAAATAGATACAAATTTCACTGGTCAAACTATATATCTTATATTTCTTTAACATGGCTTAAGATGGGCCTGCCTTCCTGGGGATGAAATCTGGTCCAGGTGAATGACCTCAGAGGCAGGAAGACATCAGAGCTGACAGCAGAGCATGGAGCTGGGGAGCAGGGCTGAAGCTCTTCTCCACGGAGCAAGGACAGAAGACCCAGCAGAGACCATGAAATCCGATCCCTCCTAAGTGCTGGGACTAAAGGAGGGTGCCACTAAGGCCAGCTAAGATTTCTTTTTTTAAAATGTGTTCAAACTTCTTACTGTATAAATGATTAATGAAGGCCCACAGATAATAAAGAAGTCATGCATGGATTTCACCTTTCCTTACCCGGCACCAGACCCCGCTACAAACCCACCGTTCTGACTGCACAGGGTCTCCAGTTCCTGAACTTCAGCCGGCTGCCCTCAGGCTGACATCCTGCATGCCCGTCTTTCTCTGCAGCGTCTGCACAAGGACAGGATCACTTGGAAGGTGACCCCTGGCCGGCTGGGCCTGTAGAGCAGCTCTCCTGCTCCAGACCCCACTGCTCTCACCGCCTGTGACCCAGGAGAGGAAAATGTCCCAGCACCCCAACCGTCTCTGCAAATGTAATGTTTGTTTGTTTGTTTACTGCCTGTGCATCTCTCTGATCGACGTCCACACCTCAAGTCCCACCTGGTCCCTAGGACTCTGGCTGATGTGACTTCTAGCTGTGCAGACTTCTAGGGTCACACTGGGAAATCCTGGCGGAGGTCCAGGCCGGCAGCCCCCACTTCCTGCTTTGTGATAACTGGTCAGTGGCACATTCATCTGTCCTGGAGCAGATGATGGCCAGGTGTGAGCGTGGGGTGGGATGGGGATGGGGAGATGGCTGCTCCTTAAGAGGCCTGCTTCCTGGCTCTGGGTTTCTCAGCTACCATTTTGCCTTCTTAAGCACCGGAAAGAGTTTGCAGGTCAGAGAAGGCCCTGTCCAGTGACCTTCACCCACAAAGGAACCCCAGTTCCTGAGCCCCTGCCTTGTGCCCCGATCTATCATAGACACACAGGTGGTGACTGTGAGTCTTGATCCTGTCCTTAGACCATGAGAGAGAAAAACTCACTAAGAGACAGGAAAGAGTCTGTGTAGCCAGGGGTCTGTGGGAGCCTAGAGGGGACATCTGACTCAGCTGTTGGACATCTGAAGTAGAATCAGAAAAGCAATTAGTGAGTAGAGAAGAACTTTATCTTCTGCCGGTCAGGACAGGAAAATGTCTGATTGCATATGGTGTTCCAACGTGTGGCTGTAATTTTCACATAAGACCTGAAAAAGCTTTAAAAGGAGTTCTAAAACAATTAAAAAAAACCCACAAAATCAAACACGGCTTCCTGGTTAACTGTCTTTCCTCAGGTAGACCCTGCTTGCTGTTGGCGAGCTTAGGCATGGCTCCTTTAAGCTTCGTGGTTCATACTGGTGCACTAGTGTCTCTTTTGGGAGGTCCTGCTACTGAACACTTTAATGGGGTTTATGAGCAATGAGCAACACTCCACTTGGTGGCAGTGTGGACCCAAAAACTCCCCAGACTTGAGGTGGTAAACATGAGTCCTGCTGGTACCTCTGCCATGAAGCTAAGCTTTTACAGACCAAGGAGTGGGGTGGAGCCAGATGTCAAAGCTGCCAATTTGGTCCTAGCCATGCCTGCTTAGCAGTTTAAATGTTCATGTGGTCAGAAAAAGATAGAGCTATGCAGTAAAGACAGATTCAGATGGAAAAAAAAAAAAACAAAAACCCAAACCTCTAAACAGTTTACAGTGCATTTAACAATGTGTATAGGCTTGGGAGAGAAGAGAAAGGGTAGAAACAGTCATAGATTTAAAAAAAATGATTTAAAAATAATAGTAAAGTGCTTAAAAAGGGAATAGAGTAGTAAAAAAATATGGTGAGCCACGTAAAGGTGAAAATACACAGAGAGTCTGGATACTGTATGTTATTGTGTTGTCTTTGAATTGTTTACCTGCCGAGGAAGGAGCAACAGCTGCTAAGAGACATTTGATTATAAATGTTGCTGGATTAATTCAACCTACATATGTTAAAAATGTCTTGACTTCAAAAGATTTGTTACTTTGGGGGAGAAGTTTTGCTTTTATTTCCACAGGGAATAAGAGGCTGTGGATTCATTCTGGATTAAAGAAAATCAGGTTTGATAAAGGAAGACCCTCTGAAATCCTGACTGCAGACATAAAAAAATAAACCTAGAAGAACTACAAGACACATGATGTATATTTTACCTGCTCAAACACAGAACAAAACAAATCAACTTTGGCTGACTTGTGTACAATGCACAATCTATACGTGTACTAATACACATATGTATGTTACCTTTAAAAGTTTATGTATTTTCAGAGCAAAGGAACCAGACACCAATGAAAATGAATGGCCCAGATGATCCAACATCCCCAACAGCTTCAAGGCTGCTGATTAAGATGATCCTGCCTCACAATACTCCAGACAAGACTTAACAATTATACTGATTTTCTCATAGTCACTCAAAGATTACCAGTGTCTCCACTCAGCAGGAAGCAGTCTAGAGAACTATGCCTACATTCCCAAAAATAAATTATGAATATTTGTCATTGTTTAGGGGTGTTGGTCACAAGTTGTTACTGGTAATGGTCAGAAAAAAAAAAGCTGAACAAAGAAATTAGATTCAGGGATCTCATTATAAAAAGAAAAGGGGGTGATATAAAAATGATAGGAAAAAGGGGTAGATTATTGCATCACTTTAATCCAAAAAACAACTATTAATCTTACATATTTTAATTAGTATAGATTTTGTCTTACTGATACAAATTTACAGTTAATTTGGTTATAGTGTATGTGTATTTCTACTCTTGTTTAAGGTATTGTGTTTATATAGCTCAATTAAAATGTAATGTATAATAAACAAATGCAGATTAATAATTAGTCATCTATAATAGTCATCCATACCTATCAAACTTATAGTCATGTTAGTTAGGTTTTCTAGGTATACAGATATATTTCAGATAGATAGGTAGTCTTCAAACACTTCTAAGATCTACAGAATATGGCATTTAAAATTTTTTAAAAACTTAGGCTTTTTATGACAGTGAGACATGTCTGCTCCTGGCAGCACCAATCTACTTCAGAGAAGATAATGGGCATCGAAGAAACTCCATATGGAGTTTGTTTTCTTTATGGCAAAAGCTAGCCATGTGGGCAAAGAAACTGCCCTTGCTTCAATTGCTGACAGTTACTGTCCAAACTGGACTAGCAGGACACAAAAAAAGGAGACTACTGAACTTTGCCAAAACAAGGTAGGACAGTCCTTCAGAATTCCCTGCTTCACAGGAAAATCTGTCAGATATGCTAAGCCTGTAGGACAAAGATGGATGGCCCAAAGCTACAGAGGAACTTTGGGTGACTGTCCAGGCAACCTGATGTCTCCATCATTAAGTAACATTTCATCATTCTGGGGGCTTTGATGGAGTTGAAGACTAAATCATTATAATTATAGTTTTTCTTAGTTATAATAGAAAGTAAATTAGATACAAAAGTTTAGACTCATCGAGATAAGATAGATAATTAAGTATTTTCTCTAATTTTGCCAAATACAAATGGATCAGATAGTGTTCTTAATAACTGTAATTCTTTTTTTTTTTTTTTTTTTGGTTTTTCGAGACAGGGTTTCTCTGTGTAGCTTTGTGCCTTTCCTAGAACTCACTTGGTAGCCCAGGCTGGCCTCGAACTCACAGAGATCCGCCTGGCTCTGCCTCCCGAGTGCTGGGATTAAAGGCGTGTGCCACCACGCCCGGCATAACTGTAATTCTTAATAACTGTTTTTGTTGTATATAATCTTAATATGTTAAAGATAAAACCTTCCTATTTAATTAGACAGAAAGGGGAAATGCTGTTAATCCTCTTGTACACTGAAAAGATATATCACTCAAACTGGGCAATTGCTGGGCAGGAAGTATAGGCAAGGTGACTAAACTAAGTATGATGGAAAGGAAAAGTGCAGGGTCAGGAGAGATGCCAGCCAGCCGCCGAGCAAGCTGGATGTGTAAAATTGAGGTAACGAGCCATGAGTCATGTGGCAAAGCATAAATAGAAATATGGGTTAACTTAAAATGTAAGAGCTAGTTAGTAATAAGCCTGAGCTACTGGCCAATCATTTATAAGTAATATTAAGCCTTTGAGTCAATTATTTGGGAAGCAGCTGCCAGGTCTTCAGAAACAGGCAGGTGAGAAAGAAACATCTGTTTACAATCTTTAATCCAAACTGTGGTATTAACTGTCATTAGATTAAAACCTGAGGATTTGTGACTACACCTAGGACATGCAGGGCCCTGGGACACTCATTGATAGATTGATTCATGGCTGCCTGAGCCTTTTCCAGGCACTGTACCTTCCAAATAGAGTAGACCAATTCCTGTCCTCAGGAAGCCCCAGTTCTAATGGATTGTAACACCATCAAGGGCATTTAGAAGTGATATCAGGGGTTTATTGGAACCACAAGAGAACAGAGGTTAAAATTGAGAAAGTCAAGGTCCAGGGTCTAGAGAGGAAGAGCCAGGGAAGGCATCCACCCCCTCTAAGGACTGACAGTGAGCAGGGATCTGAGGACAGTGAGTAGTGAGCCATGCAGAGTCCCAAGAAGAGAGTCCATACAGGGGAATTGACAGGTTCAGGGGCAACAAGAGAATGGAGGTCATGTTGCTTTCTTCACCTAGTAAGACAAACACCCTCACCCACAGTCCTAGGCTGAGGTCTGTACACATCTGTTCAGGATACAGAACCCCATCTTTCCACCCAAGACAAATTTCCCAATACTGATGGATTTCTGTCTTTATTTCTAGCCTCAGGTTTAGCCTGCTGGATTCCTCTCACCTCTGCAGAATTTCTAGCAATCAGTGCCTCCTAATCCTGCTAAAGGGGAAATGCTTCTTCTATGTGTCCCTAATTTGCCAGAGAATCATCAAATCTTGTCCTGGTACAAAGGGGTTGCTGTAGGCATCTGCCATGAGACAGCATGATGTGTAATAGCCATCAATTTCTGTAGGCTGGTGCCCAAACACAGAGGCAGAGAGACAATATGCTCCGGAGGATCCCTGCTGTTCCAGAACATCACCCAGAAAGACACTGGCTGCATTCTGCCATCTAAGAACTTTAAGTACAT